>NC_090443.1:941812777-942112777 GCF_031143425.1 Pleurodeles waltl
TTCCTTTCCCCGCATTCATATGCTGACAGATGATACACCTATGACAGATCACTTATGCAGCTTGTCTGAATTTCGGATTAAATCAGTCAATTTTGAACAACCTGATCATGGCATCCCTCCCAATATGTGCTTGCCCATGGTAAAACCTTGCAAACTGTGACAGGAGACTGTTCGGCAAAACCATTTCCCTTCATCTGAGACCCACAAGTCATCTGGTCTTTGTACACATTGCATCCTAACCCAAGAACGCTTCTCATCTTTGCCGGCACGTCCCTGCAATAATTTCAATTCTTCTAACATGTCAATCACCCTTAATGCGTAACATGTCCATGTCTCATTTTCTGTTTCAGGTAACAATTCCCACTGATCCTTAAACGATATACAGTTCAATGTGCAAAACCTTGTGACTTGATCCACATAGCCATTTCCCATTGAAACAAAGTCTGATTTCAAATGAGCACTGCCTTTCACCAAGGCAATTTCATGAGGTAACTGAATTGTGTGCAACAACTCCTTAATTCTTTCACCATTTTTCACTGGAGAATCAGAAGAGGTCAGAAAACCCCTCTGTGACCATAGTTGGTGTTGGAAATGGCCCTTTTTGCAGGCTCATCCCCAGTCTTTTTGCCTCCTGCCTCCTATTTTTTCTGACCTGCTGCTGTTGGCTTTTGAACTCTGAGCACTTTACCACTGCTAACCAGTGCTAAAGTGCATATGCTCTCTGTGTAAATTGTATGTAGTTGGTTTATCCATGATTAGCATATTTGATTTACTAGTAAGTCCTAGTAAAGTGCATTACTGGTGCCAGGGCCTGTAAATCAAATGCTACTAGTTGCCCTGCAGCACTGGTTGTGCCACCCACATAAGTAGCTCTGTGATCATGTCTCAGACCTGCCACTGCAGTGTCTGTGTGTGCAGTTTTAACTGTAAAGTCGACTTGGCAAGTGTACCCACTTGCCAGGCCTAATCCTTCCCTTTTCTTAAATGTCAGTCACCCCTAAGGTATGCCCTAGGTAGCCCCAAGGGCAGGGTGCCGTGTGTGTTTAAGGTAGGACATATAGTAATGTGTTTTATATGTCCTAAAAGTGAAATTTTTTCACTGTTGCAAGGTCTGTCCCTCTCATAGGCTAACATGGGGGCTACCTTTAAATCTGATTAAAGTGTAGATTCCCTTTGGAGCGGATGGACATGTGGAGTTTGGGGTCTCTGAGCTCACAATTTAAAAACACATCTTTTAGTAAAGTTGATTTTAAGATTGTGCGTTTGAAAATGCCTCTTTTAGAAAGTGAGCATTTTCTTGCTTGTACCATTTCTGTGACTCTGCCTGTTTGTGGATTCCCTGTCTGGGTCAGTTTGACAGTTGGGCTGGTTGCACCTCACACTAGACAGTGACACAAAAGGAGCTGGGGTGTAGTCTGCATTTCCTGATGAGCCATCTGTGCTAGGAGTGAGGGGTGGAGTGGTCACTTACACCTGAAAGGGCTGTGCCTGTCCTCACACAATGCCGTCTCCGACCCCCTGGTGAGTGTCTGGGGCCTGGCCTGGGAAGGGCAGGATTTCCCATTCAAAAGAGACTTTACTTTGAAGTAGGCCTACTTCAAAGGAGAAATTGAGTATAAGAAGGGCACCCAAAACCACAGACTTTAGATCACTTCTGGACATCAAGAGGAACCTCTGCCTGAAGAAGAGCTGAAGAGCTGAGGAGAAGTGCTGCCTTGCCTGTGACTGTGCTTTGTGGAGCTATCCTGCAGTTGCTGCTTTTGCAAGAGTAAGAGGGCAAAGACTGGACTTTGTGTGCCTTCCATCTTGTGAAGAAATCTCCAAGGGCTTGATTTAGAGCTTGCCTTCTGTTGTTTGAATTCTCAGGGACAGCAAAGACTTCTCTCTGCCAGCACCTGGAGTCTCTGGAGAGACTCCTGCTCTGACAAGTGGTGCCCTATCCAGTCCCTGGGCCCTTGAAAGGAAAGCTGTTGGAAATCCAAGGAAATCGGCTTGGACCGACGCCGCTGCTGAATCTGGTGACGCCGCCTGCAACCGACTCCGTGATCTTCGCTGGAACGCGACAACCTTCGCAGGCCCGACGCCGCTGCAGCCCTGCTGAAGTCTGTGACTCCGTGGAAGTCGCCGCACCACGCCGTGACCAACGCCGCTCGCAGTGCGTGGATTCAACGTTTCGCACAGACGGCGCAATCCCCTACTTCGCGCATCGACTTGTTTTCATTCTTCACCAAAGGCACTGTACTTGGGGGTCTACGCGACTCCGTATCCAGCGCCGCTGGTGTTGGCTTGTTGGGAACGACTCCGTCACGACGCCATGTTAACACCTCATTGAATCATTTTGTGTTTCTAAGCGCTATTTTTTACTTTAATCTTTAAAAATAATTCAGAACTTGAATTGTGTATGTCGTATGTTTGTCATTTTGGTCTTGTTTTGTTTAGATAAATATTTCCTATTTTTCTCAATTGGTGTTGTGTAATTTTGTAGTGTTTTCATTAAGTTACTGTGTGTGTTGGTACAAATACTTTACACCTAGCACTCTGAAGTTAAGCCTACTGCTCTGCCAAGCTACCAAGGGGGCAAGCAGGGGTTAGCTGAGGGTGACTCTCTTTTACCCTGACTAGAGTGAGGGTCCTTGCTTGAACAGGGGGTAACCTGACTGTCAACCAAAGACCCAATTTCTAACAGTTGGCCAAAATCATGGACAATTCCAAATCCGTATCTGCTATCAGTATAGATAGTCACTCTCAGCTGGACAGCGGCATGGCAAGCTCTAGTAAGAGCAACCAATTCAGCCACTTGAGCAGAGTATACTCTTTCAAGCCAAGACGCTTCCAGGATACCAGAGATTGTACATACTGCATATCTGGCTCTCAGCACTCCTACTGAGTCTCTGAAACATGAGCCATCTACAAAGATAATTTGATCATTTTCTTCCAATTGGGTATCTTTAATATCAGGCCTCCATTTGGTGCACATTTCTGTTACCTCAAGACAATCATGTTCTACATCTTCAACATCTTTGACTTCTGTGTTTTCATTTGGAAGCAAAGTTGTCGGGTTCAACACTGTACATCTTTTCAACGTTACATTTGGTGACCCCAGTATAATCGTTTCATATTTTATCAACCTTGCATTTGTCATGTGTTGCGTTTTGGTACTGGTCAACAGGATCTCAACTGAGTGAGGGACCATGACTGTGAAAGGATGTCCCATCACAATGCCCTCACACTGTGTGAGGCTTTGACCAACTGCTGCTACTGCACGCAGACAACCTGGTAAGGCTACTGCAACTGGGTCCAAAGTAGATGAAAAATATGCTACTGGTCGGTTTACACCTCCATGGACCTGTGTCAGGACAGACAAAGAACATGCATCATGTTCGTGACAAAACAGAACAAAAGGCTTTGCGTGGTCAAGCATACCTAAAGCTGGAGCCCTGCACATGCTCTCCCTTAGCTCAGTAAACGCCTTCATTTCTTTCGCTGTCAGCACTATGACATCCGGCCCTTCCTTGACCGTCAGTCTCACCAATGGCTTGGCGATAACAGTAACCTACCATTCCCAGGAACACCCTAACATCTCTCCGTGTGGTTGGGGGATTCATCTATAACAATGCAGTCACTCTTTCCCTGGACAACTTCCTCGACCCTTTCTCAATTTGATGACCCAAATACTTCACCTCTTTTTGGCAGTATTGCAGCTTCTTTGGGGACACCTTGTGTCCGTTCTTTCCCAAGTGATTCAGTAAGGCAATCGAATCATACTTGCACTCATCCCTTGTTTTGGATGCAAGCAACAGATCATCAATGTACTGCACTAGAGCCGATTAAAAAGGCAATTCCAATTACTCCAAATCCTTCTTCAGTATTTGATTGAATATGGAAGGTGATTCCGAAAACCCTTGAGGAATTCAACACCAATTGTAAACCTTATCCAGGAATTTGAAACTGAAGAGAAATTGGCTATCCTCATGAAGAGGCACAGAAAAGAACGCTTGGGACAAATCCTTTACTGTGAACCACTCTGCATCACATGGAACCTGGAACATAATCACAGCTGGATTTGGCACCACTGGGCAGCATTTCACCACTATGTCATTGATCTTTCTCAAGTCTTGGACAATTCGAACTTTCCCACAAGGCTTTCTCAGTCCCATTATTAGTGAATTACATGGACTGCTCATCACTTCCTTCAAGACTCCCTGTTTCACAAAGTCTGCAATTAATTGTGCAACCTTTATAAGGACATCTTGCGCCATATGATACTGCGGTATCTGGGGAAACACAGCATTTGGCTTCACACTGACTTTAACTGGTTCTACTCCTTTTATCAGTCCTACTTCTTTCCCTGTCAAGTCCCACACCTTCGCTTGGTCTGTTCCCTGCAAGTCTGCTGGAAGATCAGCCACTGTGAACATTGGGAAGACGTTAATCAGAGGATACTCCTCGTCTGTGATCTCCGTTTCAGGCTCTGAAATCTGTTCCTCTTCTCCCTCATCATCACTGTTTGTCTGAACCTCAATTCCCTCATTTGAACATGTGATAGAGCATCTTATCTTGCACAGTAAGTCTCTTCCCAGTAGGGACACGGGACTCGAGTCGCAAACCACAAACCTGTGGAATCCCTGAAAAGTGCCAAGCTCAACATGAAACGGATCTGTGATCAGGTTAGTCAGGAGTTGATTTGCCACTTTTACTACCTTGACTGTACGTCCCGAAAGGGGCAGTTTCGGAACCTCTGCACTTCTGACTGTAGAGCGTGTAGCTCCTGTGTCAACCAAGAATGAAACCTTGTGACCCATTACCTTCCCCTGAAGATAGTGCCCTTTCTGATCTACCTCTAAGGACGCTGCAAGCCAACACTCCTCACTATCTGAACTCTCGTCCGACCATTCATTGTTTATTCCATTCTCACTACGCAATGGGAACTGTTGTACTGTGTTATTTTGACTCATTCTTTGACCTGTGACCTGTTGAGGAAGCATCACCTGTTGCTGTTCCATCGGCGCTAAGGGCACTTGCATTTGCTGTCTAGGTACCATAGGAACCTGCTGCTGCATTTGCTGCATCTGCATCTGTTGTATATGTGGCATCTGCACCTGCTGCATGGGTGAAAAACCCTGCATCTGATTCATATTATTTTGGAAGTTCGGATTAGGACCTCTCAGCCTCAGTCCTTTCACATTTTGAAATGCACCAACATCATTGCTTTGTTGAACAACACCCTCCTGCACCATCATCGGGCACTCCCGCTTCCAATGTCCAACGCCCCAGCAAGCATGACAAGGTAACATCTTCTTCATCCCCTGCACATCATTTTGAACTATTATAATGTTCAAGTCTGTGCTTCTGTTCACAAAACCTCCTCGACCTCTGCCTCTCACTTGCGCCTGAAACATCCTGTTTCCTTGCTGCTGTTGCACCATCTGTTGTAGACAACCTCCCTGCATCCCTGATTGTGCTGCCTTAATTTGCATCACCATCGCTTTCTCCTTCAACTTTCTCTGCTTTAACTCAATCTCGTCACTACAGTACTTCACATAGTGCAACACCTCATCAATCGTCTTTGCTTGCCAACAAATCAAGTGGTTCTTAATCATCTGACTAATCTCAGGTCTCAACCCTTCAACAAACCTAAACACAAGGTGATTCATGTGCTTCGCTTCAACAACCTCTGTACCACTGTAGTGCTTGAACGCCTTCAACAACCTCTCATAATAGGCATGTATCGACTCCTTGGCTTCCTCTGCTGTCCGATCAATCTTTTGCCAATCAATATTCTTTGGCGAAACCCTCTGCTTCAAGAACTCAATCACCTTATAGTAGTACTTCATCACCTCAGGAGACGGTGCTCCTGTGACTCTATCCCTTGCCGGTTCCGCGGTTGGCCAATCCACACTTCTCTTGCATTCAAGCCATAAATCAGCCGGAACTATGATCTCAAACAGAGTATTCAGGTCTTCCCAGAGACATTTCGCAAGCTTCACAAACCTGTCCGTCTGCTGATACCACTCTATTGGCTTCTCCCTCAGCCTGGGAAAGACATTCGTGAATGGTAGAATATCACCTCTAGTCCACAGCACATGGACAAGAACCCCTCCGGCTGTTTCTCTCATTGGTAACATCTTTACCGCACCAGCATCCTGTGAGGTTTTAGCTGGCGGCTCTATGCAGTCGCTCTTTCTCTTATCTCTCTTCTTCGCCCATCTGCCTTCCCACTTCTCTAAAGCTCCCCAAACTTGCAGTATATCTTTAAGGTGTGCCTTCATCCCAGTAGACCTCATGTGCTCAAAATCCTTAGGCTCAAAGTCTAACCTGTAACTCCTCTTCAAATGTTTGGTATTCTCTAAGTCTATTCCATATTTATCTGCCAAATTTGCCAACCTCTGGTGCACTCTGCTCACTTCTTAGGTTATCTTTGGACACAAGTATCTCAATTCTGCTTCCGTGTATGACTCTAACCTGTTTACTCCCATGCTCCCTTCAACAAGTTCATTTGCCTCCATTCCCAACCTCACGAAATTCAGGTACTCTTCTCCTCACGACCTCCCTGCTGCTGCAGGAGTAGACTGTGGTGAATTCAACTTATCTAACCAGTCATTCAGCTGTTGGGCTGTCAAACCTTGTAATGAGATATTCCCAGCCTGTGCTATGGGTGTCTGCGGCATGTTCGCACTTGAGATCTGCGGTGTCAGCAGTCCCAAACCTGATTGTCTCATAGCATCCGGGGGAGCCCCAATTAGGCTAAAGTCTAACAGGGACTTAGATCTCTTGAATGTCGGTTCCACTGAAGTCATCCCTTGAGAGCTCCCTACAAACCCTCCTCTTGTCATCTCTTGGGTCATTATGCCCTGATCGCATACACTAGGTTTCGTCCGCACATACAATGGTACTGGAGGACCAACTGTAATGGGCAAGGACATGGCGTCTGGCGTCTGCCTGCTTCCCAAAGCCTGTGGAGCATTAACTCCCATATTCTGGTTTATTACTGGTGCCATGGCTGATTGCGGTCCTGTGACCAAAGTGAAATTCTGAATCATCTGCTGCTGCACCTGGGGCAGTAAAGGTGGAGTTGGATCAGTCTGAATCAGCTTTGGTCTTGTAAATGCCGGCTCTGACGGCACCATCAAATTTGTTGTAGTCTCTAATATTGGGACATCAGGGTAAAGTCTCTGAATCTGTGGTGGCTGCAGCTGAGATTAGATACTTGGAGCAGCGGACCCACTAATATTACTCTGCACTGGAACTGGTGTGGAGACTGGACTAACCTGTACCGTATTCATTGTCCCCTTATTTTGAGTCAAATTTACAGGACATGTACTAGTACTAGGTCTATTGTCATCTATCGCATATGGCGGTGGTCGGTCGTTCAGTAACTGATTAAGGAACTCATCATTGTCTGAGTCATCCATCTCTGACCAGGGCTTCTTAGCCTCTTTGTCTTTAGAAGGACTTTTGTCGGTCTTACAAGCGGCTTTCCCTCCTTTGTCCTCACCTTCTTGAGCTATTGCTGGAAACATCCTAATTCCATCTATTGTCTCTCTCCTCCAAATTCTCTGTGCACTATCCCAACTAGCCTCCGCTAGTGTCTTTTCTACTGTCCTCATCCTCCTCTCAAATTTCTGTTGCTGTTGTCGTATTGCCATCAGTTCCCAAATTGCTAACGCCTCAAACTGTGCTGGCCTGGGAGGTGGCTTTAGCTCATTTAGCACCCGCTGCAAATTTTCCAAAACACTTATGTTGAGCGTTCCGTGTTCCGGAAATGCCAAACACCCTTCTTTCTCTGTCGCTTTGCAACACTGTTTTAGCCAAAGACATGGCGCGACACCCCTTTCCTCCATTACAGCATACGCTGGTGTATCTTCTGGCAGTGTAAGCTCCCCTACACTCGCAGTAATATATGCATCTCCCCTCAAGGCGCTCTTTAAAGCCTTAAAAAATTTCATTTTCGCGTCTTATATTTTGTTTACAATGGAATCAGGAAGTGACTTTAATTCCCAGAACTCTCTTCGCCTACCTTCTCAACCAATTGCCTCTCACGGACGGCTGCCAATCCGTGCGCGACCCTTCTTACTAACCGATCTATCCCAGTGCAGCTCCAATGACGTCACACTCACACACACTGCAGCTGACGAAGTCTTGCGTCTTGTCTTCCTCACTGTCGAAAAACTAATGCAATATATTGCGAGCACCAACCAAAAACTCAAATTTGCCAGTTTACTACAGGAAAGGGTAACACAATTGCTTCAGAACTTTACAGAGATTTTGCTTAGCCTCAGCCGCTACTCTCTCCATCTCAGATTCTGCACTCGCAAGCAAAATTTGACCCGAAGATTTTACTCTCGACTTGTCAATGGGTCGTTCTAGTGCACTTTATAACTCACCAAATCTCCATCTAATTTTTCATTCACTCACATTGATTTCACCACTGCGCAAATTACAACATAAACCAAGTGTCTCATACACTTATCAATATACTCCGGAGTCTTAGACCACGCAGGGTCCGTACATCACCAACAACCACGTGGGCAATGGCAAAGTATGGCTTAAGGCAGAATGTCAGAATAATGGCAAATAATGTCTGAATAATGGCTGATAATGGTAATGGTTGATTTCTCCTCGGGTCATGCAGTTATATCAAAACTGTCGACCTAGCCCTTAGTTCCCCATTGGATAATATTTGGTGCATCATTATCTCTGTCCAATAATTCTTCACACACCTCAATAGAATTTTCCACAGAACACAGTTCTCGTGCCATTGATTGGCCCTTGTTATTGACGTCTTCATCGGGTGGAATGTCAGGTAAGGAAAGTTACACTTTACGCTCCAGTCAGTAGTCCCATTGTTTTCTCCTACTCCAGGCAGCCTTGCACATGTTACGAATTACACTGTTGCATTCAGCAAGAATGTCGCCTTGAGCAAGTCGGGTCCCATGAGAAAAGAATTTACTACGGCTACACACACATCTCTAGCTTCTTGAAAAGTACAGCTTCGTTTCCTTCAGGAAGACAGCACATTGCACGTTAGGAAAAACACAGTTTAATATGAGACCAGGCAGCTAGGCTCAGACCCTCGCTAACTTAAGGCCTAGTAAACCCCTAATATGTGACTCTAATTATAATATGCTGGCACAAATTCATAACATTAGTACATAATGAATACATCATTAATAAGTTTCATTAGTCTTCGTATACATTGATGGCCACTCCCCGTGGGCACATTTCAAACGTGTACATTATTTTTCTACGTTAACACATTCTCTATGCAGCTTCATTACACAATATATTGCAAGCTTTTCATGTTAATATTAATTTTAAAAGACACACTCCAACATCATAAATGACAATTATTTAATTTTCGGTGGTGATTGCAACATGGTTATGGACTCCTTCATTCACCGTCACTCCAAATACAAATTTATCCCATCACCCATGCATTCAAAATTTACACATCCTATAAAGCAGAGATCCCTACTTGATGCTTGGAGACTCAGTAAGCCTATACTTCGATATTTATCCTCTATCAAACCATCCCCTGATCCTAGTATGGATTTTTCCTCACTAGACAATGACATTCTCCTTGAGAACATTATTCATGCTATGCGTTACATCAAAAAGGGGAAAGCCCCGGGACCTGATGGATTTACTATAGAATGTTATCTGCATTTTTCCAAATTTCTCACCCCTAAATTAAATCAGCTTTTTACTCACTTTATATCCTCTAATTCAGCTGGGGGTGCCTTTCAAGAGGCTTTAATATGCTTTATCCCCAAAGAAAACAAAAATCCAATGCTATGTAAAAATTATAGACCTATCTCCATTGTTAATCTGGATTAGAGCTTTTTTGCTGAAATCCTTGCTCTTCATCCTGACCCGTTACTGCCTATGTTACTAGAAAGATAACAGTCTGGCTTTATTATATTTCAATATATTTCTGATAACACTAGGTTATTTTTTAATATTTCAGGTAAATCCAAATCTTCTAAACATTGTTTAACAGCTATTTCTCGGGATGCCAAAATACGTTTGGACAAACTAGTTGCCCTTTTATTTTTATTGCTTTCTCTTGGTTCAGCTTTAGCCCTAAATTTATTAATCTTGTCTCCCTGCTGAGTTCTTCTCCCAAGGCATCCATCATCGCCAATGGTATTATTTCTCTGTCATTCTCACCTCATCGAGATGTTCGTCAAAGATGTCCTCTCTCTAACCTATTATTTGTTCTTGCCCTAGGACCCTTTTTGCTAAAAATTCATATGAACTCAGACATTAAGGGTTTCCAATATGGGAAAAATAGCTACATTCTCAGTAGCTATTCTTCTCTTCATTTCACTTCCACAAACTTCTCTACCAGCCTTCTTGAAAGAAAATGCTAACAAATGTGAAATTCTCCCTTTAAATAACCTATGTTTTCATGCTGATTTTGCTTCCTCTCATTTTCATTGGAATCAAGCTGTAATCAAATACATTGGTCTATGGTTTAATGCTTTGATAAAAGAGACAGTTGCTCTCAATCTGAAAGAGGTTCTCACACCACTAATATCTCTTACATCTTGATGTAATCCTCTGTTCTTATCTTGGTGGGGATGTTTAGATACAATAAAGATGATGTTAGGCCTTATCATACTTTTTTATCTTTCTAATATTTTAATAAATATCCCCTGTATTTATTTTGAAAGCATCTACTCTATTGTGTAAAAATTTATATGGAACAGCCAAAAATCTGGCATGTCCCTTCAAAAACGTAAACGCCCCAAACATATAGGAGATGCTAATTTCCCGATTTTCATTCTTACCACACAACATTTTTTTCAAACAAGCCTATTTTTCTCTTATTGTAGAGGAATCTATTGTTCCTCCTCTCTGAGCCGATAATGAAGCTTTTTTTCTTCACCCTTTTTCTTTTCGAGAATTTTTATCTTTTACTTATCTCTCCCTATTCTAAACTTCTCTGCCCTATTTTTATCGCCCATCATAATAATAGAGAACAATTTCTCCAATCCTCATTTTGGCATAATAAACATGTTACAATTAATAATAAAACTGTTTTTTGGAAGGCTTGGCACGAAAAAGGCCTCAAATGCATTCATCAACTCTTTGATAATGATTCTCGCCTTCCTTTTTCATTAGCTCAATCATGCTTTTCATTTCCCTCCTCATATTATACTAAATGCATGTCATTAATATCTGCGATTCAAACAACATATGATCATCTTCCTTGTAATATTACTTCTATTTCTCCTGCACCTCACTTAGCCCACCTATTGCTAACTTCTCCCTCAGCATCCCAAATCTATAATAAATTAGCCACTTCTCCAGAAGATTGAGACAAAACCAATCCAATAGATCTTGCCATCAAAAGAGACCTTGTTTGGTGACCCGTAACAACTATCCTGGACTTTTCTGCAAAGGCTACCAGCTCACATAGTCCTTGGATTGAAGAGGCACCCAAACCTCCATGACTCTTTATTACCAGCATAGATAATTGATCTAAATTTCAGTTATTATTAGACATTTGTTGCTTATGTTTTAGCAATGATATTATACCTTTGTAACTTCTTCTTAATAGGATATAGTTATATTATTGTTCTCTATGTATGCTTGTATACGTATTTAGTGTGTTATTCCAACTGTTATGTCCTGGAGCTTCTATTTGTCAAATGGGTCCTTATGGCAGTATTAGACCTGACAGCCTTAGGGTGGTCACCCCTAACATTTTGCCTGCCTCCCTCCACTTTTTGGACACTGTTTTTGCTGGTTTTTAGACTCTGCGCACTTTACCATTGCTGGGTTGGCTAGTGTAGCGCTCAGGGGAAGACAGTCCCAATTAGCTTTGAGGAGCAGGCAGAGGTTTCCCTAGTGTCCCCGGGAGAAAGAGAGATGGTACCTAAAGCCTACATGCCAGAAAATACTTCAAAGTATAGGCAGTGGGTCACCATTGATGGGCAAAGGGTGGAGGCTCTGCGTGACACAGGAGCCAGTATGACTACTGTCAAGAGTCAGCTGGTGTCATCAGAGCTGATAGTCCCAAATAAATTCCACCAGGTCATAGTATATGACAATCGCGAGAGTCACCTACCGGTGGCTCTGGTTCCCTTTGAATGGGGGGGTCTCTGGTACTCTGAAAGTAGCTGTGAGTCCTGCCATGCCTGTAGATTGTCTGATAGGCTATGATCTTGAGCATACTGCCTGGAAAGAGGTAGAACTCAGATCCCACCTGGAGATGTTAGGTTTGCCTGAGTGGGTCTGAATGACCACACGGTCCATGGCTGCCCGGAAAGGGAGTCAAGGGCGTCTGGAGCCTGGAACAATGGCCCAGACAGCTGCCAAGAGGAGGGGCAAGAGGCGCGGGAAACCCGCCTCAGATCTTCCCATGGTGGTGGACGGGGCCCCTGAGGAGGAGGAGGCCCTTGAGCCAACTGGGGAAGACATAGCTGACCTGGGTAATCTACCTGAACTTGCTGGCTGGCAAGTAGAGGGTGGGCCAACCAGGGCAGAATTCTGCAAGGCGCAGAAGGAATGCCCAACCCTTGAGGGTCTGAGGTGACAGGCCACAGGCCAAGCAGCAGGTGACGCCTCCGCCACTCACCATATTTACTGGAAGAACAATCTCCTTAACAGTGAGCCTAAGGTTCCCGGTCCTGGGACAGCACATGTGCTGGTGTTCCCCCACTGTTACCGGACCTTCCTACTGGGTCTGGCTCACGACATCCCCCTAGCAGGACACCTGGGCCAAGACAAGACCTTTAACAGGCTTGTCACCCACTTCCATTGACCCAGGATGAGGATAGGCTCAGATAATTTCTGCAGAGCTTGCCCCACCTGCCAGGCTAGTGGGAAGACAGGGAAACAGCTTAAGGCTCCACTGCTCCCACTCCCCGTCGTTGGCACCCCCTTTGAAAGGGTGGGCATCGACATTGTTGGTCCCTTGGACCCCAAAACTGCCTTGGGCAACAGGTTTATCCTGGTTTTGGTGGACCATGCCACCCGCTACCCAGAGGCAATCCCTCTGAGAACAGTGACTGCACCGGTGGTGACCAGAGCCCTGTTGGGAATATTTACACGTGTGGGATTCCCTAAGGAGGTTGTGTCTGACAGGGGCACAAACCTCATGTCTGCATACATGAAGTCCATGTGGGATGAGTGTGGGGTGACCTACCGGTTTACCACCCCTTATCATCATCAATCCAATGGGCTTGTTGAGAGATTCAACAAGACCCTGAAGAGCATGATTAATGGCCTGACGGAAGCCACGAGGCGTAAGTGGGACGTCCTCTTACCGTGCCTGTTGTTTGTTTACAGAGAGGTGCCCCAGAAAGGGGTGGGGTTCAGCCCCTTTGAGCTTCTCTATAGTCACCCTGTCAGGGGACCTCTAAACATTGTTAAAGAGGGCTGGGTGAAAGCTCCCAAGACACTTCCCCAGGATGTGGTCAGCTACATGCTGACCCTCTGCAACCAAACCCAATGCTTCTGGAAGAAGGCCAAGAGTAACGTTGAGGCCAGTCAAGAGGTGATGAAGGAGTGGTATGACCGGAAAACCACTCTGGTTGAGTTCTCACCTGGAGACAAAGTTTGGGTGATGGAGCCAGTAGAGCCCAGGGCTCTCCAGGACCGCTGGACTGGCCTCTTTGAGATCAAGAAGCGTAAAGGGGAGGCCACTTACCTCGTGGACCTCAAGACCCCTAAGCACCCCCTAAGGGTCCTCCATCACAATAGGCTCAAACCTCACTTTGAGAGGTCTGAGATCAGTACGCTCCTGGTCACAGATGAGGGCATGGAAGAGGAGAGTGAACCTCTCCCCGACCTCCTCTCTGCCAAAGAAGGTGATGGGTCAGTGGAGGGTGTCATTCTCTCTGACTCCCTGACTCTAAACCAGAGAGGAGACTGCTATGAGCTGTTAGAGCAGTTCTCCTCCCTGTTCTCCCTTACTCCTGGACTGACCCACCTATGTGTTCATGACATTGACATGGTTGACAGTCCCCCTGTGAAGAACAAAAGGTTACAGGTTATCGGATAAGGTGAAGGCCAGCATCAAGGAGGAGGTCTCCAAGATGTTGACTTTGGGGGTTATTGAGAAAGCCAGTAGTCCCTGGGCCAGCCCTGTGGTGCTGGTCCCTAAGGCTGCTGCCCCCGGTGCAAAGCCAGAACTCAGGTTCTGTGTGGACTACTGGGGTCTCTACTCAGTCACACGGACTGATGCTCACCCCATCCCCCGAGCTGATGAGCTCATTGACAGACTAGGTGCTGCCAAGTTCCTGAGTACGTTTGATCTTACTTCAGGGTACTGGCACATCGCCCTGACTGAGGAGGCCAAAGAGAGATCAGCAGTTTCTACCCCGGATGGCCATTACCAGTTCCGGGCGATGCCATTTGGGTTGAAAAATGCCCTGCTACCTTCCAACGGTTGGTTAACGGGGTCCTAGCTGGCAAGGATGCCTACTGTGCAGTCTACCTGGATGACATAGCTGTCTATAGTTCCAGCTGGGAGGAACACCTGCTCCACCTCAAGGAGGTGCTTCAGGCTCTGCAGCAGGCAGGCCTGACCATCAAGGCTAGTAAGTGCCAGAATGGGCAGGGTTCCCTGGTGTACTTGGGACACCTAGCAGGTGGTGGCAAGGTGCAGCCACTCCAGGCCAAGATGGAAACTATCAAGGCCTGGCAACCACCTAGAACACAGACTGAGGTGAGAGCCTTTTTAGGCCTCACTGGATACTACCGCAGATTTGTCAAGGGCTATGGTACCATTGTGTCACCCTTGACAGAACTCACTTCCAAGAAACAACCTAGGTTGGTGAATTGGACAGAGGCTTGTCAGAAAGCCTTTGAATCTCTGATGGAAGCCATGTGCACGGCCCCCGTACTCAAGGCCCCTGACTACTCCCAGGAATTTATTGTGCAGACAGACGCTTCAGAGCATGGCATAGGGGCTGTTCTAGCACAGCTAAATGAGGAGGGCTCAAACCAACCAGTAGCCTTCATTAGCAGAAGGCTATTACCACGGGAACAGAGGTGGAGTGCTATTGAAAGAGAAGCATTTGCTGTGGTCTGTGCACTGAAGAAGCTGAGACCATACCTGTTTGGGACTCACTTCTGGGTTCAAACCGACCACAAGCCCCTCAGATGGCTCATGCAGATGAGGGGTGAGAATCCAAATCTCTTGAGGTGGTCCATTTCCCTACAGGGGATGGACTTTACGGTGGAGCATCCCCCAGGGATTGACCACGCCAATGCTGATGGTCTCCCCAGATACTTCCGCCTTAGCGATGAGAGCTCCCAAGAGGCTGGGTAGATCTCCCCACTTTCAGCTGGGGGGGACACATGTTAGACCTGACAGCCTTAGGGTGGTCACCCCTAACTTTTTGCCTACCTCCCTCCACTTTCTAGACACTGTTTTTGCTGGTTTTTAGACTCTGCATACTTTACCACTGCTAACCAGTGATAAAGTGCGTATGCCCTCTCCCTTTAAACATGGTCACATTGGATCATACCAAATTGGACTATTTAATTTACTTATAAGTCCCTAGTACAGTGCACTGTTTGTGCCCAGGGCCTGTAGATTAAATGCTACTAGTGGGCCTGCAGCACTGGTTGTGCAACCCACTTAAGTAGCCCCTTTACCTTGTCTCAGGCCTGCCATTGCAAGGCCTGTGTGTGCAGTGTCACTGCCACTTCGACTTGGCATTTAAAAGCCTCAAACTCCCCTTTTTCTACATATAAGTCACTCCTAAGGTGTACCCTAGGTAACCCCTAGGGCAGAGTGCTGTGTGGGTAGAAGGCAGGACATGTACCTGTGTAGTTTACATGTCCTGGTAGTGTAAAACTCCTAAAATCGTTTTTACACTACTGTGAGGCCTGCTCCCTTCATAGGCTAACATTGGGGCTGCCCTCATACATTGTTGGAGTAGTAGCTGCTGATCTGAAAGGAGTAGAAGGTCATATTTAGTATGGCCAGAATGGTAATACAAAATCCTGCTGACTGGTGAAGTTGGATTTAATATTACTATTTTAGAAATGCCACTTTTAGAAAGTGAGCATTTCTCTGCACTTAAATCTTTCTGTGCCTTACAATCCACGTCTGGCTGGGTTTAGTTGACAGTTCCTTGTGCATTCACTCAGACACACCCCAAACACAGGATACTCAGCCTCACTTGCATACATCTGCATTTTGAATGGGTCTTTCTGGGCTGGGAGGGTGGAGGGTCTGCTCTTACACATAGGACTGCCACACCCCCTACTGGGACCCTGGCAGACAGGATTGAACTGAAAGGGGACCAGGAGCACTCCTAAGCCACTCTTTGAAGTCTCCCCCACTTCAAAGGCACATTTGGGTATAAAAACAGGGCCTCTGCCCTACCACCTCAGACACTTCCTGGAGAGAACCTGCATCCTGCCAGGAAGAACTGCCTGGCTGCCCAAAGGACTCACCTGACTGCTTTCTGTGAAGGACTGCTGCCTTGCTTTTGCCCTGCTGCCTTGCTGGTCTCTGGCTGTGGTGAAGAAGTGCTCTCCAAGGGCTTGGATAGAGCTTGCCTCCTGTTCCCTGAAATCTCAGGACCAAAAAGACTTCTCTCTTGCAACTGGACTCCTTGTGCAGCGAAAACTCGACGCACAGCTTGCTAAAATCGACGCACAGCCTGTCCTGCAGTGAGAAATTCACTGCACGCCGAACCGGAACGACGCAGCTCGACTTCGCAAGGAAAAGATTGACGCGGCGCCTGCGGTGCGACCGGAACTTTGACGCACGGCCCACCAGATTGACACACAGCCGACCTGGGGCGACGCAGCCCGACTTCCAGAGGGGAAATCGACGTGGCCCCATGCCGTGCAGGAGAAATTTCCCACCGGAACGATGCAGAGCTTGTCACGAGCCCAGGATTCCACGCACAGACCCCGGGGCGTCTGAAAACCCCGCAACCCGAAGAGGATCCACTACCGAGTGCCGGAAATCGACGCACAGCCATCCCTGCGTGGAAACTAAACGACGCATCGACCGTGTGCGGCCCAAATCGAAGCACACCCCTTTGTTTCCACGCTTCTCCTCCTCTGCGGCCCCTTTCGGAGATTTTCACACAAACCAGGTATTTTGTGCTTGAAAGAGACTTTGTTTGCTTTTAAAAGACTTAAGACACTTGATATCACTTTTCAGTGATATCTCTACATTTACTTATTGCATCTTTGATTGTGTTGACCTGCAAATCTCCAGATACATATTATATATTTTTCTAAACACTGTGTGGTGCATTTTTGTGGTGCTATATTGTGTTATTGTATGATTTATTGCACAACTACTTTACACATTGCCTTCTAAGTTAAGCCTGACTGCTCAGTGGCAAGCTACCAGAAGGTGGGCACAGGATAATTTGGATTGTGTGTGACTTACCCTGACTAGAGTGAGGGTCCTTGCTTAAACAGGGGGTAACCTGACTGCCAACAAAGACCCCATTTCTAACAGGCAGTTATTCCGGTTTTTGTTGACTTTGGAACACCTTTAGTTGCAGATGAATGACCCTTTGGCATGTCATATAAGCTAGAATTTCTATGACAAAAGCCACAGGTATTTACATCAGCTGGTCATAAATAATGAGGAGTTTTCATCACCAAATACAATTACGGCTGCCACAAACTGACTGGGACTACAAACCACTGCTGTCCATCAACAATAATGGGATTCTCTGGTTCCTCTGATCCACAACACCACAATGATGAGACTATCGATCATCAACATATCTGGCAGTAGAGTGAAAGGAATGAAGCACAGGATCCTGGTGTGACTTCAGGAGAAATATTTGGAAAGGAGGTGTATATTCCAGCTGCTGAATAAGATCTAGCTAGGTGTATGTTGGCTTAACATTTTCAACTTCTTTCTAAATCATTTTGCTCATTTATCTTCTGTATGTGCTTGAGTGTTTATAAGAAGTTGTGTGTAAAATTGTGAGGCTGGTCTCTAGGAAGTGGTATATTTTTTTGGAATTTATAGTTTATTGCATGGTTAATTAAAGTACTTGCAAGACAAACATGTAAAGTGTAATAGCAATACAGAGTAGGAAAAAACATACATATCAAAATGCAGAAAGCTAAAAAGGTTTAATTGCAATATTTTATTTACTTTAGAACATAATTTTTTTCTTAAGGTGTCAGTAAGCCTGTGCAATAAAATGAAAGTGCTGTAATAGATGGTCAATACCCGTGTGTGGATGGAGATTGTGTTCATTCTATCATATGGGACTTTCAATGTCAGTTTACTACATATGTTTTGGTTAATCAAAACTATACTTGATGAAAATCAGTCATAAAAAGAAAAACAGGCAGAATGTGATCAATTTACATCGCAGAATCTAAACATCACTGCAGTAAAAATTAATCTTAAATTGGTGCTAAAAGAAAAAAGTAAATTTGAAATGTTATAAGTTCAGAGCTTGTTGGCTAAGCCAACAGATTTGACCTTAGTATGGCAACACATGCAAACAGCATTTGTGAATGACTATGTTTGTATTAATTAGCATATTCAATTCAGACCTATTGGTTTTACCAATACTTGTATCTTTTGTTATAACAAGACCTATGGCAACCAGGCAATTTATGTCGAATAAAACCTGCTTTCCATGTGAATATTTTGAAATTATACTTTGGCTCTGGCCAATTAGCAGAGGCAGTCTGTTTTCAATTTCATCAGGAGGTCCTTACTGCTTCCCCGAATCTACCAGAAGGTACACCTGCAAGGACAGCACACATCGATTCTCCCTTTTAACAGCATGCCAACCAGCATTGACACAAAATAAAGGTTAGCTTGTTTTAAACACACCACACCCAAGAGTCAATGTATTACAGGAACACCCAGGCTCTCAGCCATGCTCTTGCTACATAAATAACAATATTCTTCTATATTTAAATTACCTATTCTCACTTGCTCTACTGTCAGCATGATGGTGAGGCCTAATACATGTATCAAGATTCTTGCAGAAGTTTGGGAGCTGTGCAAAAGTCTCCATCACCATGGTTGTAAGAAATTGGGTTATTTGTTGAGGAGGGTGGAAACCCTGCTGAAGCAACAACCATAATTGTCACGGTGAACCACAAAAGTCACTAAATTAACCTGTCCTTAACACCCTGGAAGGTTGGCACAAAAGCATTCAGGCTTAACAAGAGGTACTGTGTTAAGTATCTGTGCAGGGAAACATCCTGAACAACTAGGTCTAAACCACTACTTGCCTGAACCACTATTGCTTAACAACTAAAAAGTCTCTACAACTAAGTACTGAACAACTACTGTCTAAACAACAATTGTGCCTGAATAACAATTGCCTGAACAACTAATTTTAAGGCATAAACAGAAACAAAGTGAAAACACAAGACAAATTCCAATTTAGAAAAATAGAACACATTTAATAAATAACATGAGACCAAAATTACAAAATGCAATCACTAGAACGGACTGGAGATACTGAATTCCAAAGTTTGAGGTAAGTATGGCTCCCAAAAGCACAAAGTGCCACTCACGGTCATCTGGTCCTTTTAGACCAGGGGAAAGTCACAAGTTCAGGCCAACCACGAAGGGGTATGGGCCGGATACTGGTGTCAGGTTGAGGCTGCTGAAAAAGTTACCTTCTAAAAGTCCGGCATGAATAGTTCAGTTTAAGGTGGAGGAGGGAACAAGAAGAGGGAGAGTCTTGCGGATGGTCATCGCTGTAGCACAAACAGCAGGCCTAGCATTGTAGATGGTTGCCTCTGTAGTGGGAAGATCCTGTCAGGCATCGCGTACCATCATCTCTAAAGCTTCTCCCTGACCAATACTGCAGGCTGTCATTGCTGTGGCGAGAAGTGGAGATCTCGCATTGACAGTCATCACAGGCAGCAGAGTCTCAATGCTAATAGGCCCGTTTGCAAAGAGCACAAAACTTCCTCTTGAAGAGGAGTGCCCCTCGATGCTACCCAGTGTTCCAGGACCTGGGGAGGCGACTCTTGGGGATCAGGGACTCACTCTATCAGAGGCCATCAGGACATAGACAGGTCCATTTTCAGGTCCAGTTCAATTGCAGCAGGTCAGCTCTGCAGTTGCAAGAAGGCCTCCGGAGCTTGTTGTGTCCCTATATCTTAAGACAGCTGACCCCTGGAGTCACTCAGGTAACCTAGGATGAAGGGAGCAGGTCCAGCCACTCTTCTCACAGAGTAACACAGTGCTCAAGCACTAGGCCAGTGTACTGTGGTAGCAGCAGGGCAGGTTACTGGGGAGCAGGGCAGGCCTCAAGCAGCAGGGCATTCCTCTGGGGTCAAGGTAGTGCTATGTTGTGAGGGTCTAAAATGTTATACCTGGCGCCAGGCTTTGAATTGGGGGACATTTCTAGGTGATCCCCATATCTGTCTCTGGAAAGTTCCTTCCTCCGTCAAGGCTCCAAGAAGTCTAGGGTGACAAAAGACCAGTGTTAGGTTTCTTTGTATGTGCTAGAGACAGCTCCTATTGATGTGTAAGTGGGGCAGGAGCAGCTTGGCCCCAACCCATCCTGTCAGGATAGCCCATCCTGCCCACACCTAAGCCACTTTGTCTGGCAGAAATGTGGCTCATGTGATTCAGGACACTGGCAGAGGAACCAAATGGTTAGGACAAGAAAATTCCAATCTACTAAAAGTGGCACATTCAGAATTGGGACTTAAAATCTCGCATTACCATTAAAGAGGGCTTTAAATCACAATTCTTTTGACATCAAGCATGACATTTCTACCTTGTCCCTATCAAAGGTAACCACTTATTAAACGTAATAAGGTAACCCAGTGTTAGTCAATAGGAGAGATAGGCCTTAGTTCTGAAAAACAATGTTGGGAGTTTTTTAGTACCAGGACATGTAAAACTTAAGCACATATGTCTGACTTTTTAAATACAATGTACCCTGTCCTATGAGCCTTTAGGGCCTCCCTTAGGTACGACTTAACGTGTAATAAAAAAGATCTATGCCTGGCAAAAGGTTTACTTTGCCAGGTTGAATTGGTAGTTAAAACCTACACTACAGACCACAGTGGTAGGAGTGGTAGGCCAGAGATTTTTTTTAAAGACTACTTTAGAGGGTGGCACAATGAGTGCTGCTGTTTAGCAGCACTCATTGTTTAGGAGGCATCTGGAGGTTTGATGAATGTTCAGAATACTGAAATATGCACAAGAGACTCACTCATTGGATCATTTGGCATAGAGCCTAGGAGCAAGAGATACATAAAGAGATGAAGAAGACTGATTTAAGGAAAGAGAATGTGGTTGGCAATCAGACCAAGGCCTTTGCTTTTCAACATCGACTTGTTGGTATTTGCACAAACACAGTATGTTGATATGTTTTATATATTTTCTAGAAATGCAGTGGTCAATATTTGAGAACCCTTGGCACTAAGGACTTAGTCAAAGTGCCTACAATAAGAGCAAGTTATTTACCTTCGTAATGAATTATCTGGTAAAGAAATGATCTAGCCGCAGATTCCTTACCTTTGAATTTCCCAGGTGTCAGATTGGATCCAGAAGATTTTTGCATGAGCAGTACTCCTGTGCGCCAGCGGATGGCATTGATCAACTCCATGCAGTGGCGGCTTCTGTCCCAGAATTGATATCTGCATCACCTACAGAGGCCCCATCTCGAAACGCTGACATAAATTCCTTATTACAACTTTCCACAATAGGAATGCAGAGCCATGAAATTGCACTGACACTGGTGTGTCCAAAATAGGGCCCTGAAAGGGATCATCCCTAACCCTAGAAATCTGTACGCAGGGTGGGGAGGATGGGTGGGTCGGTAGGGATCTGTGGCTAAATATTGTCTCTACCAGATACTATGTTACAGATGGTAAGTAACTTATTCATCTGATAAAGACTTCTAGCAACAGATTCCTTACCTTTGAATAGATACCCAAGCAATGCCATTCCCAGTGGTGGGCTGCGGACAAATTCTATACTAAGAGGTTCTGCAGGACTGAACGGGCGAAAGGTTTGTCCCTGCTGACCTGATTGTCGAGGCAGTAGTGTTTGATAAACGTGTGCAAGGATGCTCACTTTGCGGCCTGGCAGATGTACAGGAATGGGACTCAATGGGCAGTGGTTGCAGCTTCTGCCCTGGTGAAATTATGCCTTAAGCCCTTAGGCGGCTGCTTTTTGGCCAATCCATAGCAAATTCTTTTGCAGCGGGTCACCTAGAGCAAAAT
The DNA here is from genome assembly GCF_031143425.1 of Pleurodeles waltl. Taxonomy (NCBI): domain Eukaryota; kingdom Metazoa; phylum Chordata; class Amphibia; order Caudata; family Salamandridae; genus Pleurodeles; species Pleurodeles waltl. Next base: position 941,834,948 of record NC_090443.1, read on the forward strand.
GGCTTGTTTCTGCACCACCCAACCTTTCTTTGTTTCAACATACCCCACGAAGAGTTGATCATCCACCCGGAACTCACGTGAGCAGTCAAGGTAGAACTACAACTCTCTTTTTGGATCCAGATGGTGGAGTCACTCCTCTTCTCTGAAGGGATGTGGAAAAGGTGGGCAAGGTGACAGATTTGCCTACATGGAATAGTATTACCACTTTCAGGATGAAAGAGGCCCCAGTGCGAAGCACCAGTTTATCTGGGAAAACAGACAGCACACATTAAAAAAGTGAGAACCAAAATAAGTTCCCCCTGAGGCATAATGAAAGGAGAAGGGAGAAACATATTTACAAGACCCTTGAGAAACCTATTTCTGATAGGGGACTTAAACAAAGAGGGTTGGTCAAGAAGGCAGACAGAACAGAAAAGTAACCATTCAGAGTGCCCAAAGCATAGTGTTAACTGTCGCTGCTCAATCTCCATGCAAGAAGGCAGGGAGTTGACAGGTTTGGGTGGAGGACCTTCCCTGCTGCTGCGACAGAAGGGGCAGCCTGATCCGAGGATCAATGCTCATATTGAGAAACACAAAACTCTTCGTTCCCAGTCTGGAGTCACAAGGATGACATGGTCCCAGTCATTTCTGATCTTTTGAGAACACTGGGTAGGTAAGATATGGGCAGAAAGGCATACAGGAGGCCTGAGCTCCACTCTTGATGAAAAGGGTCTCTGAACGAGAGCCACCTTGGAAACTCCAGTGTGCAAAACCTCTGACACTGGGCAATCTTGGTTGAACAGACCTAACCAAGGCTCTTCCCACTGATGAAAGAGGTCTGACCGGATGGAGATGCCATTCATGATCCGCTAGGCATTGGCGGCTGAGTTTGTCCGCCTGTCAGGTGTTGAACCACCAGGGAGCTGTCCTGCTGTTCCAAGCCATGTCCAGAGGCACAGGGCCTCTTGACAAATAGTCCACAACCCCACCTCACCCTGTTTGTTGGTGTGCTACATGGCGGTGGTGTTGTCTGTAAACACTTGACCTAGGCTTCCCTTGATGGCGGCTAGAAATGCTTTCAATGCCAGTCGGATTGCATGGAGGACCAGCATGTTTATGTGGAGTCCGAATTTTGTTGGACAACAGAATCCTCTTATCTCCACCTTTCCCGGGTGGTCTCCCTGTCCCAGGAGTGATGCATCTGTCACTACTGTGAGATCTGGTTTGGGAAGGAAGAGTGGTCTGCCTCTGACCTAATCGCGGTTTGTTAACCACCACTGCAGGTCTTTTGCAGTTTCCTCCGAGAGCACAGTAAACTGAAAGTGCTCATGGCAGGTATTGCCGGTGGGCAGGCAGGATGGTAATGTGGGAAATATGTGGCCTGTAAGTCCAGCGCTACCATCCAGTCTCCAGGGTCTAGGGCAGACAAGACCTGAGCCAATGTGAGCATTTGGAACTTCTCCTTTTTAAGGAAGAGATTGAGGGTTAACAGATCTAGGATAGGGTGAAAGCCCTTGTTCTTTTTGGGCATCAGATAGTAGCAGGAATAGGAACCACTGCCTACTTCTGACATTGGAACCCTCTCTATGGCTCCCTTGGCCAAGACAGCTGTGACTTCCTCATGGAGTAAGGACAAATGACCCTCCGTCAGCCAGCTGTGAGATGGAGGCATGGGTAATGGGGGAGTATTTGAAGGGGAAGGAGTAGCCCCTCCGAGTGATCTGTAAGACCCACCTGTCCAATGTTATAGATTGCTGGTGGTGCAGGGGATGGTTGATGCTTCCTCCAACTGGACGCCCATGATCTTATAATGCAAAATTAGGAGGTCTTATGGGGCTGCAGCTGCTGGCGGTTTGGTGGTTGTGCCAGACCTCTAGTTACCTGACCCATAGGGTCAGTATCAACATCGCCCTTGCCTACACAGGCTAGAAGCTTTTGTGGGATGGTGACTGAGATAGGGTTAGTGACGTTGAACGCCCCTTCTGTAGCCACAAAAGGAGCAATAGGCAGACTGGGGATGACGGGGAAGCTGAGAGGCCCAAGGACTTGCCCATATCCTGTGAGTCCTTAAAGCACTCCAGCTCCAAGTCTACCTTGTCTCCAAAGAGACGGTTGCCATCAAAGGGCATGTCCATGAGGGAAGCCTGGACACCCCCTCAAAGCCAGATGTTCTCAGCCAGGTGTGGCATATAAGTGCCACTGTAGATGAAACCGCTCTGCCCAGTGAGTTGTTATATCCAAACCACACCTAATGGTGAACTTTGCTGCATCTCTCCTGTCCTTAACTGCCTGGGAGAGAACGGCATTGGCCTCCTCTGGGACCTGTGGCACCACTTGTGCAACTGTGTCCCACATAGTGTGGGAGTAGGGGCCCAATAACAATGTGGTGTTCACCGACTGCAATTCCAGACAGGGGGAAGAAAACATCTTCTTTCCCAGCCACTTGGATTCCCTATCAGGGGGTGCTGCAGGGAACACGCCATGGGAGGTAGAGGCATAGACTACCAAGCTCTCAGGTGTGAAGTGTTGGGTGAGGAAGTGTGGGTCTCCAGGCACGGGGCGGTAACGGCGGGCAATACTCCTATTAACAGGAGCCCCTGTTCTGGGCTTGGACCAGGTTCCCAGTAAGACATCTGTAAGTGCTTCATTAAAAGGCAGCAGGGTTCAGAAGAGGAAGCTCCCAGCTGTGGCACTTCCATCAATATGTTAGTCTTAACTGCCAATGAGGGCAACTCGAGGTCCAGGACCTCAACTGCCTTCTTCACCACATGTTTCTCCCTCCTCTGTAGCTATGGTAGGGGGAGAAAGCATATCAGCATCTGGAGATGTATCCAGTTCACTGGCATCACCCAGTTCCTCACACCAATCTCTACTTCCCTCGACTCCTAACTGGTATTCTAAAGGGTCAAGTAACCCCTCCCATTTTTTCCCAAGGCCCAGCCCTTAAGAATAGGGCTCAGGCTCCACCCTAGGAGACATAGGTCCTTTTGACGCTGGAATGGGAGTCGGTCAACTCCGCTCCGGCTCAGTGTCAGATTTGCCAATCCAAATTGGGGCTGGTGCTGCCAGTGGTTGCAAGTAACACCAGGAGCATCGGTGTCAGGACCAGAATCAGGGAAGGTTGCAGTGGCATGACCATCACCGGTCTGGATCTGTGACTGGATCCACGGGGACCCATCAAAGCTGTGCCTGGAACTGGCAGTGAGGAATTTGATGGGCCCCCCTCTGACCCTGTGGGACCTAAAACGCTCCTGAGGGGTTAGCCCACTCAAACACACTGAACATGGCCTCGTTAAATTCCCTTACCTGAGTGAGGGTCACTCAGGCTCCCAGAAAAGTGGGGATGTGTGGAGTCAAACCTGGCAACGGCTTCGAAGAACCATGCCCTGATCGCCAATGTTCCGTCATCCTGTTGGCTAACAGACGCATAGAAGTTGAAGCATGTTTTGACTTCTTGTGCATCCTATGCCTCTATACCAAATGTTTTGATGACTTGGAGTTGGAAGAAGTGGACTTGGGGCTTATGGAGTGGTCCAGGGACCTTCCCTTCTATTGGGACAAGATCTCCAAGGAGTCAGGCGACGCAGCTTTAGGGATCGCTCCCTCAAAGCCTTGGGTGCCATGGCCTGTCAGTTCGAGCATGAATTGGAGTCGTGGTCATCCTCAAGGCACCATAGACATACAAGGTGTGTATCGGTAATCAACATGGCATGGTGACAAACACCACATGGATTAAATCCTGTCTTCCTTGAAGACATTCTCGACATACCAGGAGGAACATTTCCTCAAAAACAAAGTCAACAAAACATCGGAAAAAGTCTGTCAAAGGGTAGCTCTTCTCAAGATCATTGCTAACTGGTGCAGAAAGAAAGGAACTGACATCAGTGCACCGAGGTGACACCTATAAAGGTGTCGCAGACATCATTTTCGCCATGGCCAATGATGCCACATGGAGCTGATTAATGCCACCTATTGGCACACAGGGCAACTGCTCATGCAAAAAACCTTCCAGATCCAGTCTGATGCCTGGTAAATTCAAAGGTAAGGAATCAGTGGCTAGAAGTCTCTTTCAGATTTAGGAAACCAGTTGCACTACATGGATTACACAACCCACTGAGCAATATCTGAGCAAGATGTGCTCTAGGTTATGATGAATCACATGAAATGTTACAGGCAACAAGGAACCTTCTTTGATTAAACGCTCATAAAATACAAAGAATATAGTTTATTTAAAAGTAAAACCCTAGTCTACTGCACAAAATATGAATTGTAGCCACAATCCAGACAAATAATATGGCAGCAATGATCCAGAGAAGGGGAATGTTAGACCTGGCATCCTTAGGGTGGCTTTACCCTAGACGTTTTGCCTTTCATCTCCTGTTTTTGATGTATCCTTCTGTTGGTCTTAGGACTCTGAGCACTTTACCACTTCTAACCAGTGCTAAAGTGCATGTGCATCTCCTCTAAACAGGGTATTGGTGTATCCATAATTGTCATATTTAATTTAAGTGGTATACCATATACCCAGGGCCTGTAAATTAAATGCTACTAGTGGGCCTGCAGCACTGATTGTGCCACCCACTTAGGTATCCCTGTAAAGATGTCTCAGACTTCCCAAAGCAGAGCCTGTGTGTGCAGTCTCACTGCCACCCTGACTTGGCATTCAAAACCTCTTGCCAAGCCTTAAATTCTCCTTTCTTGCATATAAGCCACCCCTATGTAGTCCATGGGGCAGGGAGCCATGTAAGTAAAAGGCAGGACATGTACCTTTAAGTCTTTCATCTCCAGGTAAATAAAAACTTCCAAGTCGTTTTTCATTACTGTGAGGCCTGCCCCTCCCATCGGCCAGCACTGGGAATTCCTTATAATACTTTCAAGCTGTAACTTCTGATTGGAGAGGAGTAGCTGCATCATGTTTAGTTCATTTGAATGGTAAGAATAAATTCTCTTTCGTAGTAAAATTTGATTTATAATTACTATTTTAGGAATGTCACTTTTAGAAATTGGGCATTCCTCTGCCCTCACTACTTTCCTGTGTGCCTATAGCCTTTCTCCAATACACGCCTGACCTAGGCTAGGTGACAGCTACACTTGTACATTCCCTACAATACAGAATAATCAATTGCTTCTTCATTCATCTGCATACTATTGGGTCTTTCTGGGAAAGAGGGTAGGAAGGGCTCCCACTTACACCTCAAAAGGTATTGGTCAAAGTCCTTACAAAGGGGCTGATCACCCCCACTGATAGTCTGGTGCCTGGGCTGAATTGAAAGGGGACCTGTGCACTTCATGGAAACCTTTTGAAGTCAACCCCCACATCAAAGGCAAATCTCAGTGTAAGTACTGGGTCTCTGACCCACTAAAAGTAGTACACTTGTGGACTCAAGGAAACCCTGCTGGAGTAAAGACTGCTGTGCTGGAGGATTGCCACTTTGCTGTGCCTGACAGTTTCAGGGAACTGCTTCCCTGCCTTGCAGAGCTGCCCTGCTGCCTGCTGATCTCTGTCCTGCAACCCGAGAATCAACCCCTAGAGTGATGCCAAGGGCTTGCCGACTTGCCCCCGGTTCTATGACAGGTCTTTGAGACATCAAAGGCCTCAAGCCCGCCTTCCCTGCAGGCTGCCACTCATTTCATTAAGACTTCAGTGCAGCATCATTGCAGCCTGTCGCTCACTTCAACAAAAATTCAGCACGGCTTCATTGCAGCCTGAAGCTCATCTCATCAAGCCTTCAGTGAATGCACTTTGTTGCTGCCTCGTTACAGCATGCCACTCATTGCATCAAGACTTCAGCATGGCTACATTGCGGCCTGCTGCTCATCTCATCAGGACTTTGGATCGGCTTTGTGACAACTTGCCATCCATCTCATTAGGACTTCAGATCAGCTTCTGTGCGAGCCGCCTGTGTTGGTGGGTGACGGAGATGCGTGATATGTGCTGACCTTCCCCAACTGGTGAGTCACGCTCAGGCACAACCCAGCTTCTTGCCCTCACACCAGCCCAACTCAGATCACTGGATCCTCAACCCGTGGCTACGGCAGTTCATTCCTAGACCATGAAGGCCTGAGCGACCTTAAAGCTTCTGCTGCACTCTCTGCATTCTGAAGATAAAACACCTTGTACTCTGTACCTGGGCCGTTCTTGAATGGCCACGATAAGTCTGCACTACACTTCTTGCAGAAGGACACCTGTACTCTCACAAAATACCATAAAGACTCTAAAACAAGCCTCATACAAAGTTCACTTAAACTGATACCTCTCAAAAGTGACTACTCATTGGATTTTTGCCTTTTTGGTCTTGATCTATTCAGATAAATAATCTCTATTTTTAACGTACCTGAGTGAAGTCCTTTTTGTGGTGTTTCAGTGTGATTACTGTAGGTGTGTTGGACAGCTAGTTTACACATTGCAATCTAAGTTAAGCCTGCCTGATCTGCGCCGTTCTACTGGAAGGTGAGCAGAGAGTAATTTAGGTTGTGTATTTGACTTACCCTGATAGGATTGTGGTCCCTACTTGGACGGGGTGTATACCCCTGCTAAGTAGAGACCCAGTTTCTGCCAAACGGAATTACACTAAACATGGCATGTAAGTGGAACTTAGCTCGCAGAAGTGCATTTTTTGGTTTGGTGAAAATCCATTAAGTAGCTTTCAAGAAAGTAGTGTTTAGAAAGTATTGCAATCAGAGCATGGAGAGGTAACATTTTAGAGATTGGACAATTAATCAATGGGTTTTTCATGGATTTGTAAATCCATTAAAGAAAATAAAAGCACACCTGTGGATTAGGGAGCTTTTTCTCTCGTCATCCACTGCAGATTTGTGAATTCTCTTGCTATTCCGGGGTGGTTGCCATGTGTGTTGCATCCACCATTACCCTATACTGCACACTGAGCATCATTTGTTTTGTTTGAATTTCTTTTATTGCACTTTGTTGTATACAATAATCACATAATACAGACATATGTAGCAAGTGCATAATACTCAGGGAGCATAGTTATGTCAACAATTAACAAAAGTGTAGTAAGTCGAAGGTTCAATAAGTTTTGTATAGACTAGATACAACAGAAAAAAAGGTATGGAAATATCAAGATAAGAATTGAGGGGTATACCTGCCACAATGGGGAAACTTCAATGGGAGGAGTCTGCACCTTTATTTGACAGGAGGGAAGAACCAGTGTATAATATTACAGAAAAATATATTGAGGGGTATACCAATAGGTACCTCTGTGTGTGGGAGGGGGAGGCATACGGGAGAGGCATCAAGCATATTAGGCTACAAATCTAGAGCTGGGTGGGACCTCTGTAATCTCTGGAGATGTGGGTTCCTCAGGAGGTGCGTCAACAGGTGCTAAGGCCATCCGGAAAACTGTCAGGACAGTGTCCCAGCTGGTTGCTAGCAGGTATTTGTAGAGGCCACACGTGTTCTCTGTGCGCAAGGTAATGCCCTACTCTAGGGCCCCCCCGGCATGGATAGTTCCCAAGTGGGGACCGCCGCTGGGTGATTAAACTTTTGCTAAGATTCAGTCTAGTTCTACAAACCGTGTGGCGGCCCTATGCTTCATGTCCCTGCAGGTGAGGCCCGACAAGCAGGTCACTCAGGTATGGGGCACCGGTCTCTCTGTGCAATCTGTAACTATAATGTCCCTCCCAGCCAAAATTGATGAAGTGAAGGTCGGTCCCATTGCATGTGCATCAGGCCAGCATCAAGTGGGCAGTAGTAGGAGCATGCAGGATCGGTGTGGTGATAAAAATCGGTTTATCTTTGCAGGACTGAGGTAGGCCCTATGGAGTATGTGATGTTGAATAAGGCAAAAACGAGTGTTGCGTGGAATAAGTTCAGGATATTCTAATATTACTCTCTGCCCTTTATCCATGTAGGGTGACCCAAGTCCTCTTCCCAGAGCTACACATAGGTGTTAGCGGGATGGCAGCATGCGTTCACAGCGACTCAGCAAACCACTGTGTCAGGTGCTGACCTGAACCCATAACAAGAAGGTATTGGATGGTGAGGTGCACTGACTATCAAGCAAATAAGCAGTGGCACTGGAGATTCAATGTACAACAGCAAGTCTTAGGCTCTACTTCACAACAAGGAAAAAAATTATTGTACAGGATAACTCAGAGTTCAGCCAAGAACTTCAACTGCCTGAGGGGTCACCTGAGGAAGCGTGACAGAGTCCAGCTTTGAGGGCCAGGTTGATGTGAACCTTTCATCACTGGAGGACTTGGATAGCATTTCGTCAAGATCAGATAAAGGCAGTGGTTCCCGGATCATGGCTGTCGCTTGGAGGGCCCATCAATGCTCGTGTATCATCTGCTTCAAGACTGGGGTACTGAACGAACGTGGAGAGTGATATTCACGGCAGCTTCCATCTGTCGAGGAAGTAATGGGTGCAGCACCTTGTTCAGCGCAGTCAAAAGAAGGAAGTCCAGATCTTTCAATCCAATCCCAGGCAGCCTTAGGGCCTGTAAAGAACCTTGTCTGGCCTGCATGTACCACATGGAGTCTTGTGGGGAATATGAGTGAGTACTTGACCTCCAGTGCTCGGAGGCATCATTTTACTGCAAGGAAGGAGTTGCATTGGCTCTGTACTGTCTATAGTCGGTGAATATCATTATACGTGCAGATCTGGTAGCTTGCAAACTTCTTGAAGGATTGCGTCTCGGTCCCTATAGTGCAGCTGGTGAATCACCATGGGGCGAGGGTGTGTGCTCGGGGTGGGGCGGTGCATGAGTTCTCTGTGGGCTCACTCAGTTGTGAATAAAACAGTTGGGGGTTGAACGCTACACAGTCAGTGCTTCATATATGAGATCGAATATGGGCCTGCTTCATTTTCAGGCAGGCTGAATATGTGGAAGTTGTCCCTGTGGGAGCGTCCCCCCACGTCTTCAGGTCTTTCATCCAGTATGTATGCCTGTTCCCACAGGGTGTGCAGGCCCCTCTCAGTATCCCAGGTCTGCGGCTATGTAGTCGGTGGTTCGGACTTTATCTACTAGATTATGATGGCCCTCATATAGGAAGGTTAGATCTGCTGTGTCTATCCTCTACTCTAACGAGATATGACAGTTTTCAATTGCCACCAGGACTGTGTCTAGTTTACTGTCTATAGATGTTGTGTCACTATCTCAGTCTGACCGGATGGAGCCCATAGCGGATGGTGAGAAGGCCCTTTTGAAAGGTGCAGGAGTGTTGTGAGTAGGTCGCAGCGGGGATCCCGTTCCCACTAAGCAGCTTGAGCAGCTTGATCTGTGGCTTCAAAGAGTGGTGATGGGTTGTAGGGGATGCTGTGGTTCAAGGTAAGTCCCATCAGTGAGTTCCCTTAAAAGAGAGGGTAGAGTTTCTGGTGTTACCTGGGCCTTCTTACATTTATGATCGGTAAGAGATGTGCAGCACAAGCAGCCCCGCAGAACGGAATGGAGGGCATTGGTGGAGCTAGTGGTCGCTGTTATCATTCAGGAGGAATTTGTAATCATGAGTTCCCCCCAACAAAATTACCAGGAGGGCTACATATGTGATTCAGAGCCAGGCGCACATCTCATGTACAGTAGTTCCCAAGGGTGACAGGGGGTTCACTCAGTCAGTCCCCAGGGCAGCAGGCATGGTGCAGGTCTTCAGGCTACCAGAGAGAAATCTGTATCCCAATAGCGGGTCTGGTTTGCCAAGGCTGCAGGGTGTCAGAGCTGTAGAATATGAAATAGGGCCATCAATTGCTAGTGAAAGTTTCACAGCTGTCACATGGTCATCTCCTACACTGGGCCCTGTATCCTGGGAGTTTGTGCACGGCAATGTTTACCCAATGGCTTTTGGGCTAGCTGCAGACAAGGAAGTGGGGCAGTTAAATGGCCCCTGGGTTGTTACAGTCAGGGTCTGTAGCAGCTAGCAGTGGACAGGCTCAAAGATGTCTGCCTGCCTGCGTCACTGGTCTCCAACGAGGAGGATGGTCACACTCAGGAGTGGCAGATCCCTTCTCCAGAACCATACTACACAGCAACTTTTCTGAAACAGCCCTACGGGGTCATGGCAGTGTGGGCCATCATATCAGTGGGCAGTATCTTATGGATGGCGAGGGGTGAGCAAGATCAGTGAAGGAATCTTGGGTGATCAGAGAAGAACCTCGCTAAAATGCAGCCACCATCATTGCAGCACAAGCCATGCCCGTGCACTGAGGAAAACTAACAACAGAAAGGGTAAAAGGGAGCTCTATGAGCCTACCATGATGCCCAGGCCCATGTAGGGGGGGCAAATAAACCCATCTATCATTAAATTAAATAAAAAAAATGTAAAATGGTGTCACTGTATTTGTGATTCCTGTGATGGCTGGGTCAGTCCTAGACCCTCCATGGGTCCAGCATACCTTGCTTGGGTATCAGGAATTGTAAATCCTTAATTTGTTTAAAAGGAATTCAGTGATCTACACCTATGTTTAATCAGCCCCCATAGCACATGGCTGCCCATGACAGGTTAGAGAAAGGTCCTGGTCAAAGAACAGGTCTTTAGTCAACACCTGCTGCCCATGGCTGAACGGTGTGTGCTATGGGGGTGGGCAGTAAAGAGTAGTTAATAATAAATACTTGGGTGTAGTGTATGACAAAAATGGGAAGTGAGTGAAAAAAAGGTTAAAGTGAAGCTATTGTTTGCTTGAATTATAAGACCTTAAAGTATGTTTTAAAAAAACAGGAATTAACTTAAATAAGCACAACTAAATTGCAGTTATAGATACAAAACAAAACCTAAAAACACTGAAAGTCACTGTTTATGGTTAGATAAACTAACTAGAACTCACTCGCTCATCATGCACTGCTTCCTCATGACATGTTAATCAAAGTCATTTGAGAGTTCTGTTGACATTAGAATGTTCAAAATTGAAATATCTAACAAAGAAGGTTAAAAAGGGACCTCAACCCATATGCAGCTGAGGTTAGTGGTCTGCAGCCAACACCTGCTGCACATGACTTAAGTCTGCACAGATTGTCTGCCCGCAAAGGGTTGGCTTCAGATCTGGACCATGTACCAGACTATACGTCTAACCCACGCTGTGCAGGGTTGATGGCGGTATGCAGCAGGGGTTAACTGGTCATGAACATTTGATGTAGGTGCTGTCTGAAGACCAGGACCTATGGACATCCACCCCTACACACAGTTGTAGGCTGTGTGCAGTGAGGCTTAGCCACTGTGGAAGGTTGGTTGCATGGCCTGCCAATAGGTCAGGCCCTGTGTCAACCCCAGCTGGACACTGCCAAAAGCAGTGCATTGTGAGGGTGGGTGCCTGCAAAATGTTGAACACAGGGCCTGTCCAAACGCCATAACTTGTGGTTCATTATTGCTGCACCTGGCTGAATGCTGATTGCAGTAGGGGTTGGCCACATCTGGAGAGTTAGACTCAAGGCCTGGCTGAAGGCCTGTTCCAGAAGCCAGCCTCCATTGTGCACAGCTGAATGTCATGGGCATGTGGGAGTTGGTTGCCTTCAGATGGTTGCCCATCGGTTCAGCCAGGCTATGTGACCAACCCATGCAACAGTGGGCAGTGTGGGCTGGTCACTCACAGAGGGTTGGATACAGGGCCTAGTCCTGTGGCTAACTTCCACTGTGCATGGCCAAAGGTACTTTACTGATACTTCTAGGTGCTTTCATTCCTGATGTCAACAATTATGCAATTTGAGAAGTTATCAAGGATGCCATTTAATATTTCAAGAGTGATGTCATATGTAGGGGTATAAATAGTGCATTGAGAGGTCTGAGTTTTTACTAGGCAAATTTATTTCTAACCATAACTGCAATGTCCCTGTTTTCCAGTGAATTTCTGTGTTTTTAAATGCAAACAATCCATAACGTCTTGTTAACTTTTAGTTTTTCTGTGTAATGCATATACACATTCTTTTTGAAAGCCCATCCCAGTGCATATGTCCTTGCAGAGGAGTGCAAAAGGCTCTGAGTTCCGGGTGTGTGATATGGTGCTGCACTTTGATGCCTGACACAGGACAAGAGCTAACCAAGAAAGAAGAAAGGGTTGCAGAGAAGGCCGAAAGAGGCACAGCCCCCGAGCAGTGTAGTTCTATGATAGGGAAGCACAACAAGAGCAACAGATTAAACCAAACTGTGTAAACCAAACTGCTCCAGGCCCAGACTGGCACTACTGGGTGTTTTCTTGCCTGTCAAGTAGGCTGACAGGATCATTTTCACTTCTGGAGAGGGCCACATTTGTTGGTGGGGAGCAGCTGAACACATTTCCTGCCTGCACTGTTTATAGATAAACAATGCAAATTAAATTGTTTTAAAGCTACAACCTGCAGAGTCACTATGAGCAGTGCTGACTATCAGGACTTTAGGGGTGAGGAAGATAGAAGGGCCTGCTGTTGGCTGGCACAAAGTTCAGTAAATATATGACTCTTCAAAATTAAAAACAATGTATGTCCTTATAATGTTATCTTTGCAAGCATTTTGGTTTAGTATATTATACCATTGCTTTGAATGGCGATTGCTAGAAGTGGTAGATTCTAGTTATGGACTTTCAAACCTTTATGCCCCCACCACCATCCTGATGGCAATGCTATTAATGAACCAAGAAGAAACTTATATTTAGTCCCCTCTATGTAGGTTATATAGTGTCATTATAATTGGAATAAAATAAAAGTTTTTTGCTTTTTTGCATTGTACACTTAACTGTTGTATTTAAAGGTGCTCTCATGAAATTATGAAAGAAAAAGAGGCACTGTGAAAAACTAGTTGCCTTGGATTACACAGTGTAGTCAAGTGGAAGCCAGGATTGATGGAAGGTTTTTGTGGAATCCAACCACTATATAGTTATCTTATTCTTTCTCCCATTTTAGGTTGAAGCTTAATGCTTTGTGTTTAATTCTTTCAAGCACAGTCAGTGCACTGTGTTAACTACAATTGGACTATGAACAATCCATAAGGATAGTAGTGTTTAGGGAGGGTGATGTTTTAATGCAGAAGGTTAAATGAAAACCTGAGTACCCACCCCTTGTCAGTCCAATGAGACCATTTGCTACACTGTGCTAAAAGTCTTTATTTGTTGTTCACTGTGTAGGAAAGTACCCTCTTTTTGGCATGTTACCCCGGATTTCTGCCTGATGTCACTGTGTTTGACTGCGTCACTGGGATCCTGCTAAACAGGACCCCAGTGCTTATGCTCTCTCGCCTCTTAATCTTGTCACTGCATACTGGTAACCCAGTATTTCACCTGAAAATTGGCATACTGGTCACCCCTTATAAGTCCCTAGCATATGGTACCTAGGTATCCAGGGCATTGGGGTTCCAGGGGATCCCTCTGGGCTGCTGCATTTCTTCTGCCACCCATAGGGAGCCCATGTAAAGGCTTTTACAGGGCTGCCATTGCAGCCTGTGTGAAATGGTGCATGCACCCTTTCACTGCCATTTACACTGCACCATATCACTTATAAGTCACCCATATGTCAGGCCTTCCAATCCTGAAGGCTAGGTGCAGGGTACCTGTGTGTGAGGGCACCCCTGCACTACCAGAGGTGCCCCCGCATCATCCAGGACCATTTTCCTGGACCTCATGAGTGCAGGACGCCATTTTACGCGTGCACTATACATAGGTCACTACCTATGTACAGCTTCACAATGGTAACTACGAAACACGTCAAGCAAGCATTGGTTGTATGATTCCATGCACTCTGGGGGCTCCTTAGAGGACCCCCAGTACTGCCTTTACAGCCTTCTGAGGTTTTCAGGGCATGCCCAGCTGCTGCCACCTCACAGACAGGTTTCTGCCCTCCTGTTGCTTGAACAGCTCTAGCCCAGGAAGGCAGAACAAAGGATTTCCTTTGGGAGCGGGATGTTACACCCTCTCCCTTTGGAAATAAGTGTTACAGGCATGGGAGGGGTAGCCTCCCACAGCCTCTGGAAATGCTTTGAAGGGCACAGATGGTGCCCTCCTTGCATAATCCAGTCTAGACCGGTTCAGGAACCCCCAGTCCCTGCTCTGGCACGAAACTGGACAAAGGAAAGGGGAGTGACCACTCCCCTGTCCATCACCACTCCAGGGGTGGTGCTCAGAGCTCCTCCAGAGGGTCCCTGGGTTTTGCCATCTTGGATTCCAAGGTGGTAGGGAACCCTGGGAGCATCTGAGTGGCCAGTGCCAGCAGGTGACGTCAGAGCCCTCCCCTGATAGGTGCTTACCTGTGTAGTTCACCAAACCCCGTTTCAGGGCTATTTAGGGTCTCTCCTACAGGTGTTTCCTCAGATTCAGACTGCAAGACTCCAGCAGGAATCCTCTGCATCCTTTACTTCATCTTTATACCAAAGAAACTGCATCTGGATCATCCAGGAACTCCACAAACTGCAACAAAGAAGCAAAGACGACTTCTGCAACGTTGTATATTCAGCTCCTGCCAGCAACTGCAACTGTTTCCCAGTTGTGCATCCTCAGAGGACAACCTGTCTTCCGCCTGCACCAGAAGAATGAAGGAATCTCACTTGGAGTGAAAGAGTCACTCCCCTGCTTCAGCAGGCACCTCTCTGCAATGACAATCAGTTGTGTGGGACCCCTCTCCTGACGAGCTGCGTGGATCCGGCATCACAGGTGGTGGGCTGAAGAGGTCCTGACATCCAACTGTCTAACTTTGGCGGAGGTAAGAGCTTGCCTCCCGACGCAAGACAGTACCCCTGTACACCATGTGTTTTGCAGTTGCCAGGGCTTGTTGGCATCCTTCCATAAAGTTCTTCATGCACCATGCGGTTCCTGCCCCCAGCACTCCTTACTGCAATGCACAGCTTCCTTCGCGGTTCTCCGGCGGCGTGGGACCCTTTGTTGTAGTGCTGCATGGGACTCCTTTTGCACCTTCTTTGTCCCCATGCTGTGGGACTCCTGTGTGTGCTGCCTGGTCTTCTGAGGGCTCTCCGAGCTGCTGAGAGCCCCCTTTGACTCTCCCTCCTGGGTACATTCCACCAGGTCCCTCCTGGTCCCGGGCAGCGCCATTTTCTGCTAACCACAAGCTTTGCATGTGCCAAGGCTTGTTGGCGGAATCCAGTGATGCAAACCAGACTGCAATCATCCAGCCGGCGTGGGACATCTTCTGCACCAACCAGGAACCCCCATCTGTCTTCTTGGGTATTGTATTGACTGTTGTTCTTCACCGGTGGTTCTTCTTATGCACCTTCATCCGGTTTAGCAGGGGCTCCTGTTCTCCCTGGACTCTTCAGCACTTCTTGGACTTGGTCCCCTTCTTCCACAGGTCTTCAGGTCCAGGAGTCCATCATTGGTGTCATGCAGTCTCTTATGGTTATTGCAATATCTTATTTCTCGTGTTCTTGTGTGTTATAGGAAAGTTACTGTGATTTACTCCTGCTTTCCTGGGCTGTGGGGTGGGTTATATTACTTACCTTTAATAACACTCCCAGCACCCCTCTACACACTACACTTGCCTAGGTGGGAAACCGACATTCACATTCCACTTTCTAAGTATATGGTTTGTGTCCCCCCCTAGGCTCATTTCTAACTATTGTGATTTTCACTATTTGCACTGTATTCTAACAGTTTTTACAGCTATTTCTGCATACTAGTGTATATAATTTGTGTATTACTTACCTCCTAAGGGAGTATAGTCTCTATGGCATTTTTGGCATTTGTGTCACCAAAATAAAGTACCTTTATTTTTGTAACACTGAGGCCCATATTTATACTTTTTGACGCAAAACTGCGCCAACACAGTTTTGCGTCAAAAAAATTAGCGCCGGCTAACGCCATTCTGAAGCGCCATGCGGGTGCCGTATTTATTGAATGACGTTAGCCGGCGTTAGCCGCCGTCGCTCTCTGGTGTGCGTTAAAAAAAACGACGTACACTAGGCAGCGCCGGCGTAGGGGGAAAATGGCGTATGGGCGTCCACAAATGGTGCAAGTTAGGCTGAGGCAAAAAAATCGCCACAACCCGATTTGCGCCATTTTTTTACGACGCCCATCCCCCATTGAAATGACTCCTGTCTTAGCAAAGACAGGAGTCATGCCCCCTTGCCCAATGGCCATGCCCAGGGGACCTCTGTCCCCTGGGCATGGTCATTGGGCATAGTGGCATGTAGGGGGGCACAAATCAGGCCCCCCTATGCCACAATTTTTTTTTAAAAAAAATACCTACATGGACTTACCTTAATGTCCCTGGGGTGGGTCCCTCCATCCTTGGGTGTCCTCCTGGGGTGGGCAAGGGTGGCAGGGGGTGTCCCTGGGGGCAGGGGAGGGCACCTCTGGGCTCATTCTGAGCCCACAGGTCCCTTAACGCCTGCCCTGACCCAGGCGCTAAAATCCGGCACTAATGCGGGTTTTTAAGACCCGCCCACTCCCGGGCATCATTTTTGCCCGGGAGTAGAAATCCGACGCATATGCATCGGAGTCATTTTTTAAGACGTGAACGCCTACCTTGCATATCATTAACGCAAGGAAGGTGTTCATGCAAAAAAATTACGCTAACTCCATGAACTTTGGCGCTAGACGCGTCTAACGCCAAAGTATAAATATGGAGTTAGTTTTGCGTCGAATTTGCGTCGAAAAAACGACGCAAATTCGGCGCAAACGGAGTATAAATATGCCCTTGAGTATTTTCTTTCATACGTGTGAGTACTGTGTCACTACAGTGTATTGCATGAGCTTTGCATGTCTCCTGGTTAGGCCTTGGCTGCTCACCCACTCTACCCCTAGAGAGCCTGGCTTCTAAACACTGTCTATATTTCACTAATGAGGGAAAACTCAAATATGGTATAAGGTATAAGTACCTTAGGTACCCTCTACAAACCAGGCCAGCCTCCTACTCTCTACCCTTGAATTGATTCATTCACCCACTCCTCCCCATCCAATTATTCATCCATTAAGTCAAGAAGCCCTTTCTCCATTCTCCATCCAGCCATCCAATGATTGGACAAGGTTAAATAATGAAAAACGTGTTGTGAAACGCATCACACTTGCACATTTTTCCAATTAAAATCTTGGGGAGGTACCTCCTTAAAGCCCCCTTTAGGGGGCTCACTTGGTGCGTTTGCTTAATAGGGTATGCAGTATGGGGCTGGTGTGACAAAAGTTTCCAGGGCTACTTTTCATTCCGTCTTTCAACAGTGTGAGCCATGAAGTGTCAGACTGGAACAGAAAATCAGCTTGGGCATGAAATTAAAAGTGACCCCAATGAGGGAATCATTTATCTAAAAAAGTGAACTACATTTACAAATCAGGGCAGTTATAAACTTGTCAAGAAAAGTTATGTAGATGTTTGCAAGGTGTGGGGGACTGCATGTATTTGTGTTCCCTGGAGGCAATGTAATGCTAATATCAAATAATTCAATAGTAAAAACTGGCTTATCAGACCCCAAAACAGGCCCACAAACAGCCAACAAAACAGCCTATACACTGATTTGTCAGACGAGACCTGTGGACACTGCCATATTGACCTATTGGCTTTTCAACCCTTTTACCATGAGTACTTGCAGAGCGAGCATGTGGGAATATAGAAAGCAGGTGATGGGGTTTCCAAGTTCTCTCACTTCATCTCAGTTTTCTTTTTTATGCTGCTTCTATTCTTTTTTTAGCTTCAACTCATTATTTCTTTCACCTGCTTTTTCAAGTGCTCTCCCTTCTACCCTCTTTCTGCGTCTTCAGAGTATTTCTACTCTTTCCCTTCTGGTCGTTGTCTATCCTAACTTCCATCCTTCTCTTCTTCCAGTCCTACTCAGTGTAAGAAACAGGGCTCACTGCAGATGCTCCCCCCACTTTATGCCCCGAGTTAGACTACTGATGCTGTCATTTTAGATCTGAAAGTGCACTGAGTTCTGCTAATCAGACCTCAGTGCCAGTGCGCTTTCCCTTAAATTGCACTATGATTTTGTAAACCCAATTGGCAAGGTCTTTACCACCCCGGTAAGACCCTAGTAAATGGTACTAGTGGTATAAAGGGCAGGGTTGGTAAAGGGGTCAGCAGGGCTGCAGCACTGATTGTGTCACCCTGCTTGGCCCGAGGAAAGGCAAAGCCTGCAGACCTGCCATTTTAACCTGCATGAGCAGCTTGTCTGCTCGAGAATGATTCTGCCCACACCTACTGCAGGCAGAGTCCCTTCACTGCCCATAGTACAGGTCAGTCACCCCTAAGACAGGCTTCCTAAAGGCCAGGAGGCATGGTGCACTGTGTTATGAGTGAGGACATATATGCATGAGCATGCTGTGAGAGCATTTAAAACTTACTGCTACTGCAAGTGACCAGCAGTCCTTAGGATAACATGGACTGGCACCCATGCAAACCCCAGATGGCCAGCTCCATGGTGGCCTGACCGATTTCCTCCATGTTTGGTGTCAAACACTGTGCTTTTTAAACCTGAGAATGATTCTCATGACCAGGGTTCCCTAGCATGTATCCTGGTGGTGTCCTTAGAGAATGCCCACCAAGTTGCCCGCTTTCTCTTGCCTTGATGGGCTCTTCCGAGCTCATTGCTGCCAAGACAAGAGTCTGCCCTCCTGCTTGTTGTTCTAGCTCTTCTCCCAGGATGGAGACAAAGGACCTGGGCAGGAAGGAGGTCACACCTCTGCCTTCCAAGGATGGCTAGTCTTTATAGTAATCAAGATGGTGAGCATCAAAGGCTTTCACCACCCTTGATATGTAATCTCTTGTCCACCACTTGAGGACAAAACCCTTCCCACACTGTCCAGGCTGACAGGTGGGGAAATTAGTTACTCAGGAGGCGTACACCCTGAGATGCTAGCCATACCTTTAGGGTGGGATAGGAGGTCTGTACAGCCAAGGAAAGGTTCTTCCATCTCAGCAAACCCTGAGTTAGTGGGCTCTGGGTAGAAAATGTATGTATCCCACAGGAAGTCATTACCTCAGGGGCAGACTAGCTGCAGGGACCAGTAGCCTGTTTGGCCACTGTCTCTCACACCCTTACACCCTTAACACCCCCAAAACTACAACTGAAGGGGCTCCCCTGGCATGAGAACCTCAGTTTTGACTTTGATTTCCCAGGAGAGGCACAAAGAAGACGCCGCCACTGACAACAGGACTTTGGACTCTGCCGCAGCGCAAATAGAGAACAATTAAGTGCCCTGAGGCAATCACATACTGGAACTATGTGTTTAACTTGTGCCTGTGGCAAAGCTTATTGCTCCCGGCAAAAGAGCGACTCAAAGGGATGCCAGAAACTGAAGCAGACTTCCCTGACTGGTGGAACCAGTCACCAGCAACCTGCAGAAGAATCGTTGTGCTGTGTCAGAAGAAGTGCAACCCATTTGGCCCCTCTTGAGTAAGCCCAAAGAAAATTGGTAACCTGCACCCCGAGTGTTGTAGTGAGATGCACACCAAGGTTTGGGCTGCTACACCACTCCTGTCGACCTCCAGCCAACAAATTACCTGTGGATTACTTTTGCCACTGCCAAAGCTTGCTGGTCACCAGCCCGATAACTGATCTGTCTCCAACTCCAGAGCAACTTCCAGCAATAGTGACTGACATCGGCAACAACCCCACTGCTGAGATCCTGCATCCTAAAGAAGGCAACTTCGACTAAGTGGCAAAGCGTCTTTTGCACGATCCTCCCGTGATTGACATATGCAAGGCCACTTCTGCACCCGGAGCTGCCAGAGGTGGTAGCGGAGTGCCAGCTGTGGAATCCTAGTCCTGGGACCCCAAAGACCTCTACTTTACAAGGGTAGAGTACAACTCCATCATCAAATGTGGTTTTGTATCTTTGATTGACAGCACTCGCGGTTCACGGTCTTTTCTAAGGACAGAAAGAAAACAACTGTAGCAGGACCCCCGGAGCAAGTTAAAAAAAGTCTGTCTATAGAAACTTGGTCTAGGGACCCCTCTAATCTTAACTCAAGGTGGGTTCCACGGAACTCACCCTACAAGTGACCTATTGAACACTGTGTTTTCCCCCATTGACTTCAATGGTATTAGTTTGACAACTAAAAGTGCATCGATTTTTAAACAATTTTAAAATCCATAACTCCGTTTGCATGTTTGATACAAAGTTCATTTTGGTGTCTAAATTAAGATATGAAACTGCTTTATTTCTTAATTGGTTTTAGATTTCTTTCAAGTTGTGTCAATTACTTATCATCCCTGTTGGTGTTGTGAAATGCTTTACACATGCTCCTCTAAGTAGCCTGACTGCTTTTTGCCACTCTACCAGGACTGAGCTAAGGTTTACTGGTTTAAACCAGAGGTCCACTTCTTGGTAATGTGTTAATATTACATAGTAAGACCCCAAAGTAATACCACATAATACTGTCATCTTGCTACACTCAGTGAGATACCTATAGACAAGAAAGGATGTGCATCTCTAGGAGCAGGGGGCGTTATGTGCCTGTGAAACCCTCAGATTCTGTGAGGGGCTGGTGAGTGGAGTGCATGCAGGATGAAGGGAGGCCCTGTCCAAACGCTGAAGGAGGCTGGCCCCGCTTGTAGTGGGTACCAGAGGTACTTACACCTTGTGCCAGGTCCAGTTATCCCTTATTAGTGTAGAAGAGGTGTTTCTAGCAGCTTAGGCTGATAGAAGGTAGCTATGGCAAAGCAGCTTAGGCTGAACTAGGAGACATGTAAAGCTCCTACTATACCACTTATATCATATGCACAATATCATAAGAAAACACAATACACAGAGTTACTAAAAATAAAGGTACTTTATTTTTATGACAATATGCCAAAAGTATCCCATTGAGTACCCTCAGTAAGAAGGTAAGTAATATACACAATTTATATGTACACAAACCAAAATTAGGTAAGTAAGAGCAAGAAAAGTAATGCAAACAGTGTAGAATTACAAAAGGTTACAGTATGAGCACATAGGGATAGGGGCAACACAAATCATATACTCCAAAAGTGGAATGCGAACCAAGAATGGACCTCAGACCTATGTGAGCTTGTAGAGGGTAGCTGGGACTGTAAGAAAACAGTGAGGGTTTGAAAAATACCCCACCCCAAGACCCTGAAAAGTAGGAGTAAAGTACACCTACTACCCCCAGAGAGCACAGAAGTCATGATAGGGGGATTCTGCAGGAAGAACAAACACCAGCAATGCAACAACATTGGATTTCCGGACCTGAGTACCTGTAAGACAAGGGGACCAAGTCCAATAGTCGCGACAGTGTCGAGAGTGGGCAGGAGCCCAGGAAATGCCAGCTGAAGATGCAAGGAGGCTGCCACTGGTTGGAAGAAGCTTGGAGTTCTGCAAGAAAGAAGAGGATTAGGAACTTCTCCTTTGGAAGATGGATGTCCCACGTCGCGATGAAGCTTGCAGAGGTGTTTACACGCAGAAAAACTGCAAGCAAGCCTTGCTAGCTGCAAGGGTTGCAGTAGAGGTTTTTGGGTGCTGCTGTGGCCCAGGAGGGACTAGGATGTCGCTTTTTGGAGGAGGAGACAGAGGGGCCACCCAGCAACTCAGGGAGCCCTCACAGCAGCAGGCAGCACCTGCAGAAGTACTCCAACAGGCACATAGAAGAAAAGTGAACCGGAGTCCACGTGAAGTCACAAAAGGGAGTCCCACGACGCCAGAGGACAACTCAGAAGGATGTGCACTGCAGGATAGAGTGTCGGGGACCCAGGGTTGGCTGTTCATGAAGGAAATCCTGGAAGAGTGCACAGGAGCCGGAGCAGCTGCAAATCACGCAGTACACAGCTTTGCAGTCTAGCGTGGGGAGGCAAGGACTTACCTCCACCAAACTTGGACTGAAGAGTCACTGGACTGTGGGAGTCACTTGGACAGAGTTGCTGTGTTCCAGGAACCACGCTCGTCAGGATGAAAGGGGACCCAGAGGACCAGTGTTGCAGTCTTTTGGTGCCTGCGTTAGCAGGGGGAAGATTCCGTCGACCCACCGGAGATTTCTTCAAAGCTTCTGGTGCAGGGTGAAGGCAGGTTACCCCCAGCGCATGCCCCAGCAGGAAACAGTCGAGAAAGTTGGCAGGATTAGGCGTTACAAGTTTGCTGGTAGTCATCTTGCTACTTTGTTGCGGTTTTGCAGGCGTCCTGGAGCAGTCAGCGGTCGATCCTTGGTAGAAGGTGAAAAGGGAGATGCAGAGGAACTCTGGTGAGCTCTTGCATTCGTTATCTGAAGAATTCCCCAAAGCAGAGACCCTAAATAGCCATAAAAGGAGGTTTGGCTACCAACAAAGGAGGATTGGCTACCAAGACAGGTAAGAGCCTATCAGAATGAGTCTCTGACGTCACCTGCTGACACTGGCCACTCAGAGCAGTCCAGTGTGCCCCCAACACCTCTGTTTCCAAGATGGCAGAGGTCTGTGACACACTGGAGGAGCTCTGGGCACCTCCCCTGGGAGGTGCTGGTCAGGGGAGTGGTCACTCCCCTTTCCTTTGTCCAGTTTCGTGCCAGGGCAGGGCTGGGGGATCCCTGAACTGGTGTAGACTGGCTTATGCAGAGATGGGCACCATCTGTGCCCATCAAAGCATTTCCGGAGGCTGGGGGAGGCTACTCCTCCCCAGCCCTTCACACCTATTTCCAAAGGGAGAGGGTGTAACACCCTCTCTCAGAGGAAATCCTTTGTTCTGCCTTCCTGGGCTAGGGCTGCCTGGACCCCAGGAGGGCAGAAACCTGTCTGAGGGGTTGGCAGCAGCAGCAGCTACAGTGGAAACTCCGGAAAGGCAGTTTGGCAGTACCCGGGTTCTGTGCTAGAGACCCGGGGGATCATGGAATTGTCACCCCAATACCAGAATGGTATTGGGGTGACAATTCCATGATCTTAGACATGTTACATGGCCATGTTCGGAGTAACCATTGTGACGCTACACATAGGTAGTGACATATGTGTAGTGCACGCGTGTAATGGTGTCCCCGCACTCACAAAGTCTGGGGATTTTGCCCTGAACGATGTGGGAGCACCTTGGCTAGTGCCAGGGTGCCCACACACTAAATAACTTGGCACTCAACCTTCACTAAGTGAAGGTTAGACATATAGGTGACTTATAAGTTACTTATGTGCAGTGAAAAATGGCTGTGAAATAATGTGGGCATTATTTCACTCAGGCTGCCGTGGCAGGCCTGTGTAAGAATTGTCAGAGCTCCCTATGGGTGGCAAAAGAAATGCTGCAGCCCATAGGGATCTCCTGGAACCCCAATACCCTGGGTACCTCAGTACCATATACAAGGGGATTATATGGGTGTACCAGTATGCCAATGTGAACTGGTAAATTTAGTCACTAGCCTGTTAATGACAAATTTGGAAAGCAGAGAGAGCATAACCACTGAGGTTCTGGTTAGCAGAGCCTCAGTGAGACAGTTAGGCATCACACAGGGAACACATACAGGGCACATACTTATGAGCACTGGGGCCCTGCCTGGCAGAGTCCCAGTGAGACATAGACTAAAACAACATATATACAGTGAAATATGGGGGTATCATGCCAGGCAAGATGGTACTTTCCTACAAACGCCATAACTTGTGGTTCATTATTGCTGCACCTCGCTGAAGGCTGATTGCAGCAGGGGTTGGCCACATCTGGAGAGTTAGACTCAAGGCCTGGCAGAAGGCCAGTTGCTGTAGCAAGCCCCCATTGTGTACAGCTGACAGTCATGGTCATGTGAGAGTTGATTGCCTTCAGATGCCTGGCCATCAGTTCAGCCAGGCTATATGACCAACCCAGGCAGCACTGGGCAGTGTGGGTTGGTCACTCACAGAGGGTTGGACATAGGGCCTAGTCTTGTGGCTATCTTCCACTGTGCATGGCCAAAGGTACTTTACTCGTAAATCTAGGTGCTTTCATCACTGATGTCAACAATTATGCAATTTGAGAAGTTATCAAGGATGCCATTTAATATTTCAAGAGTGATGTCATAAGTAATGTTGTAAATAGTGCATTACGAGGTCTGTGTTTGTATTAGGCGAATTTATTTCTAACCATAACTGCAATGTCACTGATTTCCAGGGAATTTCAGTATTTTTTTAAAATGCAAACAAACCATAACGTCTTGTTAACTTTTAGTTTTTCTGTGAGATACATATACACATTCTTTTTCAAAGCCCATCCCAGTAAATATGTCCTTGCAGAGGAGTGCAAAATGCTTTGAGTTCCGGTTGTAAGGTATGGTGCTGCACTTTGATGCGCGACTTAGGACGAGAGTCAAGCAAGAAAGAGGAAAGGGATGCAGAGAAGGCCGAAAGAGGTACAGCCCCAGAGCAGTGTAGTTCTATGATAGGGAAGCACAACAGGAGCAACAGATTATCCTGGGAAAGAATTGCACCTAATGAGCAGGAGTGTAAACTCAACTTCTCCAGGCACAGAATGGCGCTACTGGCTGTTTTCTTGCCCGTCAAGTAGGCTGGCAGGGCTTGGATCAGTTTCACTGCTATTGGGGACCACATTTGTTGGTGGGGAGCAGCTGAACACACTTCCTGCCTGCACTGTTTATAGATAAACAATGCACATTAAGGCCCATATTTATACTTTTTGACGCAAAACTGGGCCAACGCAGTTTTGCGTCAAAAAAATTAGCGCCGGCTAACGCCATTCTGAAGCGCCATGCGGGCGCCGTATTTATTGAATTACGTTAGCCGGCGTTAGCCGCCGGCGCTGTCTGGTGTGCGTTAAAAAAAACGACGTACACTAGGCAGCGCCGGCGTAGGGGGAAAATGGCGTATGGGCGTCCACAAATGGTGCAAGTTAGGCTGAGGCAAAAAAATCGCCACAACCCGATTTGCGCCATTTTTTTACGACGCCCATCCCCCATTGAAATGACTCCTGTCGTAGCAAAGACAG
The DNA here is from genome assembly GCF_031143425.1 of Pleurodeles waltl. Lineage (NCBI taxonomy): Eukaryota > Metazoa > Chordata > Amphibia > Caudata > Salamandridae > Pleurodeles > Pleurodeles waltl. Next base: position 941,859,643 of record NC_090443.1, read on the forward strand.
GAGTCATGCCCCCTTGCCCAATGGCCATGCCCAGGGGACTTCTGTCCCCTGGGCATGGTCATTGGGCATAGTGGCATGTAGGGGGGCACAAATCAGGCCCCCCTATGCCACAAAAAAAAATTAAAAAAAATACTTACCTGGACTTACCTTAATGTCCCTGGGGTGGGTCCCTCCATCCTTGGGTGTCCTCCTGGGGTGGGCAAGGGTGGCAGGGGGTGTCCCTGGGGGCAGGGGAGGGCACCTCTGGGCTCATTCTGAGCCCACAGGTCCCTTAACGCCTGCCCTGACCCAGGCACTAAAATCCGGCGCTAATGCGGGTTTTTTAGACCCGCCCACTCCCGGGCGTCATTTTTGCCCGGGAGTATAAATCCGACGCATATGCATCGGAGTCATTTTTTAAGACGGGAACGCCTACCTTGCATATCATTAGCGCAAGGAAGGTGTTCACGCAAAAAAAATGACGCTAACTCCATGAACTTTGGTGCTAGACGCGTCTAACGCCAAAGTATAAATATGGAGTTAGTTTTGCGTCAAATTCGGCGCAAACGGAGTATAAATATGCCCCTAAGTTGTTTTAATGCTACAGCCTGCAGAGTCACTATGAGCAGTGCTGACTTTCAGGGCGTTAGGGGGGAGGAAGGTGAAGGGCCTGCTGTTGATTGGCACAAAGTTCAGTAAATATATGAAAAGGACTCTTCAAAATTAAAAACAATGTATGTCATTATAATGTTATCTTTGCAAGCATTTCGGTTTAGTATATTATACCATTGCTTTGAATGGCAATTGTTAGAAGTGGCAGATTCTGATTATGGACTTAGAAACCTTTATGCCCCCACCGCCATCCTGATAGTTAAGCTATTAATGAACCAAGAAGAAACCTATATTTAGTCCCCTATAGGTAGGCTATATAGTGTCATTATAATTGGAACACAATTATAGTTGTTTCCTTTTTTGCATTTGTTGGAAAATGGGTTATTGGTAGGGCAGGTAGGTACCTACACCTAGCAACAAGCCACTAACCTCCACATAGGTACAGTTAGGTCTCAGTAAATTAATCCCAGCTCTACCCTTGGTAGCTTGGCATCGAGCGTCAAGGCTTAACTTAGGAGACAAAGTGTAAAGCATTCAAATATCACAAAACAGTAATTAAATAAAACACAGGAAACAGTTTAAAAATCCAAAACCAATTTATTAAAATTGCTTATATTTTTATCTTTAAAATGACACACAAACGATTAAAATCGGTTCAGGGGAACCGGAGATATGAATTTTTAAAGTATTATTATTTTCTAGCGCTTAGAAACAAAAAGCGCCAATCGGGTCATCTGGTTGCACCAGGACCGGGGCAAAGTCAAACTTTCAGGCCGACCGCGATGGAGCCCTGCTCGGCTACAAGTCGCGGGAGGCCTCGGTTAAAAAGTTACCTTCTGACTTAGTCTCTTTTTTGATGTTTTTCTTCCCCGGGACGAACCTGCCAGTTGGATCCGACCTCCTGGAGCCCTTGTCCGGATACGCGAAGTCGGTTTCCTCGGTGGTGATTTTTACCTTCTGACTTAGTCGTTTTTTCGAGATGAAAATCCTTCGACCGGGGTAAACCTGGATCTTGATCCGACGTCCATGGAGCCCTTCTCGGATACGATGGCTGGGAGGTCCCGGTCAACTTTTTACGTTCGGACTTAGTCTCTTTTTTGGATGTTTTTCTTTACCAGGACGAACCACGAAGTCAGGCCGGGTCGCGGTTGAGGCAAGCCGGCTAGAATTTCCGCGGTGGGTCGGTCACTTTATGGAGCTTTTTTTCAAAAATTCTCCAATCTTTTCCAAACTTCTGGGGCTTCACCCAGATGTTCTTTTAAGGTTCTTTTGGGGTCCACAGCTCACCCCAAGGGTCCAGAAGTTCTGTGATGGTCCTTTTGGGGTGCGGACTTCAACTCCCAGAATGCACCTGGCACAAACTCCTTTTTGGCCACTGGACAGTGGTCAGCTGGTCGCTTTCTTCAGGAGTTGGTGCAGGGCACTCTGGTTTAGCAATTTTTCACCTGTAGCAAACAGGGAGTCCCTCCTTGAACCAGTTGAAGCCAGGCAAAGTCCTTCTTGTGGTGAAGCCCAAGTGTGCAGCTGGTGCAGTCCTTCTGAGTGCAGGGTCCAGGTGCAGGCCAGGGGTCCAGCAGGGCAGTCCTTCTTCTTCTTTAGTTCCTTTCTTGTTGAATTCTGGAGGGGATCTGAGGCGTGGGTGCAGGTCTGCCAGTTTTATCCTTGCTCCTGGGTGAAAAGCAGGGGGGCCCTGGTTCTCCAATCAGGGACAGGGTCGTCCCCCTGTGATGACCACTTCCTGGGAAGTGTGGCAAAAATCCATCCCAGAAGGCAACAGTCTCTAAAAATCCAAAATGGATGAATCTGATTTTTGGAGGAGAGATCTGGCTGAGCCCACCCACTGGTGTGGCTAAAAATCATAAACACACCCCTCTCCTGCCCTCTCCTAATCTAATCAAGGGGGCACCTAGCTGTCTGGGGTTGCAGGATGTGGGGGTGTTGCTGGGTGCTCCAGATGTCCTTCTCTGCCTTTGAAGACCAGTTTGGCAGCCCTCCCCCTTCCTGCCTCACCATCTGCTGAGGGGAGATTCTCTCCCCCAAGCACATTCCTTTGTGTGAAGCCAGGCCACTTCACACCTCATTAAAGTAGCCTGGCAGAAGCTGCTGCAGGCTGGCCAATCAGAGCACAGCAGCAAAAACAATGCAGAGCTGAAATTGGCAACTTTTTAGGTAAAGTCTAAACTTTTTACCTGCACTAGTTATATTAAATCCAACAACTGGAAGTTGTGGGATTTATTATAACAATCAATTTGATACCAAATTCTTGGTATGTAACATTTAAGGAGACTTTAAAATTTAAAATAAAGTCTGCCCATTCTAGCCTATGAAGGCCATTTACTTCAATGAGGGAAAAACGAATTTGGCTGTTTTTACCTCACCAGGGCTTATAAATCTATTTTTATAAAGTCCCTGCTTATAGTTACATGGCACCCAGCCCTAGGGGCACATAGGGCACACCTTAGGGGTGACTTATATGTAAAAATAAGGTAGTTTAAGACTTTGGAAGTACCTTTAATTCCAAAGTCGAATTTGCATATAACTTTAATTTAAAAGCAGCCAGCAAGGCAGGCTTGCTTTTAAAATGACACTGGGCACCTCAGCAATGCACCTAGGTGCCTAAACCTACATGCCCTACCATATACTAGGGACTTATAGGTAGGTTAACTTAGCCAATTATAATTAGCCTAATTTGCATATCCATTTTACACAGAGCACAGGCCCTGGGACTGGTTAGCAGTACCCTGGGCACCATCAGAGTCAGGAAAACACCAGCATAAAGTGGAAAATGGGGGCAAAAAGTTATGGGGCCTCTGCAATCAGCCCTAGTTTCTCACAGCATTGTACACTTAACTGTTGTATTTTAAGGTGTTCTGATGAAATGATGAAAGAAAAAGGGCACTGTGAAAAAACCTGTTGCCTTGGATAACACAGTGTAGTCAAGTGGAAGCCGGGATTGATAGGAGGCTTTTGTGGAATCCAACTACTACATAGTTATCTTATTTTTTCTCCCATTTTAGATCAAAGCTTAATGCTTTGTGTTTAATTCTTTCAGGCACTGTCAGTGCACTGTGTTGATTACAATCGGATTATGAACGATCCATAAGGATAGTAGTGTTTAGGGAGGGTGAATGTTTTAATGCAGAAGTTTAAATGAAAACCTGAGTACCCACACCTCGTCAGTCCGATGAGACCATTTGCTACACTTTGCTAAAAGTCTTTATTCTCTGTCCTCTTCCCTTGAATTAATCCATTCACCCACTTCTCCCCATCCAATTATTCATTCATCGAGTCAAAAGCCCTTACTCCATTCTCCATCCAGCCCTCCAATGATTCGACAAGGTTAAGTAGTGAAAAATGTGTTGTAAAACACATCACACTTGCAAATTGTTCCAGATATTTCTTGGGGAAGTACCTCCTTAAAGCCCCCTTTAGGGGGCTCACTCGTTGCGCTTGCTTAATACGTGCAGTATGGGGCAGGTCTGACAAAAGTTTCCAGGGCTACTTTTGATTTTGTCTTTCAACAGTGTGAGCCATGAAGAGTCAGACTGGAACAGAAAATCAGCTTGGGCACAAAAATAAAAATGTAACCCCCATGATGGAATCATCTATCTAAAAAAGTGAACTACATTTCCAAATCAGGGCAGTTATAAACTTGTAAAGACAAGCTATGTAGATGTTTGCAAGGTGTGGGGGACTGCATGTATTTGTGTTCCCTGGAGGCAATGTAATGGTAATATCAAAGAATTCAATAGTGAAAACTGGCCCATCAGACCCTAAAACAGGCTCACAAACAGCCAACAAAACAGCCTACACACTGATTTGTCAGACGAGACCTTTGGATACTGCCATATTGACCTATTGGCACTTTCAACCCTTGCACCATGAGTACTTGCAGAGCGAGCATGTGGGAATATAGAAAGCAGGTGATGGGGTTTCCAAGTTCTCTCACTTCATCTCAGTTTTCATTTTTATGCTGCTTCTATTCTTTTTTTAGCTTCAACTCATTATCTCTTTCACCTGCTTTTTCAAGTGCTCTCCCTTCTACCCTCTTTCTGTGTCTTCAGCGTATTTCTACTCTTTCCCTTCTGGAAGCTGTCTATCCTAACTTCATTCCTTCTCTTTGCTTCTTCCAGTCCTACTCAGTGTAAGAAACAGGGCTCACTGCAGATGCTCTCCCCCACTTCATGCCTCCATTTAGACTAGTGATGCTGTCATTTTAGATCTGAAAGTGCACTGAGTTCTGCTAATCAGACCTCAGTACCAGTGCGCTTTCCCTTAAATTGCACTATGATTTTTTAAACCCAATTGGCAAGGTCTTTACCACCTCGGTAAGGCCCTAGTAAATGGTACCAGTGGTATAAAGGGCAGGGATGGTAAAGGAGTCAGTAGGGCTGCAGCACTGATTGTGTGACCCTGCTTGGCCCGAGTATAAACAAAGCCTGCAGACCTGCCATTTCAGCCTGCATGAGCAGTTTGTCTGCTCAAGACTGACTCTGCCCACATCTAGTGCAGGCAGAGTCCCTTCACTGCCCATAGTACAGGTCAGTCACCCCTAAGGCAGGCTTCCTAAAGGCCAGGAGGCATGGTGCACTGTGTTATGAGTGAGGACATATGTGCATGAGCATGCTGTGAGAGCATTTAAAACTTAATGCTACTGCAATTGACCGGCAGTCCTTAGGATAACATGGACTGGCACCCAGGCAAACCCCAGATGGCCAGCTCCACGATGGCCTGACCGATTTCCTCCATGTTTGGTGTCAAACACTGTGCTTTTTAAACCTGAGAATGATTTTCATGCCCAGGGTTACCTAGAATGTACCCTGGTGGCGTACTTGGAGAATGCCCACCAAGTTGCCCACTTTCTCTTGCTTTGATGGGCTCTTCCGAGCTTGCTGCTGCCAAGAAAAGAGTCTGCCCTCCTGCTGGTTGTGCTAGCTCTTCTCCCAGGATGGAAACAAAGGACCTGGGCAGGAAGGAGGTCACACCTCCGCCTTCCAAGAACGGCTAGTCTTTATAGTAATCAAGGTGGTTCCTTCCCAGGATGGCTAGTCTTTATAGTAATCAAGGTGGTGAGCCTCAAAGGCTTTCACCACCCTTGATATGCAATTTCTTGTCCACCACTTGAGGACAAAACCCTTCCCACACTGTCCAGGCTGACAGGTGGGGAAGTTAGTTATTTAGGAGGCGTACACCTCCTACATGCTAGCCATACCTTTAGGGTGGGATAGGAGGTCTGTACAGCAAAGGAAAGGTTCTGCCATCTCGTCAAACCCTGAGTTCTTGGGCTCTGGGTAGAAAATTGATGTATCCCACAGGAAGTCATTACCCCAGGGGCAGACTAGCTGCAGGGACCAGTAGCCCTTTGGCCACTGTCTCTCACACCCTTACACCCTTAACACCCCAAAAACTACAATTGAAGGGGCTCCCCTGGCATGAGAACCTCAGTTCTGACTTTGATTTCCCAGGAGAGGCACAAAGAAGACGCCGCCACTGACAACAGGACTTTGGACTCTGCCGCAGCGCAAATAGAGAACACTTAAATGCCCTGAGGCAATCATATACTGGAACTGCGTGTTTGACGTGTGCCTGTGCCAAAAGCTTATTGCTCCCAGCAAGAGCGACTCAAGGGGATGCCAGAAACTGAAGCAGACTTCCCTGACTGGTGGAACCAGTCACCAGCAACCTGCAGAAGAATCGTTGTGCTGTGTCAGAAGAAGTGCAACCCATTTGGCCCCTCTTCAGTAAGCCCAGAGAAAACTGGTGACCTGCACCCCGGGTGTTGTAGTGAGATGCACACCAAGTTTTGGGCTGCTACACCACTCCTGTCGACCTCCAGCCAACAAATTACATGTGGATTAATTTTGCCACTGCCAAAGCTTGTTGGTCACCAGCCCGATAACTGATCTGTCTCCAGCTCCAGAGTAACTCCCAGCAATGGTGACTGACATCAGCAACAACCCCACTGCTGAGATCCTGCATCCTAAAGAAGGCAACTTCGACTAAGTGGCAAAGCGTCTTTTGCGCGATCCTCCCGTGATTGACAGCTGCAAGGCCACTTCTGCACCCGGAGCTGCCAGAGGTGGTAGCGGAGTGCCAGCTGTGGAATCCCAGTCCTGGGACCCCAAAGGCCTATACTTTACAAGGGTAGAGTACAACTCCATCATCAAATGTGGTTTTGTATCTTTGATTGACAGCACTCGCGGTTCACGGTCTTTTCTAAGGACAGAAAGAAAACAAGTGTTGCAGGACTCCCTGGGCAAGTTAAAAAAAAGTCTGTCAATAGTAACTTGGTCTAGGGACCCCTCTGATCTTAACTCAAGGTGGGTTCCACGGAACTCACCCTACAAGTGACCTATTGAACACTGTGTTTTCCCCCATTGACTTCAATAGTATTAGTTTGACAACTAAAAGTGCATCTATTTTTAAACAATTTTAAAATCCATAACTCCGGTTGCATGTATGATACAAAGTTCATTTTGGTGTCTAAATTAAGATATGAAACTGCTTGATTTTTTAATTGGTTTTAGATTTCATTCAAGTTGTGTCAATTACTTATCATCCATGTTGGTGTTGTGAAATGCTTTACACATGTTCCTCTAAGTAGCCTGACTGCTTTTTGCCACTCTACCAGGACTGAGCTAAGGTTTACTGGTTTATATCAGAGTTCCACTTCTTGGTAATGTGTTAATATTACATAGTAAGACCCCAAAGTAATACCACATAATACTGTCATCTTGCTACACTCAGCGAGATACCTATAGACAAGAAAGGATGTGCATCTCTAGGAGCAGGGGGTGTTATGTGCCTGTGAAACCCTCAGATTCTGTGAGGGGCTGGTGAGTGGAGTGCATGCAGGAAGAAGGGTGCTCCTGTCCAAACGCCATAACTTGTGGTTAATTATTACTGCGCCTCGCTGAAGGCTGATTGCAGCAGGGGTTGGCCACGTCTGGAGGGTTAGACTCAAGGCCTGGCTGCAGGCCAGTTCCTATAGCAAGCCCCCATTGTGTACAGCTGAAAGTCATGGGCATGTGAGAGTTGGTTGCCTTCAGATGCCTGGCCATCGGTTCAGCCAGGCTATGTGACCAACCCAGGCAGCACTGGGCGGTGTGGGTTGGTCACTCACAGAGGGTTGGACATAGGGCCTAGTCTTGTGGCTATCTTCCACTGTGCATGGCCAAAGGTACTTTACTCGTAAATCTAGGTGCTTTCATCACTGATGTCAACAATTATGCAATTTGAGAAGTTATCAAGGATGCCATTTAATATTTCAAGAGTGATGTCATAAGTAATGTTGTAAATGGTGCATTACGAGGTCTGAGTTTATATTAGGCAAATTTATTTCTAACCATAAGTGCAATGTAACTGTTTTCCAGTGAATTTCAGTGTTTTTTTAAATGCAAACAAACCATAACGTCTTGTTAACTTTTAGTTTTTCTGTGAGATACATATACACATTCTTTTTCAAAGCCGATCCCAATACATATATACTTGCAGAGGAGTGCAAAATGCTTTGAGTTCCGGTTGTAAGGTATGGTGCTGCACTTTGATGCGTGACTTAGGACGAGAGTCAAGTAAGAAAGAGGAAAGGGATGCAGAGAAGGCCGAAAGAGGCACAGCCCCAGAGCAGTGTAGTTCTGTGATAGGGAAGCACAACTGGAGCAACAGATTATCCTCGGAAAGAATTGCACCTAAAAAGCAGGAGTGTAAACCCAACTTCTTTAGGGACAGAATGGCGCTACTGGCTGTTTTCTTGCCCGTCAAGTAGACTGGCAGGGCTTGGATCAGTTTCACTGCTATTGGGGACCACATATGTTGGTGGGGAGCAGCTGAACACCCTTCCTGACTGCACTGTTTATAGATAAACAATGCAAATTAAATTGTTTTAAAGCTACAACCTGCAGAGTCACTATGAGCATTGCTGACTTTCAGGGCGCTAGGGGGGAGGAAGGTGAAGGGCCTGCTGTTGATTGGCACAAAGTTCAGTAAATATATGATAAGGACTCTTCAAATTCAAAACAATGTATGTCATTATAATGTTATTTTTGCAAGCATTTCGGTTTAGTATATTATACCATTGCTTTGAATGGCAATTGTTAGAAGTGGCAGATTCTGATTATGGGCTTAGAAACCTTTATGCCCCCACCGCCATCCTGATGGCAATGCTATTAATGAACCAAGAAGAAACCTATACTTAGTCACCTATACGCAGGCTATATAGTGTCATTATAATTGGAACACAATTATAGTTGTTTGTTTTTTTGCATTGTACGCTTAACTGTTGTATTTTAAGGTGTTCTGATGAAATGATGAAAGAAAAAGGGCACTGTGAAAAAACCTGTTGCCTTGGATAACACAGTGTAGTCAAGTGGAAGCCGGGATTGATAGAAGGCTTTTGTGGAATCCAACTACTACATAGTTATCTTATTTTTTCTCCCATTTTAGATCAAAGCTTAATGCTTTGTGTTTAATTCTTTCAGGCACTGTCAGTGCACTGTGTTAATTGCAATTGGATTATGAACGATCCATAAGGATAGTAGTGTTTAGGGAGGGTGAATGTTTTAATGCAGAAGTTTAAATGAAAACCTGAGTACCCACCCCTCGTCAGTCCGATGAGACCATTTGCTACACTTTGCTAAAAGTCTTTATTCGTTGTCCTCTACCCTTGAATTGATTCATTCACCCACTTCTCCCCATCCAATTATTCATTCATCGAGTCAAAAGCCCTTTCTCCATTCTCCATCCAGCCATCCAATGATTCGACAAGTTAAATAATGAAAAATGTGTTGTAAAAGGCATTACACCTGCAAATTTTTCCAGATATTTCTTGGGGAAGTACCTCCTTAAAGCCCCCTTTAGGGGGCTCACTCGTTGAGCTTGCTTTATACGTGCAGTATGGGGCAGGTCTGACAAAAGTTTCCAGGGCTACTTTTGATTTTGTCTTTCAACAGTGTGAGCCATGAAGAGTCAGACTGGAACAGAAAATCAGCTTGGGCAAAAAAATAAAAATGTAACCCCCATGAGGGAATCATTTATCTAAAAAAGTGAACTACATTTCCAAATCAAGGCAGTTATAATCTTGTAAAGACAAGCTATGTAGATGTCTGCAAGGTGTGGGGGACTGCATGTATTTGTGTTCCCTGAATTCAATAGTGAAAACTGGCCCATCAGACCCTAAAACAGGCTCACAAACAGCCAACAAAACAGCCTACACACTGATTTGTCAGACGAGACCTTTGGACACTGCCATATTGACCTATTGGCGCTTTCAACCCTTGTACCATGAGTACTTGCGGAGCGAGAATGTGGGAATATAGAAAGCAGGTGATGGGGTTTCCAAGCTCTCTCACTTCATCTGAGTTTTCATTTTTATGCTGCTTCTATTCTTTTTTTAGCTTCAACTCATTATCTCTTTCACCTGCTTTTTCAAGTGGTCTCCCTTCTACCCTCTTTCTGTGTCTTCAGCGTATTTCTACTCTTTCCCTTCTGTAGCTGTCTATCCTAATTTCCATCCTTCTCTTTGCTTCTTCCAGTCCTACTCAGTGTAAGAAACAGGGCTCACTGCAGATGCTCTCCCCCACTTCATGCCTCCATTTAGACTACTGATGCTGTCATTTTAGATCTGAAAGTGCACTGAGTTCTGCTAATCAGACCTCAGTACGAGTGCGCTTTCCCTTAAATTGCACTATGATTTTGTAAACCCAATTGGCAAGGTCTTTACCACCTCGGTAAGGCCCTAGTAAATGGCACCAGTGGTTTAAAGGGCAGGGATGGTAAAGGAGTCAGTAGGGCTGCAGCACTGATTGTGTCACCCTGCTTGGCCCGAGTATAAGCAAAGCCTGCAGATCTGCCATTTCAGCCTGCATGAGCAGTTTGTCTGCTCAAGACTGACTCTGCCCACATCTAGTGCAGGCAGAGTCCCTTCACTGCCCATAGTACAGGTCAGTCACCCCTAAGGCAGGCTTCCTAAAGGCCAGGAGGCATGGTGCACTGTGTTATGAGTGAGGACATATGTGCATGAGCATGCTGTGAGAGCATTTAAAACTTAATGCTACTGCAAGTGACCGGCAGTCCTTAGGATAACATGGACTGGCACCCAGGCAAACCCCAGATGGCCAGCTCCGCGATGGCCAGACCGATTTCCTCCATGTTTGGTGTCAAACACTGTGCTTTTTAAACCTGAGAATGATTCTCATGCCCAGGGTTGCCTAGCATGTACCCTGATGGCGCCCTTAGAGAATGCCCACCAAGTTGCCCGCTTTCTCTTGCCTTGATGGGTTCTTCCGAGCTCGTTGCTGCCAAGACAAGAGTCTGCCCTCCTGCTGGTTGTTCTAGCTCTTCTCCCAGGATGGAGACAAAGGACCTGGGCGGGAAGGAGGTCACACCTCCGCCTTCCAAGGACGGCTAGCCTTTATAGTAATCAAGGTGGTTCCATCCCAGGATGGCTAGTCTTTATAGTAATCAAGGTGGTGAGCCTCAAAGGCTTTCACCACCCTTGATATGCAATCTCTTGTCCACCACTTGAGGACAAAAGCCTTCCCACACTGTCCAGGCTGACAGGTGGGGAAATTAGTTATTCAGGATGCGTACACCTCCGAGATGCTAGCCATACCTTTAGGGTGGGATAGGAGGTCTGTACAGCCAAAGAAAGGTTCTGCCATCTCGGCAAACCCTGAGTTAGTGGGCTCTGGGTAGAAAATTGATGTATCCCACAGGAAGTCATTACCTCAGGGGCAGACTAGCTGCAGGGACCAGAAGCCCTTTGGCCACTGTCTCTCACACCCTTACACTCTTAACACCCCCAAAACTACAATTGAAGGGGCTCCCTTGGCATGAGAACCTCAGTTCTGACTTTGATTTCCCAGGAGAGGCACAAAGAAGACGCCGCCACTGACAACAGGACTTTGGACTCTGCCTCAGCGCAAATAGAGAACACTTAAATGCCCTGAGGCAATCATATATTGGAACTGTGTGTTTGACGTGTGCCTGTGCCAAAAGCTTATTGCTCCCAGCAAGAGCGACTCAAGGGGATGCCAGAAACTGAGGAAGACTTCCCTGACTGGTGGAACCAGTCACCAGCAACCTGCAGAAGAATCGTTATGCTGTGTCAGAAGAAGTGCAACCCATTTGGCCCCTTTTGAGTAAGCCCAAAGAAAACTGGTGACCTGCACCCCGGGTGTTGTAGTGAGATGCACACCAAGGTTTGGGCTGCCACACCACTCCTGTCGACCTCCAGCCAACAAATTACCTATGGATTACTTTTGCCACTGCCAAAGCTTGTTGGTCACCAGCCCGATAACTGATCTGTCTCCAACTCCAGAGCAACTCCCAGCAATAGTGACTGACATCGGCAACAAACCCCACTGCTGAGATCCTGCATCCTAAAGAAGGCAACTTCGACTAAGTGGCAAAGTGCCTTTTGCGCGATCCTCCCATGCTTGACAGCTGCAAGGCCACTTCTGCACCCGGAGCTGCCAGAGGTGGTAGCGGAGTGCCAGCTGTGGAATCCAAGTCCTGGGACCCCTAAGGCCTCTACTCTACGAGGCTAGAGTGCAACTCCATCTCCAAATGTGGTTTTGTGTCTTTGATTGGCAGCACTCACGGTTCACGGTCTTTTCTAAGGACAGCAAGAAAACGTCTGCAGCAGGACTCCCTGGACAACTTAAAAAAAAGTCTGTCTATAGAAACTTGGTCTAGGGACCCCTCTGATCTTAACTCAAGGTGGGTTCCATAGAACTCACCCTACAAGTGACGTATTGAACGCTGTGTTTTCCCACATTGACTTCAATGGTATTCGTTTGACAGCTAAAAGTGCATCTATTTTAAAAAAATTTAAAATCCATAACTCCGGTTGCACGTAAGATACAAAGTTTATTTTGGTGTCTAAATTAAGATATAAAACTGCTTTATTTTTTCATTGGTTTTGGATTTCTTTCAAGTTGTGTTAATTACTTATCATCCATGTTGGTGTTGTGAAATGCTTTACACATGTTCCTCTAAGTAGCGTGACTGCTTTTTGCCACTCTACCATGACTGAGCTAAGGTTTACTGGTTTAAGCCCGAGGTCCACTTTTTGGTGATGTGTTAATATTACATCGTAGGACCCCAAAGTAATACCACATAATACTGTCATCTTGCTACACTCAGCGAGATACCTATAGACAACAAAGGATGTGCATCTGTAGGAGCAGGGTGAGTTATGTGCCTGTGAAACCCTCAGATTCTGTGACGGTCTGGTGAGTGGAGTGCATGCAGGATGAAGGGTCCACCTGTGTAAATTCAGGGGAAGCGATGTGTATCTGTGACTGAGCGATGTGCCTGTGTGTGAGCAGGGTGAGGGTATGTGTGAGGGAAGGCTGAACAGTGAGCCAGCGTGTATGCCGGCTGAGTACTATATCTATGTGAGTGTAAGATGAGAGGCTGGACTTTGAGCCTACTACATTCATTGACTCGAGCAGCAGCTTCATTAGCCCTTGGAGCTCTGTTTCCGGTCCCAGGGAGTCAAAGAGATGACAAATTTTTATTTTCAAAATGTATTACAACGTTTAGCCCCTACACACCACTGAATCCAAACCTAAAAATAATAAGCAATATATAACAATGGGTTGAATATGCTTAACGGTGTGTTGTGAACCACATAGCACTACATTTATTCAAGTGCTTTAATGGTAAATAAGTGAAAAGTGACACTGACGATCAGGGGTCCAGGTGGGTTTGAATGCAGAAGATCCTGCAAAACGTGTGATATCCCATTATTGTGTACCTATGCTCAGTGAGAAAGTAAAGCTGCTAAGAATTTGCACCACTTTCAAAACTTGCCAAACTTGGCAGTGGGAACTGTAAAATGTGATTCAAGAAGAAACAAAGTAACCCCCTTCCACCCAAGCAGTCGTCAGAAATTATTTTTTTGATCATTAATATTATTTAATTTATTAATGATTATGTAATTGTTGTCATGTTTTATCTATTTCAATATGGATATATTTCTTTATGTTTGTTTATTAAACAAGCATTTTTTAATGGAGTGTAATTTTTTAGGTGCGTTGGTGCCTAAGAAAATAAAAGTATAGTATATTTTATATTAATTTATATTTATATGTAATGTATTAATTGGAAATTAATTATGTATAATGTTTTATATATATTTTTTTTAATTTACCTTATTTATTGGTGAGTGGTTGTGAATATTTGTTTCTGAGATATGTGTTACCTAAAATAAAAAAAAAGTATGTATTAATTGAAATTAAATAAAAAAGGAATGATATGATTATTTTTGTAGTTAGTGAAGTTGATATTACTTTTTTGTTCTTTCTTTTTTAAGTTATATGCCAAAATGCATTTAAATAAATAAATATTTCTGCACACTGTAACTTAATATGTTTTGTAAAACGTTCAAAAACCTTTACTAAATTACTAGGATTTGTATTCATGTATGAAACTATTTCACATCAAAGAAGCAAATGTTGCTTAGTCATCATTGGGAACCGAAAATGTAATCCCTCCAAAGTCCAACACTTTCCTAACTGTTGCTTAGACTGGAGACGGAATGGTATATCCAAACCCCTCCAAAGTTAAACACTTTCATTGCTGTTGCTTAGACTGAAGTGGGAATGGTAAATGTAACCCCTCCTTAACCCAACACTTTCCCTATTGTTGTGCTGACTGGAGAAGGAATAGTTAATCTAATGCCTCCAAAGTCTAAAGCTTTCCTTGCTGTTGGTTGGACTGGAGTAACAGAGGCCTGCACCCAAAGGGGGTGAAAGGGGCCGGAGTGATAAATGGCACCAAGGCCCTTGAGTGGAGGTCCCCGAAGGGGACGAAGAACAAAAAACTGGATATCGCACCCCTGCCCCTACAACCACAAAGGAAAGGCTGAGGGAGAAAGGGTTCCAAAACAGCAGGAGTGGCACGAAACTCGCCGGCCAATGATAGGCCAGTGAAGGGTTTGAGTTTTGCCTGCAGGGCATCCTGCCCCTATTAAGAGAGGTCAAGCACCCATGGCCAGTCACGGTTTGAGTTGGGATGGCGCAACTGGGGCAGCATCGAAAAAGAAGAAAAGAAGAGTCCAGTACCTTGTGCGTCTTGGTATAGACTGCAAAGCTGATGTAACAGCCATGACTGAAGATCGAAAGGAGACGGAGAATCCTGCAGTGGAGGACCGCTGCACTGTGCAGTGACATGTCTCCGGGCAGTAGGAAGTGAATCGCGGGCAGCACCATGACTCTACATCGTTGTCAGGAGAGGACCGCTGCACCATGCAGCGACTCAACTCTGAGCGGCATAAAGGTCATTGCTAGCACCACTGGGAGAGTGAAGATCCATTCCAAACAGTAGGAGGCTCTGGAGACAACACCAATAAGAACAGCTGAGCCATCTGGAGACTTTGAGAATTGGCTCCACCCATCTGGCAACATCAAGCATGATCTTAAAGGCGGACAGGCGGAACCAGCATCGGCTGGGAGGAGAATCAGCGCCGTCGGTCACGGACTGGAACAGGAGCAGGTTAACATCTGTGAGCCTGCAACACAAGAAGTACTGTTGAGGACTAAAGTGGGGGTCCAAAGGTAGCTGGGGAGTGCTTAGGACCTTGCACAATTTAAGGGGAGCGACTGGGTACTGAGCCAATGATTTATGCCATACACCATAATAGGTGAGAGTGAAGGGAAGCCGTGAAGAGTGGCCCCTGGACAAGTGTGTTTTAAAGGTGATAAGGCCAGTGAGTGACCTCGATCCACAGACATTTGAAAGGAACTATTTGTGGGGAATGGTCTTGAAGCCAATTAGAGCAGTCCCTAGGCATATATGTGTTAAACAAAAAAGAAGCAAATTAAGGTCAGAGAGCGGCCCCGAACCACTGACAATTCATCCAAGGCAAAACAGATGTAGCCTGCATTGCAAATCTAATCAAGCAGTATCAGAGGAGCACTCATAATTTAAATTAACCCTGCCCTTCGGTGTTTGAACAACAAGCAGCACATCCCTCTTGAGGAAGCACACGGGGACAGCCAGGAGGGCGACGAGACCCATGGTGCAAAGGCAGACTCTCCACAAGGAGGCAAAGCAGGAGAGGAGAGTGCACACAGGGACAGCCTTGCAAAGCAATGAGACCCTCTGTGTCCAGGCCAGCTATAGACAGCCCCATTAAGGGTGACCAACCCAGTTTGGTGGTAGAAGCACTGAGGGGCCAAAGCAAGCAGCACAGACAGCTAACGCAACCTGTCTATGGGGATGTCTGAACCGGGCAGGCGATGGAGGAGATAATAAGGGAAGCAAAAGAAGCAGCTACTATGCATAGCAAAGATTGGTTGTTGGCGCAGCTGAGAGGGGGCAAAATGGGCAACGCAGCCCAGAAGGACCCAGTGACAGCAGCAAAATTGAGGGCAGGTGTGAAGACCTCCAGGTGGACAGCGAGGAGACTGAGGAGCCAAAGAACCCTGGCCCATCGCCAACAAGAATGGCAGATAAGCATCAGGAAAGAAAGAAGATGGGCACAAGTGAAGAACCCCCCCCCACCCCAGAAGCAACAACCAGCACCAGCAAGAAGGCAAAATCCATAGATGGTAAGCAGATAAGCGCAATTGTACAGGCATGCTTAAAGTCATTTATGCCACTGCTATTCGACAATAAGGGGGTGGAGGGCAGAAGCTCTGGGGGATAGCAATGCAGGGCCTAGCGCTACACGTACAGCAGCACAGGCCTCTGGAAAGGCAAATAAAACTGGGGAGGCCCAACGAACACTGCACTTCCAATCCCCACAGAGGCATGGGGTAGTAAAGCAGAGGGTAGAAGAGAAAACTAAGAATGGGTTGGCCTAGCACCAGAAGCATACAGGAGGGGCATACTGGGGCATCCATCCATGGTTACAACTGCCACAGGGCTAGCAAGCCTGGTACCTCTGGCGATAAAAGAATGCATTTGGCGCAAGGCATTTAAAGACATCTTCGAATTATTGGAGATCCAAATGGAAGGGCTAGACCATGCCAAGTGTGACAAGAAGGAATAGGACAGGAAGAAGAGGGCACAAATTAGGAATGAGAGGAATTTTGATAATTGCTGGATGATTTCAGAATCATGGCTTGCATGATAGTCGAGAAGTTTCCCTACTGAGCAAAAGATATGTGGTTAAACGAGTAAAAAATGAATGAGGCATATGGGCAATTTGTGGGAGAAGCTTGGTTAGACTACAATTAAAGTGTAAAGATAAAGATGCAGGTGCACCCAGACATGGAATGGGATGAAGAAAATGTATCTAGCTACATGCACAAAATGATGGTAGCCAGGGAGACCAGATCAGGGAAGCAAGAGCAGCTCTTTCGGAAAGGGCATTTCAAGGGGCACCAAGAGAGACAGAAGTTCTTCTTTAAACAGAAACATTTTTTAAACTGGAAAGAGGGAGCATCAGGGAAGAGCTCCTCAATGGTATGTTTCAAGTACGACAGGGACGAATTCTCTTGGGGTCCCGCATGTAAGTTTGGGCATGTGTGCTCAACCTGCGGGGGAGGCAACCAGCAGTCGACTGCAAGAAAGGGAGAGGTGAGAGAGAGAAAAGAAAGAGAAGGCAAGAAAGAAGATGCTCCATGGGTTCGAGGGTAAGGATGGGTTAGGGGGCTTCCAACTGGCACCCTCGCCCATCAATACTCGCAAATCGAGACTGCTAACTAATCAAAATGATAATAAGGTGGAAGCACAATTGTTAAGCAAAGGTTTTGCAAGACGCTTCAAAATCCCTCTGTTAGGGCACATCAGGACAGGCGAAACCAGGAACCGGTGCTCAGCTACCCTCCACCTGGAAATAGTGCACAAGAAAATACTGCTGGAGAAAGATTTGGGCAGGGGAGAGAGCCCGCTGGGTGTAGAAAGGCCAGCTGGATTAGTAATTTTCCCACTTGGGGTGGTACCTAAAAAGGAGCAAGGGCAATTTAGACTCACACACCATTTATCATTCGAAGAAGGGGAATCTGTAAATGATGGGATCAACCCCGAGGACTGCCCAGTTGGGTATGCATCGGTGGAAGATGCAATTGACTTGGTGCACGCAGTTGGGTGTGGTGCTTTAATGGTGAAGGCAGACATAGAATCTGCCTTTAGGCTCCTGCCAGTGCACCCCAAAATGTACCACCTCTTGGGTTTTGAATTTACAGGGAGACATACTTTGATAAAGCGCTGGCTGCCGATGGGGTGTTCCATATCTTGTGCATATTTTGAGAAGCTCTGCACCTTCCTAGAATGGGTTCTACACAGGAAACAGCCAGGGGGAGGCAAGCTTCATTACCTGACCAACTTCCTATTTTTAGGGGAGCCAGGGAGTGAGTGTGGGAACCTGCTTAATGCCTTTGAACAACTAGCGGCCAAGTTGGGCATGCCAATAGCTGCGGACAAAACAGTAGGGCCAGAGACCAAAATTGTATTTTGAGGGAATAGAGCTGGATTCTGTGGCTGCACCTCACGGATGATTTCCACAGACAAGGTCCATGACCTCAAAGGCAAGATCAAGGCAATGATAGGAAAAGAGAAGGCCACACTGGGTGAGCTACAAGAACTGAATTTTGGCGCAAGGGTCAGCATGTGCCAAAAGACTGTTGAAGCTGATGAAAGGGCTGCAGAAAATGCACCAGCATGTCAGATTAAGCATAGGGGCAAAGCAGGATCTAAGGACCTGGCTATCCTTCCTCAAGGATTTCAATGGGGTGCTCATTTGGAGAGAAGGATGGGTCTCAGACGGGCAGCTAGCCCTGTACACAGATGCTGCTAGCAGCCTGGGCTTTGGAGCAATCCTAGGGAATGAATGGTGCACAAAGAGGTGGCTCTTGGACTGAGCAGCTACAGGAATAACTAAAAACATATCATTTCTAGAAATATTTCCCAGTATAGTGGCACCAACAATTTGGAAAGCAAGGTTATGTAACACGGGCACGGCCAGATGCCCCCTAGTTCTAAGGTTACTAAGAAGACTTGTTAGGCTGCAGTTAAGAGGCAACCTGGTGGTGAGGGATACACACGTCCCAGGGATCAATAATGCTCGAGCGGATGCGCTCTCTCATGTCGAGATGGGGTAATTCAGGGAGCTGGCCCCTACGGCAGAGAGGGGCATGACCGCTTTTCCAGAGGAGCTGTGGTCCCTGATGGACGCGACCTGTCAGGTTTGGTAGAGCACGCATTGGAAACAAAGACAGCACAGAGATATGCCACATACAAGAAGACAGTGATGAGGGTTACAGGGCTGCAGTCTTTCAGGGATACGAAGAACACAGCTCAAGCCACACAGCAATTCATGAAGTTGGTGTTTGATCACAGCAAAACCAGATCCTGGGCACATGTGCACCTGGCAGCCATAGCCCAGTTTACCAAACTAGCCACATGGGAAGATACCACCACGTGTCACTACCTCAAAGTGGCAATGAAGGGTTGGCGGCACCTGGAAGGGGCAAAGGAGGACAAACAGAGGCCCATTGAGCTCAAAACATTGCCAGAAGTGATTCTGAGGAGGTCCAAGACGGAACAGGCACATTGTTAAAGCTGCAGGGCCTAGCAAGCAGTGAGTTGTGCCCAGTGTACTGGATGCAGGAATACTGGGCAATCCGCCCTGTGGGAGAAGGTCCGCTGAACAAAAACAAGAATGGGGAGTGCCTAAGCAAGTTTCAGTTTTGGGTGGTGCTAAAGATGGCACTCAAAAAGGCAGGTTTGCCAGCAGCACAGTTTGGCATACATTCATTCCACTTTGGAGCAGCAACCATGGCTGCCAGGTGGGTATTTACAGCGGATGGCATCAAAAGTGTAGAAAAGTGGTGATCAGCAGCCTACAGGTGTTATGTGAGGCTCCTACAGGAAGGAGAACCATGACTCATCCCCTCCAGCCTAGGGCCAGACTTCTCCCCCCACCACAACCCCCACCACACACACAACCAAGATATGCACCAAGCTGTCACTGTTTGTATTGACAGGTGTGAGGAGGAAGGTGATGTGGATGATACGACCCTCTTTCATCCAGAGAACTCAAGATTGGTGGAATGAGGTGGGGGAGACTCAGGGCTTCACAGCTATATAAGAATAAGGTGGGCGGGAATACCTGGAATGTCCTGGGAGCAGCTGGAGGCTACATTGGAAAGGTTGCACAAGGAGTACCCAAAGGAACCAGAGTTGATTGTGGTGGATCTAGGGGGAAATGATCTGGTGCAATTAGGAAGGAAGGAACTCCTAGAGAGCATCAGGCAAGCTTCAGGGCTCTTGGGCATTGCCAGATTGCTATGGTCAGAATTTGTGCAAGGCAAAACTTGAGGGAGCTTGGTCCACCAGCTCCCTAGAATCATCCAGGAAAAACCTCAATGTGGCTGTTGTTTAGACTGGAGTGGGAATAGTAATCTAACCCCTCCGAAGTCCAAAACTTTCCCTACTGATGAATAAACAGGAGTCAGAATAGTATATCAAATATTCCCAGAGCCCAATACTTTTCCTACTATTGGTTAAACAGATTTTATAGTACTAGGTTTTATATTTTAAATTGCTCTCTCTACCTAAGTTTTATAGTTTAAATAGCTCTATGTACACCAGCAAGATTGTCACAAAGTTCACTTTAAAAACTCCTCTCACTTTGCAATCAGAGTAAGAAAAGCAAACACCAATCACTGTTTTAAAAGAATGAGCAGCAATTTCTCAGAAAACACAGCCTGACATTGCTGTCTTTGAAGGACAGCCAATGGTGCGATATAAAAACAAAATGTAAAGGCATCATTATTTATTGCTTTTTGATGATCCACCAGTGGGTTTAGAACCAGAGTTTGGGTAATGCTGTATTACGATAAACACTCCTGCATCCTAAAGAAACATAATTTTTGAAGTTTGGAATACCGTTTAACATATGAGCCACAGTCAACATTAACATTTGTTGGCTCGCCTACTTCTACCATCCCAAATTTGGGCTCAAAAACCCAGGTACGCAAAGTGCTGTAGGCTAAAAAGCCAGGACTTCAAAAAAACAAACCATGATACACAAAAATAGAACTTGCCGAAGCGCAGTCACCTCCACAAGGAGCATGGTATAGAGGAAAAGCATCATTTGGAAAAAGGATGTTAAGTTGCCCGAAAATTCTCTCCTCCGAAGTCGCCTGCAATACTTTACTCTCCACTAAGAAAATACCTCTTTTTTAAACCGCTGAACTGCCCTCTGCATTTCCTGAAGTCCTATTTCTCTCTTTTTCTTTGCCTCCTCCGTCTTCCAGTGGATGTTTCTCTGCTTCAGCCATCTCAGGGCTACGAGAGACGCCCCCGAGCAGACGACCAAAGCCGAGAGAAAGCTGCGATCCGACGCAAACTCCGGCAGGAGCTCGCGGAGGTTTTTAGCAATCATGGTGAGAGCTGTCTCTGCCGCGCTGTCAGGATAAAACCAAGCACAGAGGGAGTGTGCTGCCCAAGTTAAATCATCTGACGTGTTGGGTGGAGTCTAAGGCCTCTCTTTATTAACTTTCCGCCGGGAGCACCACAAATATGGACAGGATTTTTTCTGGAGACAGTTTTTCCTCCTGTGAATAGTTCGAATTACACTTCATATAAACAATTCCACTTCTTGTAAACACACATAAACTAGTCACGTTTGCATTTATCAACACGTGTTGGACAGTATCTTATTAAAAAATAGTTCTAACCTGCTCTGAATACTCAAGGTATATATATATGTAAGTGTTTGAAAAGAAGTTGCCAAAATAAAAGTCTTTGTGATTTTACAAAAGTGTTAAGCTTTGTGATACAGCTATTTTTATGTTTCTTGATTGTGTTGGTGCTAAGTATGTGGTTCAGGAATGATTTTTTATGAGGAGTAGCTCCATGTTAGAATGTAGGATTAGTTGATGGCAGTTGGTGCGATCCTGAGGAAGAGAAGAGGAACTGCCTGCTCTCCCCATATATTGCAATAAATTACTCCTTAACTTACCTTCGGCGTCTTTGTTCAGTACACTTTGGCGATGACTTGGAAATGCTTACCGATACCTGAACCTTCTCATGTTGTTGCAAGAACTTCACCTGACGTAGAGGAGAGAGCAGGCGAAACACAAAGTCGGCTAAGAAAGGTGGCTGCTACAGATCCTCGGAACGTGGATGCTGTTGGTTCATGTGCATTCATTATAAACTATACTTTATAGTGGAAAACAATTCTGGTGATGTGCTGCACGTGAGGCTGTTAAAATGTTGATGCCATAGCGTAAACCAATGTTGTGCCACGATGTGAGCTTGCGCTGTTGCTTGGAGACCCACATTTGTGTCATGACGGTAGGGGTGGGGGGGCTGATAATCCTGTTAATAAGTCATTTCAGAAAGAGAAGAAGTTGAGGGTGCGGTCTGCTGGTGTAGGATTGCATGGATCTCGGCTGGAGGAGCGGAAGCACAGGAGCGGCCACCGTGGTTGTCTCCAGGTAAGGAGTTGGGTCGGCAAGGAAATATGGTGTCTGTGACAATAAAAGCTAAAGAGGGAGCAGAGGGAGCAGCGCATTTAGTCAAAGGTGTGTACGTGCTTGATGCGGGGGCTGCAACCGAGGGTGGGGCGGCTGGACCGGGAAAGGGTGACAGCGCTGTGCAGCGTGCATCAGGGGACACAACGCATCGGGACAACCTCTCGCTGATGCCCGCAGATGAAAGTAAGAAAGGGGACAAGGAGGAGGAGCCGGTGTCTAAACGCGTGAAATTACCTTAAATGGGCACTGCTAAGCCGTTGGGGGCACATTTGATACAGGTGACCAAAGAGAAAATTTGAAGGGAGAGTATGTCGAGATTTTAAAGCTGCTTCATAGAGAGGTTCAGGCGAAGGAGGGCTCCAAAGAGGAAGAGAGGGAGGTCTCAAAATGGCCAAGAGTGCCAGTTAACATTGAGAATTGGATGGCGGCCTTTTTGATTTTCGCTAGTGTATACTGCAAGCATTTTCCAGAGCGGTCAGTGGCTCTTTTTGAGGACATGGACATCATTCGGAAGGCGCAAATCAACTACAGTGGGTATGCATGGCGAGAAGTTCAGGGCAAGAATGGCTGCGGACTCGGAGGTTAAGTGGGGGGAAATAGAAGTGGACCTTTGGCAACATACCAACAGCCCGGCAAAATTCGGTAAGACCGTATTTACGGCCAGCGGGTTGCCCATTACTTACTGGCCCTTTCAGGAGCACCCCACCCATGGGGTGGGGGCCAGGGGCGCAAGTCAGTCAAGTACAAACCTGGCTGGCACGGGGCGAACAGGTGCGTGCTGGGACTATAACAAGGGGATCTGTTATCAGGAGTACTGTAAATTTCGCCATGAGTGCTCCAAGTGTGCAGGGCATCACCCCCTCATCCACTGTTCTGGACAGCAAAACTCTACAAGCGCCGGTTCGGCACAAGGTCAGGCCTCATGGGGTGGTCAGCAGTCAGGATCCGGGGATAGAGACGGAGAGAGATTCAGGCAAGGTGTTAAGGGAAAAGGGGCAAACTCCGGTTAAGGTGGACAGGCTACCATTTTGGTTGCAGGAGTATGACAGACCTGCGGACGCTGACGTGCTGATACAGCGATTTTTGCAGGGATTCCGTTTGGGCTACGAGGGTCCCCGGGTGCGTCAGTGGGCAGAGAACCTTCGGTCGGTGAGCGGGAAGGAAGACTTGGTGTGGCGCAAGCTGGATAAGGAGGTGGGTGAAGGTCGCATGGCTGGCCCTTTTTCAGATTGGCCAATGCAGAACTTGATGGTGTCTCCTCTTGGTGTGGTACCCAAGAAAGAAAAAGGGCAATTTCGATTGATTCATCATTTGTCGTGGCCAGAGGTGGTTGTCCTTCAATGATTATATTCCGGCTGATGTGCAAAAGTGTCATATGCGTTAGTTGATGTTGCTGTTGATATGGTGGAAGATTTGGGGCGCGGAACGTTGATAGCACAGACAGATATCAAGTCGGCCTTCCGGCTGCTCCCAGTTCACCCGGATAACTTTGAGGTGCTGGGAATCAGTTTCAAGGGTCCTGGTATGTGGTCAAAGCACTCCCCATGGGTTGTTCAAGTTCTTGTGCGCTGTTTGAATACTTCAGCACATGCTTGCAATGGATTTTTACGGAGGCTTCGTGCCATGTCCACGTGATGCGTTATCTTGACAACTTTTTCTTTGTGGCACCAGCCGGCACTCCGTGGTGCGTGGAAGTTTTACAGCAGTTCCAAGAAATCATGGGGGACCTTGGTGTGCCCTTGGCTCCAGAGAAGACAGTGGGGCCATGTACGGCGCTGTCATTTCTTGATATTGAGTTAGACACTGTGTCAGGGACGGCTCGGCTGCTGGACGACAAGAAGGTAGACATGATGCAGTGGATTTAAGTTATGCTGGGCAAGAGTAAAGGGACAGTGAGGGAGGTCCAGGTTTTGCTAGGTCACCTTAATTTTTCATGTAGGGTGGTGCATGCAGGGAGGACTTTTTGTAGGCGCTAGCGGGAAAGTCGTTGCCCCACCATCATGTGTGCCTCAAGGCGGGTGTGCGGAAGGACCTGCGAATGTGGAACACATTTCTGAAGTCATTTAATGGGACACCGCTGAAGGCCTGGCAGGATTGGGAGTGGGACGTTCAGATATTTTCCGATGCGGCAGGGTCAACGGGCTTTGGTATTTATTGGGAGGGCCGGTGGTGTGCAGAGGAGTGGTCTCCGGAATGGAAGCTTGGTGGTCGCAGTATAACCTTTTTGGAGCATTTTCTATTGGTGGTGAGAGTGTGCCTGTGGGGGAGCACCTTGCAGCATAAATGAGTGTTTTTTCGTGTGGACAACATGGCAGTGGTGCAGCTAGTCAACAGGCAGTCGGTTTGGGAGGTCCAGGTACTTCAGTTGCTTTGGGTTTTTGTGCTACAATGCTCAAGCATGATATTTTGTTTCGTGCGCGGCATGTCTCTGGATTGAACAATGACATCACAGATGCTTTGTCTCGTTCGCAGTGGGATCGGTTCTGTGGGTTAGTCAGGGGCATGGATCTGTGCAGGATGGCCATGCCGCAAACTCTTTGGCAAATAGGCACTCGAGGATGCTTCGACTGGTAATGAATTCGCTGGCACCATACACGCCACGGGCATATATGAAGGCTTGGGAGGAGTTTTTATGTACTGGTGCCCAGAGGAGGGTAAGACATGCAGACTCGGTAGAACATGTGGTCCAGTTTATTATGTCTCTTATAGACAGAGGACATTCCAGGGTCACCATAGCAGGTAAGCTAGCGGTGTTGGGTTTCATGGGTAAACTTCTTTGAGGATACCCACAATAGGCGGGTGAGCTCGGTCAAAGGATTTTGAAAGGTTGGGCAAGGGTAGAGGGCAAGAGGGGACGCACTAGGCAGCCATTGTCATTACGGTTGTTAAATAGTATCTTAGGGTCCATTTGCTTTAACAGCAGCGAAACTCTCCTTTTCCGGACTATCATGTCTTGGTTGTTTTTTGGTGCTCTCCGGGTCTCAGAGCTACTGGGCTCGCTGGGGAAGTCGGGCATAGAGTGGACGAAAGTGTAATTTGGGGGCTATGGTGTGGCCTTGCGAATCAGGCATTCGAAGTCTGATCAGTCGGGTTCAGGAGTGGTGGTATTTATCAGACACTACCTGGACGTTTCGATTTGTCCTTTGATTCTGGGACACAAGTGGAGGAAGGAGGCTGGTGATCGACCTGGAGCGGTGTTTGCGTATAGTGATGGGAGTAGGGTCTCAGCATCTCAGTTGTTGGCAGTTATGCGAAAAGGGCTGGCAGCTATTGGTCAAGACGCAAGTCAATTCGGGACTCATTCCTTTAGGATGGGGATAGCTACGGAAGCAGGGCAGAAGGGTTGGAACAGGAAGGAGCTGATGGCGTTGGGGAGGTGGAAGTCAGATTGTTTCAGGAGGTATGTGAGAGGGAAGGAATAAAAAAAAAAGAGAGGGGGTATGGAGGCTAATCTTCAGTTTTTACCTTTACAGGTGTGGTACCAGGCCCTGAAGCAGATTACATTGCTATTTGGGTCGTCGGACACTCATTTATCAAATGGGCACAGCGCCAGACACGCCGGACAGCCATAGGGGAGAATTTGGAGTTTGATTTAGACCGGTATAGTGTGCAGTGGATTGGTAAAGGGGGTATGAGGTGGGGGGAGTTAGTACCTCGTCTGCAAGGGTCTTCTGTAAGGGGACGATGTCCGGACGTGTTGTGCTTACAAAAAGAATGATTTGGTGGTTAAAACGGGTCTTGGTCTTCTAAAGGAGATGAAGAGGGATCTGCAGGTCATTGTGGCTCAGTGGAGCAGCTGTCATGTGGTCTTCAAAGGTTTTGTTCCGTGTCAGGTTTGGCGGGGAGTGAGGAAGCCAGGGGCTATTGAGAGGGCCAGGCGCAAGATTAACAAGGAAATGAAGAGTTTCTGTCTTGAAAAAGGGATGACATACATGGAACATAAGGATTTGCATTTTGAGGATGTGGAATTTTTCAGGGATGATGGGGTCCATTTATCCTTCATGGGAATAGAGCTCTATCTTTTGCAACTCAAGGAGCCATTGAGAGGGATGCTGTACGAGGTTTAGGTGGGGGCAGAAAAAATTGTGGCTGAGTTTTTCTGGTGGCAGAGAGAGTTTTCTTACAGGTAATGAAACACGTGCGGATGGTGAAGATGGCAGGACAATTTAGGTATTAAGAGGGGGGAACAGCAGTAGGTCGTGACGGACAAGCAGGGAGACTGACATTAGCGTTCAGGAGTAGAAGAAGCGGGTATGACGGGGAATAGGTAGGCATGAGGGGAGAAAGGGAAGGCAGGACAAGGTTATAGGGAGGGGGAGGACGGGGTGGGGGGAGGATAACTTGGATAGGTGTCTCGATGTCTAGTGAGGTTTTAGTTTTGTAAAGCAGAGGCCAAGGTTTACTAGATTGGAAGTGCACCTGTTCCAATAAAGCGGCCTTTTCTACACAGCACCAGTGTCGTGGTGTTGTTCCCTCCTCTCCAATGGGGCCCTGGGGGGAGATTGGCCGAAGAATGAGGTCTCCCCCGGGGTCTTTGGGGAGGGTGGTATGGCCCACGGCATAGTTGGGCGACTTTGGGGCTTTTTTGGTTGGACGTGGGGTGGGGGATATATAACCGGACATTTTAAGTCCTGGCCACCATTTTGTCTACAGGTGATACGGTGGCCGGTCCTTTCATTAAAGGGGGCTTTCAGATTCCCTCCCTCCCTCAAAGCAGTTTTTCCAATGGGCTGCGTTGTTGTGCGTTTTGGGCCGGAGCTTTTGCTTTGGAACCAGTGCACAGTATGACTGGGTATATAGTTTGTCGGTTGAGACAGGTGCTGTCGGAGGCGGAGAGAGTTTTCTTACAGGTAGCTAAACATGTGTGGATGGTGAAGATGGCAGGACAATTTAGGTATTAAGGGGGGAAACAGCAGTAGGTCATGATGGACAGGCAGGGAGACTGACATTAGCGTTCAGGAGTAGAAGAAGCAGGTGTGATGGGGAATAGGTAGGCATGAGGGGAGAAAGGGAAGGCAGGACAAGGTTATAGGGAGGGGGGAGGACAGGGTAGGGGAGGGAGGAGAATAACTTGGATAGGTGTCTCGATGTCTAGTGAGGTTTTAGTTTTGTAAGGCAGAGGCCAAGATTTACTAGATTGTAAGTGCACCTGTTCCAATAAAGCGGCCTTTTCCACACAGCAACAGTGTTGTGGTGTTGTTCCCTCCTCTCCAAGAGTGTTATTGTTAAATCCTCTGATCAAGCGTACAGCAGTGCGGAACAGCCATATTGTGCCCATTAAAGAGTAGAGCGCAACACGTCAGAGTGGGGAAATCATCTTTAGGAGCAACCTTAAAAATGCAACTATCCTATTTGGATGAAGACACATGGCAACACGCACATCTACAGTGTATCAAACAGTGTAAGCATTATAAACTTGAAGCACGGTGATACACACACCATCAGCGTGTGGTGCTACAAATACTTTACATTGCGTGAGACAAATATTTTCGGTAATACACACCATTGATAGATAGTAATTCATGAAGCATGGTGACACACACACCATCTGCGTGTCATATTACAAATACTTCACATTTCGTGTGGCAAATATTTTCAGTGATACACACACTATTGATGGATAATAATTCAATAAGCATACTACATTGAGATACATTTTATCAAAGTGTAAGAGCTACTTCTTTCCTTAGTTATCTACTCTAAAAGCATTACTTATGAGTATATGATTTTAAGGCATAGAAAACTAAATTGAGTATCACAGTTGAAAGATAAAGCAAAAATATTGTGACATAAAGAAGAAGTTATAGTCATGTGTGTCCAAACATTCTCTCTTACTCCCCCTATGCCTTTCCTACCGTGTCCTGGTGAACCCCAAATGAAATGGCCAGAATAGACGGAGTATTTCCTTAATTTTGTATCTGCTATAGAAGAGGAAGGGTCAGAAGAATTTTCTACTTCTAGAAAGAAGAAGATTCATCGACATAGTTTAGGCCCAGAGGGGTTAAGAATTTATAACCAAATGGAAAAGAAAATATGGCCGGAAGAAGAACAAAACATTTTCCAAAATGCTTTAGAAGATTTAGATGGGTACTATCAACCTTCAGTTTGTGTAGCGATAGAAAGATATAACTTCTTCCGGAAGAAACAAGGGAAGTCAAAGCCTGTGGAAGTTTCAGCTTTGAAAAAGTTAGCGATCCCTTGTAAATTTGGGATACTACATGACAAAATAAAACACAACCAAATCATCAGGTAATGACCCAAATTTACAAGACAGGTTATGGGACAGTGGTGATGCTTCACTGAAGGAAATAATATATTTTGTAAAAAGAAAATGAACTATTGAAAAGATGTGCTAAAGCAGCAATGTGTAGTGGGACAATCTCTTCTGAAATTAAAGAAACAGAAACAGTTTGCAAGGTTTTTGATGCTCATAATAAGAAAAACAAAGAGAGTGAGGGGAGTAAATGGAAGAATAAGGGACCAGTCAATAGTAAAAACATAAGTTGGCATAGATGTGGCAGTAAGGACCATCTTGCAAGAGATAAGAACTGTCCTGCACTTAAAGTTAAATGCCTATTTTGTGGAGTTATGGGACACTAGACGAAAGCCTGTAGGCAAGAAAAATCAGAGTATGAAATTTATATCTGAAAAGAGTGAATCTGAACATTTGGAGGAGGAATATGAGGATGATATGGAAGGTGTGTTATGTATGGAGAGCCCAGTACTACATTGAGAAATTAAACAGAAAAACAAACCTAGGTGTGACATGACTATTGGTGGGGTAAAATCATTATCATTGTAGATTCTGGCTGGCTTTGCACCATAATTAACAAAGAAATGTGGAATGAAAACTTTACAGAAGTGTTAGGAGAACATCTAGGAAAATCTGAAATTCATCCTGTCACATTTACAGGCAGTGATTCCAATGTCAGGATACCGCAAACTACCTTTTGACTTTGAGGGCAGGAAAACTATGGGTAAACTGGATATAGCTGAAGATGGACCTTCTGCATTAGGTTGGAAAGACCAGAAGGCCTTTTAAATACCAATGGGGATGAGCAAGTACTCTTATTAGAAAAATCAGAACAAGATTTGGTTACAGAGCTTAAAAAGGATTTTCCAGAGGTCTTTTCAAGTAAAATAGGCAAACTAAAACAATTTGTTCATAAAATAATATTGAAAGATGGAGTCAAACCAGTGAGTCACAAAATGAGGAATATTCCATTGAGTGTTAGTGATGAGGTGAGTGAAGAATTGAACAGAATTGTGGTGGATGGAATTATTGAACCTATTGAATGTGCGGGATGGCAGGCGCCATTGGTAGTAACCCGTAAAACAAACGGCAAATTAAGATTGTGCATTGATCTTAGAGGTCCTAATAAAACATTATAGTGGATGAAATTCCACTACCCAACATTTCTGAATTATTGGCTGTTGGACCTGGCCCATTTGGCAGGTTCATCCCCTGACTTTTTGCCTTCTTCCTCCTATTTTTTCAGATCTCGTACTGTTGGCTGTAGGACTCTGAGCACTCTATCACTGCTGATCAGTGCTAAGGTGCAGGTGCTCTCCCTTCTAAAGTTGGTTTGATTGGCCTATACCTAATTGGCATATTTAATTTACCTGTAAGTCCCTTGTATGGTGGTATCTCTATACCCAGGGCATGTAAATTAACTGCTGCTAGTGGGCCTGCAGTGCTGCTTGTGCCACCCACAGAAGTAGCCTTTCAAACATGTTTCAGGCCTGCTAGTGCAGGGCCTGCGTATGCAGTTTTCTGCCATAGGGACCTGGCATTTAAATGTACTTGCCAGGCCCAGAACCCCCCTTTTACTACATATAAGTCACCCCTAAGGTAGGTCCTAGCTGCCCTATGGGCAGGGTGCTACGTATGTAGAAGGCAGAACATGTGCCTGGTTGCGTGGCCTGTCCTGGTAGTCCTTGGTTTCTCACTGCTGCGATTGCTGCCTTCTCATAGGATTTCATTGGAAATGCCCTGCCTTAAGTCTAGGGGGTATTGTC
Source organism: Pleurodeles waltl (assembly GCF_031143425.1). Classification (NCBI taxonomy): domain Eukaryota; kingdom Metazoa; phylum Chordata; class Amphibia; order Caudata; family Salamandridae; genus Pleurodeles; species Pleurodeles waltl. The sequence continues at coordinate 941,889,690 of NC_090443.1, forward strand.
TGATTTATGAGGGGTATTGTAGGCATGTTTGGTATGGTTGTAATGGTATTGAGAAATGCTGCTTGCTGGTGAATTCTTTATTACTATTACATGAATGCCACTTCTAGGACGGGAGCATTTCTCTGTGCTTATGACTCTGGTGTTTTGCAGCTTGACTCCAATCCACGTTTGGGCAGAGTGACAGTTGGGCTTTGTGCATACTTTTTAGACAGCCTGTACAGAGGGAGGGTGGATGTGTCACAGAGGTGCATCTGCATTTTGAATTGTCTTCCTGGGCTGAGAAAAGGGGGAGGTGGGGCACACAGGCATCTGTAAAGTCTGTGCCCTTGCCTCACACAAAAGGGTAATTTACCCCCAACTGATGTTTGGAGCCTGTGCTGGAGGAGAGAGGGGGCACTCCCAGAACCAGTTGTAACTGGTTGGAACTTCTTATCCCCTTCTTTGTTAACCCACTGCAAAAACTGAGTATAAGTACAGTCGATTTTCCCCACAATTTGGAGACATTTTGGAACTGAAACAGACACGTACCTGGACACAGAATGCTGGTGAAGGGACTCCCCGGGAACCACCTTGGACCACTGCTGCTGTGCTGACCTCTGACCTGCCTGGTCACTTGGAGGAACTGCCAACTGCCTGCATCCACCTTGCGCTGGTCTGCTGCTGGGCCCTGCCGCCCTGTGCTCTATTGTGCTTTGTCTCCCTTGGGCTGGGTGCTGTGGCCCCTGACACCTGCAACTATCAGCTCAAGCGCAAGATGAGTGCATTTCCCTACGAAATAATGAGTGCCTGGAGAGCACTCTTCTTGTTTTCCCCAAGCGCCTTGTAAGCACTTTCCTTTGATGTCCTTCACGCTTTTATAGCGCTCTACCGCTGTGGGAATCATCACCGCACCCCGGGTGGGCTGTTTTTCTCAAGCAGGAGTGAAACGCGGCTCGGTGCGGGGAGAAGCCCCCTGCGGGGACGATCCTTGCGATCGACTTTGAGAAGGCCTTCGATTCGATTCGATGGGACTATTTGAGGACTGTTATGCTCTGGATGGGATTAGGGGAGGGATGGGTGAGATGGGTGTACCTGCTGTATGCCTGGCCCTGGCAAGAGTGAGAACGGGCAGGACGGTGTCGGAGGCTTATCCCATATGTAGAGGTACCAGGCAGGGGTGCCCGTTATCTCCATTATTATTTGCTTTGGCTATTGAGCCACTGGCGGCCCGACTACGGACGGAGGGTAGGGACAGAGGAGTGGAGTGGGGACAGGATGAACATATTGGTGGTCATTACAACATTGGCGGTAAAAGTGGCTTACCGCCGTGCAGAAGACCGCCAACACACCGCCGCGGCTGCGGAATTCCGCCACAGCTATTATGACCCACATCTCGAAATCCGACAAAATTCAGACACCCACACAATTCCGCCACACCAAAGGTCAGTGATAAACTGGCGAAAACAAAACTTCCACCGTCACGCCAACAGAAATACACCCACGCTATCACGACCCACGAATCCACGCGGCAGTCTTTCAACCGCGGTATTCCATTGGCGGTACACACCGCCGCGCTCAAAATACACACACTTCTACAAAACACCGCCACATTGGACAATTCCAAATACACACACCTGATACACATACACACACCACTCCCACACACCCAATACAATATAAAACACACACCCACATCACCCACAAACCCCTACTACTAAAAATTCCAAAAGAAGGCCAGAGAGAGACAGCGCCAGCAAGAACAACAGCATCCACAGGCACTCAACACACATCACCCACACCACCCCATGGCATGGCAAAGACACTCGGAGGAGGAGCTCAGGGTCATGGTGGAGGAAATCGTCCAGATAGAGCCACAGCTATTTGGATCACAGGTTCAGCACACCTCAATTGCAAGGAAGATAGAGCTATGGCGAAGAATAGTCGACAGGGTCAACGCAGTGGGACAGCACCCAAGAAATCGGGACAACATCAGGAAGAGGTGGAACGGCCTACGGGGGAAGGTGCATTCCGTGGTCTCCAGACACCACCTGGCGGTACAGCGGACTGGCGGCGGACCCTCACCTCCTCACCCATAGCTAACAACATGGGAGGAGCAGGTCTTGGCGATTCTGCATCCTGAGGGCCGCGCAGGAGTCGGTGGAGGAATGGACTCTGGTAAGTCAAACCTTTAACTACCATATCCCCCACCCTACCTGCATGCTATCACAGACCCCCACCCTCGCCCCCTCCCCTATCACTCCAACTCCTCACTAATGTACTAATAACACAAACCACACATCCCAACACCAAGCCCTGCATGCAACAACAAAGCATGGACACCCATCACTAAAGCATGGCCACTGCACATACCCATAACACCCCCCTCAACCATCATCACACAAGCCCCCACACAGGAATGCTAGCACTGGGGTACACGGTCACCCACCCATTGCACACCATGACACACACAGTTCCAATAATCATGCTTTTACACACCTGCAGGACCACTACCCAATGTCACCAGACAGGAGGGTCCAGACATCTCCACCCCACCCACAGTGATGACAGCAGCTCTGTCCAACTGGATCCAGATGAACAGCCTGGACCATCGTGGGACTCGGGACAGTCGGTTCCCCTCACACAGGCACAGCCCACCACAGACCTTCCACCCTCTAGTAACACCAGCACAGCACCCACCCAGCGGGTCCATACCTCCGTCCCCAGGACACGTCAATCAGCTGTGTGTCCACCACTACAGGGAACCCAGGATAACCCACCACCCCAACAACAACAGGGACCTGGGGGCAGTGGGCACACGGTCCAGGGGACGGAGGCCCAGGAACACAGGGGAACTGGGAGGGCTGCCATGCGACATGGGGCGGACAGGCCAAGGGAACCCACTCTCCACTAGGCCCTCTCCTCCATCATGGGAGCCTACCACCACTCCCAGGAGACGATGGCAACGGTCCTGGCCAAGTTTCAGGAGACCCAGCGCATGCAGGAGGAACAGTATATGGGGTTCAGGGAGGAACTCAGAACCATCAGCTCCGCCCTGGGCACCATCATAGGGGTGCTGAAGGAAATACTTAACACCAGGAGGGACACTGTGGCACTCCAAGGGGCCCCTAACACTAGCATGGACGATGAACTGCCCACCACCTCCGCCGGCGCTAGTGGACAGGAGGCACCGCCACAGGACCACCACACCAGCACCCCACCCCCTGCAGATGGAAAACCACCCCGCAAGCAGTCCCTGAGATCCAGGAACAAGAAAGAGCACGATGCCAAGACCCCCGCCAAGAAATGAGACCACCCTGATTGTCAAACCACTGTTCCACTTTGTAACCCTGTCTATATTGGAACTGCCCCAGCTCCACTTCCTATGCCCATATGGGCAATGCACCTGTGAGACTAATAAACTGGACTCTGCCATAGACATTCCTCCACCATCCCCCCTCACCATTTTACAACCCCTTCCAATATTGAGCACTTCAATAAACACCCTTGAAGCACAAAACAATCTGGAGTCAGTCTGTGATTTCGAAATTGTGCATTAGCAATTACAGTGACAAAATTATTTTTCAAATGTAATGTCAACATACCTATGTCACACAGCTCAAGCCCATGAGGAATCTAAGCAGATGACACATGTTGGAAACCACACCTGTAAAACCATAAGGGAAAATGACAACTCAGTGACCATACACTGGGTGAAATCGACAGACAGGATAGAGGTAGAAGTGTTAAAGTACTTGTAGTAGGCAGGAATGTTTTCTCACCTGTGTTTCACTGGAAATATTGCTGGATGACTGAGTCCCTGTTGTCAATGCCTTCTTCCTCTGCTTCCTCCTCATCACTGTCCACAGGCTCAACAGCTGCCACAACACCGCCATCTGGACCATCCTCCTGCAGAAAAGGCACCTGTCGTCGCAAAGCCAAGTTGTGAAGCATACAGCAGGCCACGATGATCTGGCACACCTTCTTTGGTGAGTAGAATAGGGATCCACCTATCATATGGAGGCACCTGAACCTCACCTTCAGTAGGCCGAAGGTGCGTTCGATCACCCTCCTAGTCCGCCCATGGGCCTCATTGTAACGTTCCTCTGCCCTGGTCCTGGGATTCCTCACTGGGGTCAGTAGCCATGACAGGTTGGGGTAACCAGAGTCCCCTAATAGCCACACCCGGTGCCTCTGGAGTTGACCCATCACATAAGGGATGCTGCTATTCCGCAGGATGTAAGCGTCATGCACTGAGCCAGGGAACATAGCATTTACTGGTCTGCCAAACATACCATCTGTACATTCATGGAATGATAACTCTTCCGGTTCCTGTACACCTGTTCACTCCTGTAGGGGGGGGACCAAAGCTACATGGGTCCCATCAATGGCACCTATGATGTTGGGGATATGTCCCATGGCATAGAAGTCACCTTTCACTGTAGGCAAGTCCTCCACCTGAGGGAAAACGATGTAGCTCCGCATGTGTTTCAGCAGGGCAGACAAAACTCTGGACAACACGTTGGAAAACATAGGCTATGACATCCCTGATGCCATGGCCACTGTTGTTTGAAATGACCCACTTGCAAGGAAATGGAGCACTGATAGCACCTGCACTTGAGGTGGGATTCCTGTGGGATGGCGGATTGCTGACATCAGGTCAGGCTCCAACTGTGTACACAGTTCCTGGATTGTGGCACGGTCAAACCTGTAGGTGATGATCAAACTTCTTTCCTCCATTGTCGACAGGTCCACCAGCGGTCGGTACACCGGAGGACGCCGCAATCTCCTCACATGTCCCAGCGGACGGTGCCTATGAAGGACAACAGCGACCACAGAGTCAAACAACTCAGAGGTATGTACCCACAGTCTACACAGAACACCATTCATACACAAAATGTGGGCTGTATTTGTGTTGTGAGACAAGGCCTAGGTATGTGTGACGCAGTTGGTAAATAGGACATGTGGGCCCCCGAAATGGCGGCTGCCTGACCTCTAAACTGGGACAATGGGATGTAAGGTAACTGCTCTGGCATTGTACACCGTCGAGGTAGGCGGTCGAAGACCGTGGAGCAATGCTGCATTGGTTAACATTGGACCCTATGGGTCCCAGGAGCCAATGACGATGTACGCCGGCAATGATGGTACGCACCGCCGCGGACGTGACGGCCGCGGACGTGACCGCCATTTTCTGACTGTTGGATCACTCGATACCTGATCTTCGACAGGAGAGGACCTACACTGCAAGTGCTGCTGTGACCTCGGTCTGGAAGAGACAATGGCTCGTGCATCTGGGGAAAGGGCCCCTGACTTCACTGTAGAGGAGTTGGAGAAGCTCGTCGACGGGGTCCTCCCCCAGTACACGCTACTCTACGGTCCTCCAGACCAACAGGTAAGTACACAGGGAGCATGTTGTATGGGCTATGCCTGTGTGGCGAGGACTGGTTGTAAGAAGGAAGGGGGAACAGTTCTGCGTGCATGAAGGACTGTGAATGCATGTGCCACATGGCAAGGGTAGGGATGTGGGCCACTCACTTTGACGGTGCAGTTGGTAATGACTTCTCTTCTTCCCCTGTACATGTCATGTAGGTCAGCGCCCCCCAGAAGAAGGATATTTGGCGTGCCATTGCCAAGGACATCCGGACCCTGGGGGTCCATCACAGACAGAGCACCCACTGCCATAAAAGATGGGAGGACATTAGCCGCTGGAGCAAGAAGACGGCGGAGGCTCAGCTGGGGATGGCTTCCCAAAGTGGGAGGGGTGCCCGTCGAACCAGGATCCTGGCGGTGGCCTACCCTGAGTTGGATGGGCGCTTGAGGGCATCACAGCAGACACAAGGGGGTGAGTACACTATCATTCAGCGGACTTTGCGCGCAGTGAAGGTGTCTGGGTGGGGGAGGAGGGCTGTGGGTTTCCCTAGGCCAGGGCGAGTTCCGTAGGCAAGGCCCCTCCGTAAGGCAGCCCATGTGGCACCCCACCCCACCTCTGTAGAGTGCCAAGTACAGGTATTCATGCCCCTGTGTCATCTATGTGTGCAGATGTCGTCCATAGCCTTGTAGGCCATTTCCCAGGAATTGCATCTGTAGAGCCCCACAGTGCGACGTAGTGCTGGGGGCTGCTGTGTCCGTATTGTACGCCAACGGTAGCGGTAAGCCATGCACTCAACCTGTCTTTCTTCTGCCCCCCCCCCCTTTTTGTTGTCTCCCTGTTCTTGTGTGCATTAGCATCATCAGGCGGAGGTACAGTGGCACCGGAGCACGAGGGAGCTGCATCCCACATGGCCATGGAGGGCCACACTACGGACTCAGAATACACCAGTGGGACGGAGAGCGAGGGGAGCACCACGGCGGTCACAGGATCTACAACCAGCGACACAGACTCACCCTCCGATGGGAGCTCCCTTGTGGTGGCGGCAACATCTGTGCCCCCCACTTCTACAGGTACAGCCGCCACCCCCCCCTACCAGCACCGCCCTCCCAGCAGCCCCTCAGCCTTCGCCCTGTGCCCACTCACCCAGGAGGGTGGGCATCACCTTCGCCCCAGGCACCTCAGCCCCTGCCCCTGCCCCTGTCACCTTTGCTGCCCTCAGTGAGGAGGCCATTGACCTCCTCAGGTCCCTCACTGTTGGGCAGTCTACCATTTTGAATGCCATCCAGGGTGTAGAAATGGAGTTTCAACACAGAAATGAATTCCTGGAGGGCATTCATTCTGGTCAGGGTGCCCTTCATCAAACCGTTCAGACTCTGGCCTCAGCACTGATGGCAGCCATTGTCCCCGTGTCTAGCCTCCCCCTCCAACTTCCTCCTCCCAGACCCAATCCCCTGTACCTCTGCCTATCCCAAGCACACCATCAGACCAGCCTGCACACACCTCAACACACAAGGGAAGCTCAGGCAAACATAAGCACCACACATCCCACAGGCACTCACGCAAGCATCACACACATACAGACACACCAACATCCACTGCCTCCATTGTGTCCCCCTCCTCCTCGTCTCCCTCCTCCCTCCCAGTCTCGTCTACACTCACACCTGCATGTACTACCACTACAGCCACTACGTCCCGCATCAGCACACCCACCAGCACAACCCGCTCACGTGCACTCACCACCCCCACTTACACGTCCCCTGTGTCCGCTCCCAGTGTGTCTGTGACGCCTCCTCCCAAGATACAAAAACGCAGGCACACACCCACCCAACAGCCATCAACCTCACGACAGCCTCCAGCCCATGCACCTACACCCAAATCCACAAAAGTTACATCTCCTACAACCACCACCTCTTCCTCCACTCCCAAACCCCCTCCAGCTACCCGTCCCGGTGTCTCCAAAAAACTTTTCCTGTCCACCCTTAACCTATTTCCCACCACCCCCCCGTCCAACTCATAGGTCCCGTTCTAGCACCTCAGCCAAAAAATCTCCGGGACCAGTTATGCCTGTTGTTACAGGTATGTGGAGTGCACCGGCCACCAGGCCAGCCAGTGTGGCATGGAGCCACAGCACAGCCAGTCCCCCCCCTGTGAAGCACCAGAAGTTGGACAGTGCCCGGCGGGAGAGGGGGAAGACTCCAGCCAGCCAAGCCGCTCACAGGAGTCCAGGGGGGAGTTTCGACTCAGCTGTGACTCCTCCCAAGGTGGGGAAGGGACAGAAGAAATCTCCAAAGTCTGGGAGGAGCAGCACGGCAGAGAAGACCGCCATCATCCCCGCTGCCAGGAGGCCTCCGCCAGCCCCATCGTCACTGGCCAGGAAGCCACCGCCAGAGTCACTGCCCAGGAGGCCACCGCCAGAGTCACTGCCCAGGAAGTCACCACCAGAGTCACTGCCCAGGAGGCCACCGCCAGCCCCATTGTCACTGGCCAGGAAGCCACCGCCAGAGTCACTGCCCAGGAGGCCACCTCCAGAGTCACTGCCCAGGAGGCCACCTCCAGAGTCACTGCCCAGGAGGCCACCACCAGCCCCATCGTCACTGCTCAGGAGGCCACCACCAGCCCCATCGTCACTGGCCAGGAAGCCATCGCCAGAGTCACTGACCTGGAGGCCACCTCCAGAGTCACTGCCCAGGAGGCCACCACCAGCCCCATCGTCACTGCCCAGGAGGCCACCACCAGCCCCATCGTCACTGGCCATGAGGCCACCGCCAGCCCCATCATCACTGGCCAGGAGGCCACCGCCAGCCCCATCGTCACTGCCCAGGAGGCCACCGCCAGCCACAGCCCAGCTGGCATGAGGGCCCTGCAAGCCACAGCCCAGCTGACCCATGAAGGACCGCCAGCCACAGCCCTGCTGGGCAATGACGGACCGCCTTGGCAAGGACCGCTGAACAGGGCAAAGACCGCCATAGAAAGCACCGCTTAACAGGTCAGACACTGGCAACTCAAGCACCGCTGAACAGGCCAAGGACCGCTGAATAGGGCAAAGACCGCCATGGAAAGCACCGCTAGCCCATTTGCAGCACGGGCAGTGACGCAACAGGGTCCGTCACGGGGTGAGTGCTGCACTCTGGGCACCAGTCCCCCTCCAGAACCAGTGGAGACCTGCATCCACTCCGTCTGTCCTTGGCAGGATGAAGCACTCTGGGCACCAGTCCCCCTCCAGAACCAGTGGAGACCTGCATCCACTCCATGTGTCCTGCACAGGATGAAGCACTCTGGGCACCAGTCCCCCTCCAGAACCAGTGGAGACCTGCATCCACTCCGTCTGTCCTGCACAGGATGAAGCACTCTGGGCACCAGTCCCCCTCCAGAACCAGTGGAGACATGCATCCACTCCGTCTGTCCTGCACAGGATGAAGCACTCTGGTCACCAGTCCCCCTCCAGAACCAGTGGAGACCTGCATCCACTCCGTCTGTCCTTGGCCGGATGAAGCACTCTGGGCACCAGTCCCCCTCCAGAACCAGTGGAGACCTGCATCCACTCCGTCTGTCCTTGGCAGGATGAAGCACTCTGGGCACCAGTCCCCCTCCAGAACCAGTGGAGACCTGCATCCACTCCGTCTGTCCTTGGCAGGATGAAGCACTCTGGGCACCAGTCCCCCTCCAGAACCAGTGGAGACCTGCATCCACTCCGTCTGTCCTGCACAGGATGAAGCACTCTGGGCACCAGTCCCCCTCCAGAACCAGTGGAGACCTGCATCCACTCCGTCTGTCCTTGGCAGGATGAAGCACTCTGGGCATCAGTACCCCTCCAGAACCAGTGGAGACCTGCATCCACTCCGTCTGTCCTTGGCAGGATGAAGCACTCTGGGCACCAGTCCCCCTCCAGAACCAGTGGAGCCCTGCATCCACTCCGTCCGTCCTTGGCAGGAAGAAGCACTCTGGGCACCAGTCTCCCTCCAGAACCAGTGGAGACCTGCATCCACTCCGTCTGTCCTGCACAGGATGAAGCACTCTGGGCACCAGTCCCCCTCCAGAACCAGTGGAGACATGCATCCACTTGTGAGACTGTGGCTTTGCACTCCCCAGGATGGTACAGTGGGCAAACCACCCACTGTAGAGACTTGAGAGACTGTGGCTTTGTACTCCCCAGTATGGTACAGTGGGCAAACCACCCACTGTAGAGACTTGAGAGACTGTGGCTTTGTACTCCCCAGTATGGTACAGTGGGCAAACCACCCACTGTAGAGACTTGAGAGACTAACTTGTGAGATTGTGGCTTTGCACTCCCCAGGATGGTAGAGTGGGCAACCCACCCACTGTAGAGACTTGTGAGACTGTGGCTTTGCACTCCCCAGGATGGTACAGTGGGCAACCCACCCACTGTAGAGACTTGAGAGACTGTGGCTTTGCACTCCCCAGGATACATCAATGGGCATGGAGCCCCCTCGTGGATCTGGCGTGGTGCACTCATCCGGCTGAGGTGCCCCCCCTTTCCTTCTCCCTGAGGTGCCTGTTGTATTTCTATCTGATGCCCCTGCAGTGTTCTCTCCGTTTGGATCGGGTATCTTGTGTGGGCCTCGCCCATGCATTTTGGGCCCAGTGGTCCACAGACTATGAATTGTGCAATACCTGCACTACTAATCGTGGTGTATATTTTGTTTATTGTGTATATATATATATCTCTATATTTGATTACTGTATTTTGATATATTACAATGGTTCCACTCATTTCCTTTTGTCTTTGCATTCTTCCAGGGGGGTTGGGGGGTGTTACTGTAATGTATAGACAAGCATTGGTGTGTGTGTTGTAGTGGGTGAGGGTCGGGGTGGGGGTTGGGGTGTTGAGTGTGTGTGTCCCTGTGTTTTTGCCTCCCCCCTCCCCTATGTCGTAGATGCAGTACTCACCGTGGTCTTCGCAGCCGGCGTTGATGCTCCTCGTAGAAGAGCAGGAAGACTTGTGCAGGAAGAATATGGAGTTCTGGCTCCATGGTGTTGTCGTTCCTCGTGGAGTGTGTAGAGGTGAGCGTTTTCCCTTTGAAATGGCTGTTTCCGCCGTGTTTTTATCCGCTGTGAATCCGCCCCCGAAAAGGTGGCGGATTGGTTGGTTGTGATACTGTGGGCGGTACATTGTCTCCCGTCTGTCTGTTGGCGGTGCCCGACGCGCTGTTGGTTTGTACCGCCGTGGCGGTCGGACTGTTAAAGTGGCTGTCTTTGTTGGCGGTTTCCGCCACGGTCATAATTGCAAAAATTTTACCGACGGCCTGTTGGCGGTCTTACCGCCGCTTTAACACCGTCCGCCAGGGTTGTAATGACCACCATTGTCTCACACTATGCAGATGACATCCTAATCTACCTAAGGGATGGTGAGTTGGGGCTACCTTGAGCTCTGACTAGTTTGGGCCACTTTGGAGGTCTCTCCGGCCTGCGCCTCAATAGGGGCAAGACCTTTGTTTTCCCTCTGATAGCCGGAAGTGAGCGCCCCTCATCCTGTCCGTAGGATATGGTATGGGCACCACATACGTTTAGGTATCTGGGCATCCGTGGGGTTTTGGCAGTCCCTTGAGCTATCCATAATGGCCAGAATCTCGTTAACTAAAATGATTATGCTGCCCCGCCTCCTTTAGTACTTCACCAACCTGCTGGTGTTGATCCTGCCGACGTGGCTCCGGGAGTTGAACACCCTTCTCAGGGACCTTATCTGGGACGGAGGCCGCAGACGCACTGCGCTCGCGACCCTATGCAGACCGACTAGGGTAGGGGGATTGGGAGCCCCAGATTTTTTATTTTACTATCTGGCATGTCAACTGCAGTGGATCTCCAGGTGGTGCGCGGGGAGAGTCGTCTAGATAGGTGCACTGCTAATGGCGAGAAGAATAAAGAGTGGATCATAGCACAGATGATAGGTCAGCGAGTGGAGGCGCAGGAGAGGAGTGTCATGACGAAGGTAGCCTTGTCTTGTTGGAAGAGATGCTCAAGACGTGTGGGAGTGGGATGGTGTAAGGAAATGCCTCCTTGGCATGGTTACCCTCTGACTTTTTGCCTTTGCTGATGGCAAGTTATGATTTGAAAGTGTGCTGAGGCCTGCTAACCAGGCCCCAGCACCAGTGTTCTTTCCCTAACCTGTACCTTTGTCTCCACAATTGACACACCCTGGCATCCAGGTAAGTCCCTTGTAACTGGTACCCCTGGTACCAAGGGCCCTGATGCCAGGGAAGGTCTCTAAGGTCTGCAGCATGTCTTATGCCACCCTAGGGACCCCTCACTCAGCACAGACACACTGCTTGACACCTTGTGTGTGCTGGTGGGGAGAAAATAACTAAGTCAACATGGCACTCCCCTCAGGGTGCCATGCCAACCTCACACTGCCCATGGCATAGATAAGTCACCCCTCTAGTAGGCCTTACAGCTCTAAGGCAGGGTGCACTATACCATGAGTGAGGGCATAAGTGCATGAGCACTATGCCCCTACAGTGTCTAAGCAAAACCTTAGACATTGTAAGTGCAGGGTAGCCATAAGAGTATATGGTCTGGGAGTCTGTCATACACAAACTCCACAGCACCATAATGGCTACACTGAAAACTGGGAAGTTTGGTATCAAACTTCTCAGCACAATAAATGCACACTGATGCCAGTGTACATTTTATTGTAAAATACACCCCAGAGGGCATCTTAGAGATGCCCCCTGAAAACATACCCGACTTCCAGTGTGGGCTGACTAGTTTTGCCAGCCTGCCACACACCAGACATGTTGCTGGCCACATGGGGAGAGTGCCTTTGTCACTCTGTGGCTAATAACAAAGCCTGTACTGGGTGGAGGTGCTTCTCACCTCCCCCTGCAGGAGCTGTAACACCTGGCGGTGAGCCTCAAAGGCTCACCCCCTTTGTTACAGTGCCACAGGGCACTCCAGCTAGTGGAGATGCTCGCCCCCTCCAGCCACGGCCCCACTTTTGGCGGCAAGGCCGGAGGAGATAATGAGAAAAACAAGGAGGAGTCACTGGACAGTCAGGACAACCCCTAAGGTGCCCTGAGCTGAGGTGACTCTGACTTTTAGAAATCCTCCATCTTGCAGATGGAGGATTCCCCCAATAGGATTAGGGATGTGCCCCCTCCCGTCAGGGAGGAGGCACAAAGAGGGTGTAGCCAACCCTCAGGGCTAGTAGCCATTGGCTACTAACCCCCCAGACCTAAACACTCCCCTAAATTGAGTATTTAGGGGGCCCCAGAACCTAGGAAAACAGATTCCTGCAACCTAAGACGAAGAAGGACTGCTGACCTGAAGCCCTGCAGATAAGACGGAGACACCAACTGCTTTGGCCCCAGCCCTACCGGCCTGTCTCCCCACTTCAAGAGAACCTACAACAGCGACGCGCTCTCCAGGGTCCAGCGACCTCTGAAGCCTCAGAGGACTACCCTGCATCTAAAAGGACCAAGAACTCCTGAGGACAGTGGCCCTGTTCCAAAGAAACCAAAACTTGCAACAAGGAAACAACTTTAAAAGGACTCCACTTTTCCCGCCCGAAGCGTGAGACTTTCCACTCTGCACCCGACGCCCCTGGCTCGACCTGCGGAGAAACACCACTACAGGGAGGACTCCCCGGCGACTGCGACCCTGTGAGTAGCCAGAGTTGACCCCCCCTGACTCCCCCAGCGACGCCTGCAGAGGGAATACAGAGGCTCCCCCTGACCGCGACTGCCTGCTTCCAAGAACCCGACGTCTGGTAAAGACACTGCAACCGCAGCCCCCAGGACCTGAAGGATCCGACCTCCAGTGCAGAAGCGACCCACAGTTGGCCCTCTCCCTTGCCCAGGTGGTGGCTACCCTGAGGAGCTCCCCGTTGCCTGCCTGCTTCGCTGAAGAGACCCCTGAGTCTCCCATTGAAACCTATTGCAAACCCGACGCCTGTTTGCACACTGCACCCGGCCGCCCCCGTGCCACTGAGGGTGTACTTTCTGTGCTGACTTGTTTCCCCCCCGGTGCACTACAAAACCCCCCTGGTCTGCCCTCCGAAGTCGCGGGTACTTACCTGCTGGTAGACTGGAACCGGGGCACCCCCTTCTCCATTGAAGTCTATGTGTTTTGGGCACCACTTTGACCTTTACACCTGACCGGCCCGGAGCTGCTGGTGTGGTAACGTTGGGGTTGCCCTGAACCCCCAACGGTGGGCTACCTTGGACCCAACTTTGAACCCTGTAAGTGCTTTACTTACCTGAAAAACTAACAAATACTTACCTCCCCCAGGAACTGTTGAATTTTGTAGTGTCCAATTTTGGAATAGCATATTGCCATTTTTGCCAAAACTGTACATGCTATTGTGATGATTCAAAGTTCCTAAGATACCTGAGTGAAATACACCTTTCATTTAAAGTATTGTTTGTAAATCTTGAACCTGTGGTTCTTAAAATAAACTAAGAAAATATATTTTTCTATATAAAAAACCTATTGGCCTGGAATTGTCTTTGAGTGTGTGTTCCTCATTTATTGCCTGTGTGTGTACAACACATGCTTAACACTACCCTCTGATAAGCCTACTGCTCGACCACACTACCACAAAATAGAGCATTCGAATTATCTCTTTTTGCCACTATCTTACCTCTAAGGGGAACCCTTGGACTCTGTGCATCCTATTTCTTACTTTGAAATAGTACATACAGAACCAACTTCCTGCAGATGGCCTTACTCTGCGGCACTACCCCTGTCGGTGATAACTCAGGACACCACGGAGTGGGCCTTGCTGAGCTCTGGGTTGGGGGTCTGGACGAAGGCTGGGGTGGAGACCCAGGACGGGGTGTTGAGGCCCTTCACTGACATGACTGACCAAAGGGGAGTACCAGCTGGACAATTCCTATTATACCAATACCTGACACATAATATAAAGGAACCTGCCTCACACTGGGTCCTGCACCTCCTGCTAATTCTGGAATAGACCGCCATCTGGTCTCCAAACTGTACAGGGCCCAAAATGACGACACACTAGACCCACTACAGTCATTAAGGGAGAGATGGGAAAAGACACTGGGTAGGGACATGTCGGATGTGGAATGGAGGAAAGTTTTGGCATACCCTCGGTGGTTTCACGAAATACACGCCTACAATACATACAGTATAACTATATCCACACCCCACCTCGGCTGAATCTCATATACGAAGGTGAACCTAGGGGGTGCCCTAGATGTGGTGAAGCGGATGCAGATCTGGACCACATGGTGTGGCACTGCCCTGGGCTCCTTAGGGGCTGGAGGGCAGCTTTGGCCGACCTGGAGGATCTCTTGGGTGCCACACTGATGTTGGCCCCTTCTGTGTGTCTGCTGGGCTTGTACCCGAGGCTGGCCCTTGGAAAAGTAAGCAGCCAATTCCTTGACCTGGCCTTGGTGTTGTTTAGGAGATGAATTACACTAGGCTGGAGATCGCCAACACTCCACTTGGCGGACCAACCCTGATCCGTACCCACGTAACTAATAGCCAGTATTCACCCTCTCTACAATGCACCATCATGTACACACTTTGGTTAGAGTTAATCATAAGAATGTTATGTGGTTGAGAGAACGATAACATAGTAAACGACAAAAAGACATATGTATTTGACACACAGACTAAGCACAGAGCCGGGAAAACACAGAGGCTGGGCACTAACCTGAGTAGGATCTCAGCAAATGATGAATCTGAGATTATTTTTAGAAGTTGTAACAGCTTATATATGTGAATGAATAAGAGTATGTCAATGCAACAAACTGATTTGATTATGTACAATAGTAAAATGTTAATAAAAACAATAAAAAAAAAAAAAAAAGTTCTGGCAGTGTTCTACGACACTGTACTCTGAGGCCCACATTTATACTTTTTTTGCGCCACATTTTTGTCACTTTTTGACACAAGAGTGCAGTAAACTTACAAAATACAATTATATTTTGTAAGTTTGCGCCGCTTTTGAGTCACAAAATGATGCAAATGTGGCACAAAAAAAGTATAAATATGGGCCTGAGTTCTTCGGCTCCACAGGGATAGTTAGCCACGACCAGTGGCACTGCACCTTGTGCTGTTGACTCTACAGGGACATCTTGTCACGGCCAGTGGTACTGCACCTTCTGCTGTTGACACTACAGGGACATCTAGTCACGACCAGTGGTACTGTACCTTCTGCTGTTGACTCTGCAGGGACATCGAGCCACGACCAGTGGTACTCCATCTTCTGCTATTGTCTCTGCAGGGACATTTAGTAATGAGCTGCGGCACTGCACCCTTGTGCCACTGACTCCACAGTTAAATTATATTTAATAGACCTGCTAGGATTGAAAATGTGTAATACACTATGCCCTGAAGGGGCTGACTATTTGGGTACACTGCAATGTTCTTTGTCAATCTTTTTTATGTGATAATGCCCTATAGGGGCTGACTAAATGGTTACATGACCATGTTTCATCCAAATTTATTTTTACTGTGGTGCTCTGAAGGGGCTGTTCAGACCATTACAGTCTAATGCCAAGTGTATGAAGTAATGCACAAATACTATTTATTTGAGATAGAGGTTTAATGTGCTGCATGGCTAAATATTTATCTAGCCATGAAGGGGTGATTGTCATTATCGTTTACAATGCCAACAGCTTTAACTCTCACTAATGCGAGACCTATTGCATTGTAAATGCTATTTTTTTTATTTTAAAAAACAAAAGCCTTCTGCTGCAGATTTCTTTTGAAAATGCAAAAAATATATAATTTTGTTGTATGGCACCATCATGTTTGACAGATGAGGCAAAATTACAGTTCATTGATATAATCTCACTCACTGAAAGGGTGCCCCATTTATTAGGATGATGTTATGTTGTCATGGTGCTGGGGGTTCGGGATGGAATGTGTGCGGGTGAGCGGTGGTTGAATCAGGGGGAAGTTGGATGTGACTGGCAACAAGGAAGGAGACGGTCTTGTTCAACGTGAATAAATCTTATGGATTACCTCAAACTGCGTGTCAGTCCCGTCACTACATTTTTTGGCGACAAAGCTGGGATGTGATCCAGTCACATCAGACGCGCTGACACCGAACAAGACGCGCTCTGAGTCGCGGTCAGCTGACGGTGTGAATCGGAGCTTGACAAGCGCCGAACTTGATGAGAGAACTGTGGTGGAGCAGTCGTTTATGAATCCGATGATCTGTGCCACGATTGAATTTGTGAGGAGACCTTTAGAGATTCGGGTGAGATCTCTGGGTTCTTAAGAGCAGTTTGTGGTTGAGAGTGCGCACGCGCAGTCAATGTTTTTTTTAACCTCTGACAGTCACGCAGCAACGCTCATCCACAACACCCTGTGCACAGTAACCTTGTGTGAATTCTTCCTTGAAAAAGCTTCTGTAGTGTTTTTTTTTTCTTCTGCCATGTGAACCTCTTGTTAGAGGAAAGTACTTTAGCAGCTATACTTCAGTGGAAACTGAAAGTGGACTATAAAACAACTACTGTTTCTGTACTGCAGCTGTGTTTGCAACTTCACTACAGTTATTTGTGATATGTCTATGGCTTCCTCTATCAATTTACCGCCTGTCCTATTAGATATGCATGGACAACTAGCCATTCAATGGGAGGAGTGGATAGATTTATTTGACAATTATTTACTGGCATTGGATGGACAAAACTTTTCACCTTTGAGGAAAAAAGCTTTGTTATTAAGTACTATTGGCAAGGAAGCTCTTCACATATTTAAGTACTTACCTGAAATTTGCGATGATGATGGTCAACCTTTGCAGAATGTTTTTGAGGAAGCGAAATTACGCTTGGAGAAGAGATTTTCTAAAGAAGAGAACATTGTCATGTCACAATACAAATTTTACACCAGGCCACAAAGAGAAGGAGAGTCACTAGATGATTTTATTTCAAGCGTACGAGAACTTTCAGTGAAGTGCAAGTTTGGTGCAATGACGGATGAACTGATTTGAGACCATCTTATAGTTCATTGTCGGAGCACAAAAACTCAGGAGCGGTTATGGGCGGCGAAAAACCCATCTCTTAAGGACGCAATTAGCATAGCCAAAATTGTTGAAGAATCGGAACAATGCATGAAGGAAATTAGTAAAAAGGACATTTCCTCGGGGGAGGGGGATGTAGCACTTGTTTCAAAGAAAAATTTGGCTTCTAAGAATGGCAGCTTAGTTAGTAAACAATCTGTGTACGAGGGTAAACTAGGCAAATCAAAAGGATGCTCTAGGTGTGGGAGTGCTTCTCACAACAATGATGCCAAGTGGTGTTATGCACTAAACAAAGAGTGCAGAAAGTGTGGTCGCAAAGGGCATTTTGCACGCATGTGCAAAGATACGTATAGAATGCGTGTGGCTATGACTGAATCAGTTGCAGAGGAGAATGGATTAGAGGATCGGGTACTCCTTGTGAACTCTGATGGAACAAATGTACAACGAGAAGTGAGACTGAGGGGTATCTTTTCTATTTTAGGCAGAAGTGTAGAGTTGATGGTAGATTCAGGCTCACTGTATACTATTGTACCAAAGTCAATGTGGATTGAGAAGTGGTCTGAGGTGCCGTTGTTACCCAAAGATATCAACCCTAGAGGGTATCAGGGAGCAAAGATCAATGTTTTAGGATATTTTGTCTCACCCATTCTCTTCAAATCAAGGAGCATTGAAGAGAAAGTATATGTGGCTGATAGCGGTCCTCCCATATTGGGTTGGGCTCATCAATATGACTTACATATTATCATTGATCCTCATTCTGCGGAGAAGGTGTTGATGGTGAGTGATGCCAGTCTAGATGAAATTTTAAGTGATGCGAAAGATGTTTTTAGTGAAAGGTTGGGCGAGTTGAAACACAAAATAATTTTGCAAAAAGGAGCAGTACCTGTGAAGCACAAAGTTAGAAGGGTGCCTGTGGTAGTTAGGAGTGAAGTGAAGAAAATGCTAGATGACATGATGAAAGAAGGTATCATCGAACCAGTAGAGGCATCTTCCTGGATTTCTCCAGTTGGTATAACCAAGAAGTGTGATGGAAAACTTCATTTCTGTGTGGATTTGAGAAGTGTGAACCAATTTGTGGTGACTGATGTGTTTCTTTACCTAATATAAATGAACTTCTGTTATTGCTTAAGGGAGGTAAATTCTTCTCTAAGTTAGATCTCAAGAGTGCATACCATCAGATTAGGTTGCATGAAGACTCCAGGCAGTTTACAGCATTCATAACTATGGAAGGCCCTTTCCAATTCACTAGAATGCCTTTTGGACTGTCTTCAGCTGCCAGTGTTTTCCAACGAGCAATGTCACATATCTTTAGAGGGGTACGAAACTGAGTGTTTTTTCAGGATGACATCCTGATTTTTGGTCAAACAGAAACTGAGCACAATTCAGTCCTCAAGGATGTGTTGTGCATACTCAGAAAAGCAGGGTTAACACTGAGGAAAGATAAATATACATTTTTGGCTGAAGAAATTGAATATTTGGGCCACACAATTTCTGGTGAAGGGGTTAAACCCAAAGAAGACTTGTTAAAGGCTATTTAGTCTGTATCTGTTCCATGTGACAAAGAACAATTGCGTTCTTTTATGGGGCTCATTGAATACTACAGCAAATTTGTAGAAAATGTTGCAATCAAAACAGAGTGCCTGCGGAAACTGTTGCATAAAGGAGTTAGTTTTAGTTGGGAACTTGAGCAACAGGAAGCATTTGATATGGTGAAACAAGAGATTTGTAATGCAGGGATATTGACACCGTTTGACACACTTCGCAAGACAATCTTAACTGTAGATGCCAGTGCGGTTGGCGTAGGAGCAGTGTTGTCGCAAGTGGAGGGGAAGAAGGAAGTAACAGTAGCTTTTGCTTCGCGCTCACTAACAGAGTGTGAACGTAATTATTCGGTGATTGAGCGTGAGGCGCTAGCTGCTACTTGGTCTGTAGAGCATTTTAGAACCTTTTTATGGGGCATAACATTTACTTTGCGATCTGATCACAAACCTCTACTAAAAATCTTAAGTCCAGGTGGGGCTGGTAAGGGCTCTGCCAGGTTGGCTAGACTAGCCTCCAAGTATCAGGAGTATAAATTTGTGATTGAACACATTCCAGGTTGGAGAAATTCCCAAGCGGACTGTTTATCTAGATTACCGTTGGAATGTGAAACTGTCAATGACAAACATATGGTTTGTGGAGATGAGGAAGGTGCAGTAGCTTGGTTGTCTGATGTGGTAGTGTGTGGGGACGGTACCTTTGGGGTTGAAGATTGGGAGCGCTGTATGGACAAGGATACTATATTGAGTGAAGTTGTACGACTGGTTATAAAGGGGAAAAAGAGAGAGAGTGCAGTCAGTATAGCAGTGCGACCCTATGTGAAATTAATCGATGAATTGACATTAACCAATGGAAAGCTTTTAATGAGGAATGACAAATTTGTACCTCCAGAGGGTATCAGAAGGAAGATTTTCGCAATAGCTCATGAGGGTCATCTGGGGCAGACTTTGACAAAGAAAAGAGTTAGAGAGAATTTTTGGTGGCCTTGTATGGATGATTTGATTTCTCAATGGGTGGAGGATTGTGAAGTATGCAAAGAAAGCGAAAAGAGATTAAAAACTGGAGCCACGAGTGTGTGTGGACACATAGAAGATGCAGGTTCAACATGGAGTACTGTTTGCTTAGATCTCATTGGCCCTATTCAGGGTATAAGGAACAATTTTCAAAATGCTTTAGTCATGGTTGATGTTCATTCAAGATGGATCATAGTCAAATTCCTGTGTGATATCACAACGAGAAGTACCATTGATACCTTAAACAGTGTTTTTCTTTGAAGAGGGTCTTCCACGTATTTTGATAACTGACAATGGGACCCAACTTACATCAAGAGAGACGAGGGAGTTTCTTGACAATCAGGGAATTATTCATCACCGCACTGCCTTATACAATCCTCGTGCCAATGGTATAGTTGAGAGAATAAATCGTTTGGTGAAAGGTACCATTCTTATGGGTATTCAAAGTGAGAAAGAGGTAATGAAAATGGTGGAGGATATGGTGTGGGCTCATCGCACCACCATTAACAAGGCAACAGGTTGTTCTCCGTTTGAAATGATGAGAGGCAGGAAACCAGATTCGAAATTAACTCCTGCTTGGATGTTGTATAATAACCCCAAGACTGTTGAAACTAGGAATGAAATAAAAAAAAAAAATGATATAGTCGAAGGGGATTGGGTTAAAATCAAACGAGGGAAGTTATCTGGCGGTGTTTCGAAATTTATAGGTCCATTTAAAGTCAGTCAAGCATGTAAAGATTATGTGGTGGTAGAGAATGGGAACAAATTGAATAGACGGAGAGTAGCATTATATCAAAAAGTGATAGAGAAGTGAAACTGTTGCACGATGTGTCGAGTGGCAAAGATTTTATGATGATGAGTGATGAAGAATTGGGCTGTACGTCCAAGAGTAGAGTTCCTGACGACCATTTTGGAAGCAATCTTTCTCAAAGATGTGATGACCATTTTGGAAGCAATCATTCTCAAAGATGTGATAGTAATCCTGGTGATTGCACTCCAGATTGTACCATCAAAGTCTAAGGGCTCGTAAACCACCTCGTTACTTGGAAGACTATGGGGGTCATTCTGACCTCGGCGGTAAAAGGCGCTTACCGCCGGTCAGAAGACCGCCATAACACTGCCGCGGCCGCGGTAAACCGCCACGGTCATTCTGACCCGCAACTGCCAAACCGCCAAAAACCCGACCTCCACTGAAGGCCGCCACATCAACGGTCAGCGATAAACTGGAGATGACCAAACCTCCACCGTCACGCCAACAGAAATACGCCCATGCCATTCCGACCCACGAATCCACGCGGCGGTCTTTCAAACGCGGTATTCCATTGGCGGTACACCCCGCCGCGGTCAGAATACGCACCCAGCTCCAAAAAATAGCCACATTGGACAATTTGAAATACACACACCTGATACACATACATGCACCACTCCCACACATCCAATCAACTATAAAACACACACCCACATCACCCACAAACCCCCACTACTAGAAAATCGGAGAGAAGGCGAGATACACAGAGAGAGAGCACAGCGAACGCAAACCACAACACACAGAGGAACTCAACATCATCACCCACACTTCATCCACGCACAAAACACCACACACCACCACACTCATCACCACAAACACCACCCCACACCTCACCCACACCACCCCATGGCACCCCAAAGACACCCCAGGTTCTTGGACCAAGAACTCAGGGTGATGGTGGAGGAAATCATCAGGGTAGAGCCCCAGCTCTTCGGCACACAGGTGCAGCACACCACAATAGCCAGGAAGGCGGAGCTATGGCAAAGGATCGTCGACAGGGTCAATGCTGTGGGACAGCATCCCAGAAATCGGGAAGACATCCGAAAGCGCTGGAACGACCTACGGGGGGAGGTGCGGTCGATGGTGTCGCGACACAACATCGCCGTGCAGAAGACTGGCGGCGGACCCCCACCCACTCCACCCGAATTCACAGCATGGGAGCAAGAGGTCTTGAACATCCTGCATCCTGAGGGCCTCGCAGGAGTAGGCGGAGGAATGGACTCTGGTAAGTCTAATCTCAACTACTTCATCCCCCCCACCCACCAGCATGCCAACCCACACCCCCACCCTCACCCCCAACCCCCCATCACACATCCTCCCTGCTAATGTCTCACCAGCACAACCCACCTAACCCAACCCCAAGCCCTGAATGCCACCACAAACCATGGAGACCCATCACCTAAGCATGACCACTGCACATACCCATCCCCCCCACAAACCACCCTCACAACACCTCCCCCAAGGGAATGCCAGCACTGGGGGACAAGGGCACCCACACATTGCACGCTATGGCACACACAGAAGCAATAACCATACTCTTTTACCCCTGCAGGACCCGAACGCCAACACACCGGCCAGGAGGGTCCAGAAATGTCCATCACACCCCCAGAACAGGCCCCCAGTGATGACAGCAGCTCTGTCGACCTGGAACCAGATGACCAGCCCGGACCATCGGGGACCTCTGGACAGTCGGTTCCCCTCAGACAGCCACAGGCCACAGCAGACCTACCCCCCTCTGGGGACACCAGCACAGCACCCACCCAGCGGGCCCATGCCTCTGTCTCCAGGACAGGTCAAGCAGCGGTGTGTCTACCACTACAGGGCACCCAGGGTAACCCACCACCCCAACAACAACAGGGACCTGGGGGCAGTGGTAGTGGGCACACCGTCCAGGGGACAGAGGCCCAGGAACAAAGGGGAACTGGGAGGGCTGCTGTGCGACAGAGGGAGGACAGGCCTAGGGAACCCACTGTCCAAGAGGCCCTCACCACCATCATGGGAGCGTACCACCACTCCCAAGAGACGATGGCGACGGTCCTGGCCAGGTTCCAGGAGATCCAGGCCATGCAGGAGGAACAGTACATGGGGTTCCGGGAAGAACTGCGCAGCATCAGTTCCGCAATGGGTACAATCGTGGTGGCACTCAACCTGATTGTCACCACATTGCGGGACCATGTGGCCCCCCAAAGGGCCCCTGCCACTAGCATGGAGGAAGAACAGCCGACCACCTCCGCCGGCGCTAGTGGACAGGAGGCCCCTACACAACAGCAACGGGCCCCCCGGACCCCACCCCCTGCAGAACAAGAACCACCCCGCAAGAAAGGCCTGAGATCTAGGAAGAAGACAGAGTAGGATGTCAAGACCCCCGCCATGCAAGGATACCCCCGGATGTCATCCCACTGTCCCACTTGTTCACCCTGTCCAACCTTAGATTGCCCCTGCTCCATCTTCCACAGGCATATGGACAATGCACCTGTGAAACTGAGAGTCTGGACTCTGCCATGGACAGTCCTCCACCATCACCCATCACCCTTTTAGAACTATTCCACAACATTTGCACTTCAATAAACACAATTATTGCTCAAAATCCATCTGGAGTCTGCCTTTTTTTTTTTTAAAGCAAATGTATTAGACAAAACCAACCAAAAATGTCCAGTTACATTGTGATGACAACATACCAGTGTCACACAGCTGTAGTCCATGGGGAAACAAAGCAGAGGTCACGCCGTGGGGACCACATCTCTGAAATTGGAAGGGAAATTCACAACTCAGTTACCATACATTGGGGGGAAAGGTCAGACAGCAGAGAGCCAGTACTGTAAAAGTTAATTTAAAATGCTGGTGTTGATTCTTACCTGTGTGTTACTGAAAATACTGCAGTATCACTGTGTCCCTGTTGTCTGTCGTCCTCTTCGTCTTCCTCCTCTTCACTCTCCGCAGGCTCCACAGCTGCCACAACACCACCATCTGGACCATCCTCCTGCAGGAAAGGCACCTGGCGTCGCAAAGCCAGGTTGTGAAGCATGCAGCAGGCCACGATGATATGACACACCTTCTTTGGTGAGTACATTAGGGATCCACCTGTCATATGCAGGCACCTAAACCTGGCCTTCAGGAGGCCGAAGGTCCGCTCGATCACCCTCCTAGTACGCCCATGGGCATCATTGTACCGTTCCTCTGCCCTTGTCCTGGGATTCCTCACTGGGGTCAGTAGCCACGGCAGGTTGGGGTAACCAGAGTCACCAATTAGCCACACACGCTGTCTCTGTAGCTGTTCCATCACATAAGGGATGCTGCTATTACGCATGACGTACGCGTCATGCACTGACCCTGGGAACTTGGCATTTACATGGGAGATGTACTGGTCAGCCAAACAGACCACCTGGACATTCATCGAATGAAAACTTTTTCGGTTCCTGTACACCTGTTCACTGTCTTTTGGGGGGACCAAAGCCACATGGGTCCCATCAATGGCACCAATGATGTTGGGAATGTGTCCAAGGGCATAGAAATCACCTTTCACTGTAGGCAATTCCCCCACATTAGGGAAAATGATGTAGCTCTGCATGTATTTCATCAGGGCAGACAACACTCTGGACAATACCTTGGAAAACATAGGCTGAGACATCCCAGATGAAATGGCCACTGTAGTTTGAAATGATCCACTAGCCAAAAAATGGAGTACTGACAGCACCTGCACTAGAGGCGGAATCCCTGTGGGTTGGCGGATGGGTGACATCAGGTCTGGCTCCAGCTGGGCACACAGTTCCTGTATAGTGGCATGGTTAAGTCTGTAGGTGAGTATGATATGTCGTTCTTCCATTGTCGACAGGTCCACCAGAGGTCTGTACACGGGAACATTCCTCCGTCTCCTCGCAAGTCCCAGCGGACGGTGCCTAGGAAGGACAACATGGAGCACAGAGTCAATCAACCCACAGGTACGTTCCCACAGCTTGCACAGTACACAAATCTCTATGCAGTGAATGTCATGTATGAGTGTCGATGCAAGGCCTAGGCATGTGTGACGCAGTAGGAATTAAGCCATGTGGGCCCTTGAAATGGCGGCTGCCTGACCTGTGAAGTGTGACAATGTGATGTGAGGTCATTGCGCTGGCGTGGCACACCGTGGCGGTAGACGGTCGAAGACCGCGGGGCAAAGCCGCATTGGATAACATTGAACCCTATGGGTTTCAGGAGCCAATGGCGATGTGCGCCGGCGGTCACGGTACGCACCGCCGCGGTACGCACCGCCGCCGCCGTAACCGCCATTTTCTATCTGCTTAATCACTTGAGACCTGATCATCCACAGGAGAGGACCTATACTGCAAGTGCTGCTGTGACCTTGGTCTGGAAGTGATAATGGCTGCTGCGACTGGGGAAAGGGCCCCCGCCTTCAGTTCCGAAGAGTTGGAGAAGCTCATGGATGGGGTCCTCCCCCAGTATGCGCTACTGTACGGTCCTCCAGACCAACAGGTGAGTAAACGGGGGCCAATGCTTAGTGGCCAATGCCTGGGATGAGTGGGGTGGATGTACGATGGAGGGGAGGGGCGCGAATGACGAATGCATCGCACGACAGATGAGAGCATGTGCCACATGGCAAGGTTGGGGAGGGGGGCCACTCACATCCAACCATGCAGAAAAGTGATGATGTTACTTTCCCCCCCTGTACATGTCACATAGGTCAGCGCCCATCAGAAGATCGAGATTTGGCGTGCCATCGCCAAGGACGTCCGGGCCCTGGGGGTCCACAACAGACGGGGCACCCACTGCCGCAAGAGGTGGGAGGACATCCGCCGCGGGAGCAGGAAGATCGCCGAGGCTCTGCTGGGGATGGCCTCCCAACCTAGGAGGGGTGCCAGTCGTACCTTGACCCCCCTGATGTCCCGGAACCTGGCGGTGGCCTACCCCGATTTGGATGGGCGCCTGAGGACATCACAGCAGACACAAGGGGGTGAGTACCAGCACATTCAGCTATACTTGCGCGCAGTGGAGGTGCCTGGGTGGGGGAGGAGGGCTGTGGGTATCCCTAGGCCAGGGCGATTTCTGTGGGCTAGGCCCCTCCGTGAGGCATGGCCCTGTGCCCCCACCCCCCACCTCTGTAGGGTGCCTAGTAACGCTAGTCATGGACCTGTGTTTTCTATGTGGGCAGTTGTCGCCCATAGGCTTGTAGGGCATGTCCCAGTGATTGAGTAGTGTACCCCAAGTGCGCAGCGTAGTGCAGGGGGCTTCTGTGTCTGTCCTCTCCGCCAACGGTGTTCCCAATGCATGCACTCAACTTGTCTTTATTTCTCCCCCCCCCATTTTCTTTGTCATTCTGTTAATGTGTGCATTAGCATCATCAGGCGGAGGAGAAGTGGCTTCGGCGCAAGAGGGAGCTGCATCTCACATGGCCCCGGAGGGCCATGCAACGACTCCGAGTTGACCAGTGAGACGGAGGGCGAGGGGGGCTCCACCACGGGGACCCGTGCAGACGTCAGCGACACCGACACGTCCTAGGATGGGAGCTCCCTTGCGGGGGCGGCAACATCCGTGCCCACCGCTACTACAGGTACAGCCGCCACCCAGCGCACCAGCTCCGCCCTCCCAGCAGCCCCTCAGCGTTTGGCCCGTCCCCGCACGGCCAGGAAGCCGGCCATCTCCTTCGCCCCAGGCACCTCAGGCCCTGCCCCAGTCACCCCTGCTGCCCTCAGTGAGGAGGTCATTGACCTCCTGAGGACCATCATTGTTGGGCAGTCTACCCTTCTGAATGCCATCCAGGGTGTGGAGAGGGAGGTGCATCAAAGCAATGCATACCTGGAGGGCCTTCATTCGGGTCAGGCTGCCCAGCAGCGATCGTTCAACGCTCTGGCCTCAGCACTGACGGCAGCCATTGTCCCTGTCTCCAGCCTCCCTCTTCCAACTCCCTCCACCCAGTCCCACTCCCCTGTTCCTCTGCCTATCCCATCCACACCTACAGACCAGCCTTCACACACCTCAACACCCAAGGGCAGCTCATCCAGACATAAGCACCACAGATCACACAAACATTCACCCAAGCAACATCCTGATGCAGACATGCCAACAGCCACTACCTCCTCTGTGTCCCCCACCTCATCGTCTCCCTCCTCCCTACCTGTGACGTCTACACTCACACCTGCATGCACACCACCATCAGCCAGTACGTCCATCACCAGCACACCCTCCAGAGCAGTCCGCACACGTGCAGTCACCACCCCCACTGCCATGTACACGTCCCCTGTGTCCTCTCACAGTGTGTCTGTCACCCCCTCTTCCAAACCACACAAACGCAGGCAGGCACCCACCCAACAGCCATCCACCTCACGACAGCCTCCGTCACAAGCACCTGCACCCAAAGACAGCACACTTGACTCTCCTACAACCACATCCTCTTCCTCCACACCCATACCCACTCCAGCTACCCTTCCCATTGCTCCCAAAAAGCTTTTCCTCTCAAAATTGAACCTCTTTCCATCACCTGACCCACCCCCTCCATCTCGTAAGAGTTCCAAAAACACCTCAGCCACCACCAGCCCAGCAACTCCGAAAACCATCGTGCCTGGCTTTTGGAGTCCGCCATTTCCTTGGGCAGGAACATCGGCCAGCAGCAAGGGGACAGCCAGCCCCCGCCCTGGGAAGAGGACCAAAAAAGGGAAGGGCCGGCGAGACAGGCCTGAGACGGCTGCCCCCAAGGACAGTAGTCTTGCCCCGTCACCTGCCACATCCAGTAAGGGAGGCAAGGGCCACGGAGATTCTGGCAAGGAGGGAAAGGGCAGCAGGCCGCAAAAGTCAGGAAGCAGCCGACCTGGCCAGGAGGGCCCCACCAGCCCCATTCCGGGTGTGTCGGAGGACAACCAGGGTCCCAGGACTCCATCACAGGAGGGCCCCGCAACGGAAAGGTCCGATGCTGACTGAGCGGGAAGTATTGGGCAGGTGTGGTTCCCTCGAAACACAAGACAAGCACCGCTGAACAGGGGCCGCCGTGAGAATCACCGCTGAACAGGGGCCGCCGTGAGAAGCACCGCTGAACAGGGCCCCGCCGTGAGAATCACCGCTGAACAGGGGCCGCCGTGAGAAGCACCGCTGAACAGGGGCCGCCATGAGAAGCACCGCTGAACAGGGCCCTTCAAGACAGGCACCGCTGAACAGGGCCCCGCCAAGACAGGCACCGCTGAACAGGGCCCCGCCGTGAGAAGCACCGCTGAACAGGGCCCCGCCAAGACAGGCACCGCTGAACAGGGCCCTTCAAGACAGGCACCGCTGAACAGGGCCCCGCCGTGAGAAGCACCGCTGAACAGGGCCCCGCCGTGAGAAGCACCGCTGAACAGGGGCCGCCGTCAGAAGCACCGCTGAACAGGGCCCTTCAAGACAGGCACCGCTGAACAGGGCCCTTCAAGACAGGCACCGCTGAACAGGGCCCCGCCGTGAGAAGCACCGCTGAACAGGGCCCCGCCGTGAGAAGCACCGCTGAACAGGGCCCCGCCAAGACAGGCACCGCTGAACAGGGCCCCGCTGTGACAAGCACCGCTGAACAGGGGCCTTCAAGACAAGCACCGCTGAACAGGGGCCCTCATCTCAAGCACCGCTCTGCTGTGCCCTTCCTGTCAAGCACCGCTCCGCTGGGCCCTCATCTCAAGCACCGCTCCGCTGGGCCCTTCCTCTCAGGCACCGCTCCGCTGGGCCCTTCCTGTCAAGCACCGCTCCGCTGGGCCCTCATCTCAAGCACCGCTCCGCTGGGCCCTTCCTGTCAAGCACCGCTCCTCTGGGCCCTTCCTCTCAGGCACCGCTCCGCTGGGCCCTTCCTGTCAAGCACCGCTCCGCTGGGCCCTCATCTCAAGCACCGCTCCGCTGGGCCCTTCCTGTCAAGCACCGCTCCGCTGGGCCCTCATCTCAAGCACCGCTCCGCTGGGCCCTTCCTCTCAGGCACCGCTCCGCTGGGCCCTTCCTGTCAAGCACCGCTCCGCTGGGCCCTTCCTCTCAAACACCGCTGGCCCATTGGCAGGCCCGGATCTGTGTCGGGCAGGGCTTCACGAGGCACTCTGGCAACCATGCCTCCTCCATGACCAGTGGAGTTTGTAATCCACCTGATGGACTGTGGCTTTGCACTCCCCAGGATGGTCAAGTGGGCAAGCCACCCACTGTAGAGACTTGAGAGACTGTGGCTTTGCACTCCCCAGGATGGTCCAGTGGGCAAGCCACCCACTGTAGAGACTTGCGAGACTGTGGCTTTGCTCTCCCCAGGATTGAACAGTGGGCAAACCACCCACTGTAGAGACTTGAGAGATTGTGGCTTTACACTCCCCAGGATGGTCCAGTGGACAAGCCACCCACTGTAGAGATTTGAGAGACTGTGGCTTTGCACTCCCCAGGATTGAACAGTGGGCAAACCACCCACTGTAGAGACTTGAGAGACTGTGGCTTTGCACTCCCCAGGATGGTCCAGTGGGTAAGCCACCCACTGTAGTGACTTGAGAGACTGTGGCTTTGCACTCCCCAGGATTGAACAGTGGGCATGGAGGCCCTTCGTGGATCTGGCGTTGTGGACTCATGTGGCTGAGGTGCCCCCCCTTCCCTTCCCCCTGAGGTGCCCGTAGTTTATTTTTGTGATGCCCCAGCAGTGTTCTCTCCAATGGACTCGGTCTCGTGTGTGGGCTTTGCCCATGTGTTGATGCACATTGGCCCACGAACATTTGAAATTTGCCAAACTGTGCCGGACTTTTGCTACATGTATATCTAGTTAATGATGTAAAATAATTTTTTTAATATTTCATAGTTCACTATACTTCAGATTTCCTATAATATAGTTCAATTTTTACAATCATTTCCTTTTGTCTTTGCATTATTCTTTGGGGTTTGGGGGTGTCACTCTGACTTGTTAATATGCATTGGTGTGTAGGTATTTGGGTGGGGGTGTGGGGGGGTGGGTGTATCGCGTATGTGTGTGCCCGTAACCTTTCCTCCTCCCCCCTCCCCTGTGTCGTAGGTGCAGTACTCACCGTTGTCGTCTGCGGCGACGTTCGTGCTCCTGGTAGAAGAGCAGGAAGGCAATGGCTGGGAGGATGTGGAGTTCCGGTTCCATGCTATCCCGATTCCGCGTGGAGTGTGTCGAGGTGAGCGTTTTCCGTTCGAAATGTCTGTTTCCGCCGTGTTTTTATCGGCGGGGCTCCCGCCCCGGAAAAGGTGGCGGATTGGTGAGTCGTGATAGGGTGGGCGGTACATTGTCTCCCGCCTGGCTGTTGGCGGTGACCGCCGCGCTGTTTGTTTGTGCCGCCGTGGCGGTCGGAGTGTTAAAGCAGCGGGCTGTGTTGGCGGTTCCCGCCAGGGTCAGAATTCCATTTTTTGGACCGCCAGCCTGTTGGCGGGTTGGCCGCCGCTTTAACACCGACCGCCAGGGTCAGAATGACCCCCTATGTTCAACTCAAATGAATCCATTGTTATATTACTTATGTTAATGTTGTGTACATTTTTCCGAGCATTGGTTTCGTTTTAGCAAATTTGCTTTAGTTTTTTTAGTTTTTTTTGGAAAGGAAGGAGATGTGTTATGTTGTCCTGGTGCTGGGGGTTCGGGATGGAATGTGTGCGGGTGAGCGGTGGTTGAATCG
Organism: Pleurodeles waltl; assembly: GCF_031143425.1. NCBI lineage: Eukaryota > Metazoa > Chordata > Amphibia > Caudata > Salamandridae > Pleurodeles > Pleurodeles waltl. The sequence continues at coordinate 941,919,949 of NC_090443.1, forward strand.
GGGGGGCAGTTGGATGTGACTGGCAACAAGGAAGGAGACGGTCTTGTTCAACGTGAATAAATCTTATGGAATACCTCAAACTGCATGTCAGTCCCGTCACTACAGATGAACAGGTCATTTGCAGTGAATCTTTGAGAAAAAAGCATATATTTGTAAATTGGACACTGAGTGCTGCCCAAATAGGACATCCACAGCCCCACCTCTTCCTTTGTCTGGGTGGGAAGACACATATGTTCATCCCACGCAGTCCCATGGACGTTGTAAATGCCCCTCTGCATGTAGACAATGGCCTTTGCATTTCATTCTGTGGATTGGGCCTTCCTAAACTCCCCCTTCAGTAGAAAAAGACTGGCTCAGCGAGCCTGGCAAGGGTTTTGAACTTTTGAGATACACTGAACACTGGATTTTGGAGTGTAAACTTTAACTGTCCTCCTTCTCAATTAATCTCTGCTAGACTTGGTGGGACTACGGGCGACGTGAAATTTCGGAAACATTAACATGTATTTGGATTCTGATACTTGTAGCACTACTGCAAGTCGCATAATGCAAAGAAAACATCTCGATTGGTCAAACTGCTCATCCTTCTGTCATATCGCCCTACGTCAACTAACTGCACCTTGGCATACTTCTTTTTCTGTACACGACCAATAACACAGACAGCCTGGTCCCCTCTAAACTGTACATCATCTACTGCTCACCTGATGCACAACAGTGGATGCTCCCCTAACGCGCAGCTCTCAGTCCTTCCTCCACTGATGCATGTACCCATATGTCTGTGGGACGAAGTGAAAATAGGCTTTTTTTGGTGTCTTTGCCTGTGAGCCAGTGTGTGTTCTGTGTTTCCGCCCCTGTCTTTTGTGCCTCTGTGTGCATGGCCAGACAAAGCCACATTTACTGACATTGCTAACACTTGATTTATTGCTAGGCTGCCTGTACTTTGGCTTTCTACACCAGTCCAGTGGTTTTTTGTTTGTTGCTCTTAACCTTTTGTATTTATTATCTATTCAATAGCTCAGTCACACATTGACTGAAGCCACTCCCAGGTGACACTTGAACAGCATGTTCTCACAGGCAGTCTGTCACCTTAACGCACCGCTCCCACTGTATTTATGGACATATGTTTACTTTACAGCTTATTTTGTAGGCCCCTCCTTTTTAAGATTCCTGACACCATAAGAGAAACTGCAAAACGATCTGTTTTGTGTGTCTTGACATACATTAACTTTAATAAAAAATCGAATGAAAAATGGACAAATCAGAAGCCCTCACAATCTTCCAGAGAACATCGGAGACCCTGCAGCTTGGTCACTTAAGAGTCTTGCTAGTGCAGGTGTTTTAATAAAAATTATTAATGAGTATTCATGTATTCGGAATAATGGATTTTTATAGAAAATATAATAATGTAGAAAAATAATGCACACATTTGAAAATGTCATTATGAGGAGTGGCCGCCAATGTTCACAAAGTGTACTTATTAATAGTCTAATACTATGAAATGTTGAACATATGTTTGACACTGTGGTAATATGTCATATTAAAGGTTATGCATTATGTATTAGCTTTATTATTTGTAGGCCTTAATTTAGCGAAGGTATTGGCCTACCTGCCTGGCTTCATTTCAAGCTGTATTTCTTAACGTTTAATAAATGGCTGTCCCAGAGAGTTAAATGGTGATTTTCCATTGTATCGTGTAACTAAGCCTACAGCTGAGAATCTTTTCTCAAGAGGACCGACTGCTAGAAGATGCTGTTCTTGCTAAATGTAACATTATGTGTGTAATGTGTGTAAGACTGACTTTCTCAGGAGGAGAACAATGGTGACACTGACTGGAGTAGAAGCTGCAACAATATTATTACCTGACTAGCCGGATGATGAGCACATTGCAGGACAATTAATCAACGACATGTGAAAGGAGGAATAGTAGAATTCATAGATCTGGAGTTTTAGTTTTATTGGACAAAGTGTGAACATGCGATCCCTTGACCAATAGGGATTTCGGAAATCGTTTTAATGAATTCAACTTAATGAGACTGCACTGAGAAGAAACCAACATTTAGCATTTCCGCATTTGCCATAAGCAAATTTTCTCATTTTCTTGCTGGCTGAAAGGGCAATATTTTCATGTGCGTCTTGACAAGAGATGTGCTTAACTTTATTGCTTAAAGACTTTGCATTTTCTGAACTTTGATGCTGAATCCTGATGCCTTGCTGATCAATTGATGTCTTGATGACGAAGTCTATTTTGTGTTGCCGATCCAACTGAGGAGAGGTATAGCTCAGATCTATGTGTCTGTTATGCATATTTGCTTTTTCTTTCTAGGTACTAACCGCACTGTTTTGATAGAGCCATAGTTAGATGTTTTTCCAAATTCGTGTTGCTAAATTGTTTTGTATTAAGCCCAACATGCTGATCCTAATCTGATGTTAGTTAAGGATTCTCATTAATGAAAAGTCTGCCAACAGGGAATAATGCTTCATGGATTTCTTTGCTGAAACTAGATGTGTGTGATCACGTTGACGCAATTGACTTTATTATTAATTTTCACTGTACCCTTAAAATGTGTCGTAGCCTTGATTAGATCACGTTTCTTCCGCCACTTTGGACAGCCAGTGTTGTTTCTATATGTGTTTCATTTGATCTTGAGATTAATTTACATAACATTAGCTTTGTTAATATAGGGAAATAAATATTCTAACTTTTACTAAAAGGTGTGGTTATTCATGGCTGAAAGGTCATGGTGCGTGATATTTACTGACTCCACTGATTTTTAATGCTATTAATTATTATTGATTATTGATATTAATGATTATGGATTATTGATCTGCCTGTACTGGATCCATGGTGGGAACATCTTAATTGCGAGTCCAAAGGTTCATCGGCCTACGCGCATCCCCTTGTAAGTTTAATTATTAAAGTCAGACTCGTTAGCAGTGATGGTAGCAGAGGTAATGGTTTGTCTCCTTAAGAGCTCACCATAGACGTCCGGTACAGAGTAAGAGCAGAGAGGTAATGGTTAGTCTCCTTAAGAGCCTATCATAGACGTCCAGAGATAGTAACAGAGGTGAAGGTTAGTCTCCTTAAGAGCCCACCATAGATGTCCATAGTTGATGATTAGGTATTTTGGGAGTTCATTATTACTGAAATCTGGATTTTATTTTTCAACGATGCTAATTGGAAAGAAAATGTCACCCTAAGTCCAGAAATGACTCTCAGAATCTCGGATCTTGCTAATGGTTCTTTGAGGATGTTCTCGGCATTCTAGTGATAGTGTGAATGAAGTAGGATGCGCTTGCACAGCTTATGCAAGTCGCAGGTGAATTGTGAGAGTTTAGTGGGTTTGCGTACTCCAAATTAAGTTGTAGAAGGAGTTTGCATACTCCGCAGTGTGAGAGTAGGGAAGTCGTCGAACTTCACATGTGTGTGGCGCTTTGTGCTAAAAAATTGTCCACGTGGCTCTTGATGTACGGAACCTGCGTGGTCTAAGACTCCGGAGTATATTGAAAAGTGTATGAGACACTTAGTTTTATGTTGTAATTTGTCTGGTTTAGTAGGTCGATCGGGCGTGGTTGAGACTGAGAAAGAAGGAGTAGCTGTAAGTGCAGGAAAAGCCGTCAGTGAAAAATCTGCAAAGTTTCTGAAGCGATTATGTTACCTTTCCTGTAATAAACCAGCAGATTTGGTTTTTGATTAGTGCTTGCAATTTTTGCATTAGTTTGTGTGAATCGAAGTTTGGGGAGGACAAGCCGCAAGCTTTGTCAGCCGCAGTACGTGTGAGTGTGATGTCATTGGAGCCGCGCTGGCATAGGTCAGTTAGTGAGAAGGGTCGCGCACGGATTGGCAGCCGTCCGTGAGAGGCAATTGGTTGAGAAAGTAGGTGAAGGGAATTCCGGGATTAAAAGTCACTTCTTGATTTGTTTTTGCATAACAAAAAAGGTTGAAAAGATGACATTTTTCAGAGCTTTAAAGAGTGCTTTAAGGGGCGATACATATATTACAACGAGTGTAGGCGAGGCTACACCACCAGAAGGTACACCAGCTTACATTGCAATGGAAGAGAAGGGTGTCACACCATGTCTTTGGCTAAAGCAATGGTGCAAAGTGACAGAAAAGGATGGGGACGTAGCATTTCCTTTGAATGGGACATTCAATTTGAGGGTTTTAGAGCATTTAAGGATGGTGCTACATGAATCGAAGCTCCTTCTGAGACCAGCACAGTTTGAGGCATTAGCGATTTGGGAGCTAGTAGAGAGGCAGCAACAGCAACAGAAACTCGAGAGGAGAATGAGAAAGGCAGAAAAGACTTTAACATAGGCTAGGTGGGACAGTGATCAGAGAGTTTGGAGGATGGAGACTTTGCATGGAATTAAGTTGTTTCTGGCAATTACGCAGGGCAATGAGAAAGAAGGAAGGAAAGCTACTAGAAAGACTAACAGAAATCCGTCCGAGAATAGGGAGGCTAGAAAGTCTTCAACAGTGGAGGAGGAATCAGATGATGATGAGTTTATTTTACAGTTATTGAGAAATTGCCCAGCACCATAAGCAGCACATGAGAGTGGGCCGAGCACCAGTGCTGATCCCGCCATTCACACAGGTTAATGGGACAATGAGTCCGATGCAGCTTAATGTTAGCCTGACACAGAATGCGATGTAGAGTGGTCTTAATGTGCCTACTACTCCCGTAGTGCAAAATCAGGTGCAACCGCCACAGGTTCAGAGAATTTACCGTGATGTGCTCATTATGGAAATGACTTCGAATTTAATGGTGCCTAAGGAACAGGTTTACCCGAGATCGATGTTGGTTCAGATTGAACCAACTCCACTTTTAATGCCCCAAGTGCAGCCGCAGGTAATGCCAAGATTCACTCCAGTAACAGGGACACAGTCAGATATGTCTTCTTTGGTGAATCAGAACCTGGGAGTTACTCTCCCAGAGAGCGTAATTGCCAAACCAACCTCAGATGCTATATCGCTACCTATTACTGTTGGTCCAGCCGTACCCTTATTTGCACAGAAGAAACCTACTGTAGGTGAGCAGGGTGCCATGTGCCAGAATATAATGAGGGGAGGACATAATAAAAATGCTCGGGTAGTCTCTCCTGTGGGATAGATTTTTGATGGATCAAGATCATTGTTAGACCTCAGTACATTTGTGACACTTCCAGATACTGTGGTAGGGTCAAAGGTTAGCCAGCGTTTAAAATTGTTGACACCGCAGACCCAGAATGCAGTTGCACAGCAGGTGCCACCAGTCCAAGCCAGTAACGTTTTGTTACAAGGTTTGACAGCTCAGGAGTTGATTGAATAGCTAGACAAGTTGAATACCCTGCAGAGTGTTCCTAAAGGAGAGGAGTGTTCGAATTATGCCAGGCTAAGCTTGGAAGCGGGTGAACTCATTGAGGGAACTATGGGTGTGAACAGGTTAGAACTCTACACAGAGGCAGAGTTGAGATATTTGTGCCCGAAGATTGCAAGGGAAGTGAGCAATGTGCATCAGAAACTAGCAGATCTGGCAGAGAAGTAGGGCGTAGAAATAGAAAAAACGAAGCAGTTGAAAAGGAGTTACAGATCAGATTTTGAGGCTAAAGATTTTGAACACATGAGATCCACCGGAATGAAGGCACACCTTAAGGAATTGCTTCAAAGTGCCCAGACTTGGGGAGCATTAGACAAATGGGAAGGCAGATTCGTAAAGAAAATAGACAAGAGGAAAAGGGATTCTATGGAGCTGAATGCAAATGTGCAGCCAAAGATCCAGTCAAAATGTTACCAATGAGAGAGATTCCAGGAGGAAATTCTATTCATGTCCCTTGGAGCAGTAGTGACATTCTATCATTTACAAATGATTATCCAAAATTGAGAGACAAGCCAGTAGAGTGGTATCAGCAGACAGACAGGTTTGTGAAACTTGCAAAGTGCCTGTGGGAGGACTTGAACACACTTTTAGAGATAGTGGTTCCAGCTGATCTGTGGATAGAGTGTAAGAGGAGTGTAGATTGGCCAACAAGCGAACCAGAGAGAGACAAAAATACAGGTGCACCATCTCCTGAGATGATGAAATATTACTATAAGGTGATTGAATTTTTGAAAATGAGAATTTCGCACAAGAATATTGATTGTCAGAGGACTGGCAGGACATCTCAGGAAGCAAAGGAGTCGATACATGCAGATTATGAGAGATTGCTGCAGGCGTTCAAGCATTACAGTAATGCAGAGACCATAGAAGCAAAAAACACGATTCATTTTGGGTTCAGATTTGTGGAAGGGTTGAGACCTGAAATTAGCCAGATGATTAAGAGTCATTTGATTTGCTAGCAAGAAAAAGCCGATTGATGAAGTGTTGCAGTATGCAAAGTACTGCCGTGATAAGATTGAGTTGAAGCAGAGAAAGCTGAAAGAGAAGGTGATGGTGATGCAGATTAAAGCTGCTCAGGCGGGTATGCAAGGGAATTTTCCACAACATTTACTCCAGCAGCAGCAGGGAAACATGATGTTTCTGCCGCAGATGAGAGGTAGAGGTCGTGGAGGAAATGTGAATCGTGGTCCAGACTTGGGTACTGTAGGGGTTCAGAATGATGTGCAGGGAACGAAACAATTATTGCCATGTCATGTTTGTGGAGCCATTGGATACTGGAAACGGGAGTGTCCAATGATGGTGCAGGAAGGTGTCGTTCAGCAACATAATTACATCAATTTGTACCAGAACATGAGAGGGCCGAGAGTGAGAGGTCCTAATCCAAAGTTTCAAAATAATGTGAATCAAGGGCAGAATTTTCAACTCATGCAGCAGTTGCAAATGCCACATGTATGTCAACATCAGGACAGTGCGCGCTCTACGGGCGACGTAAATGCAAAAACCCAGTCCTTGCATTGTGTTTCTATGCAGTATGTTAACCTTTTGCATTGCAGAGCCTTCACCTTGAAAAGTCATTAATGCTGTTTGTAATTCATTGTTCATTTGCAAGGCTTGTTGGCAGGACTACAGGGTGTGGTCCTTTACTCTAAGACTTTCTAGAAGCCTTTCTTGCAGTATGGTTGGGTGTGGCTCGTGGGCGGGGCTTGGCTCTATATAAGGGAGCCAGCCCAGCTCCATGTGCTCTGTATTCAGAGGTCCCGGTGCAGAGCAGCAGCATTTTCCAGAGCTCCTGTCCCGGAGGCCTATCCAGTCATTTCCAGGCCTGCACTTGCTTATTTGGTGATCTTCAGGCAGGGCGGTAAGGCGGAGGTCGGGCTAGGCCCCCGACTCCGTTTTCCAGTGACATTCGAGTTTTAGGCCTAAATTTGAAATCGAGTGTGCGTGATCATTTCATGGCATTTGCATTGTGAATTCTGAATCGGCAACAGTGTGCGCGATTCTTTCCAGGCATTTATTTCTTGGCATTCAGATCGGCAGTGTGCGCGATCATTTCATGGTATTTGCATTGTGAATTCTGAATCGGCAACAGTGTGCGCGATTCCTTCCAGGCATTTATTTCTTGGCATTCAGCTCGGCAGTGTGCGCAATCATTTCATAGTATTTGCATTGTGAATTCCGAATCGGCAACAGTGTGCGCGATTCTTTCCAGACATTTATTTCTTGGCATTCAGATCGGCAGTGTGCGCAATCATTTCATGGTATTTGCATTGTGAATTCCGAATCTGCAACAGTGTGCGCGATTCCTACCAGGCATTTATTTCTTGGCATTCAGATAGGCAGTGTGCGCGATCATTTCTTCACATTTGCATTGTGAATTCCGAATCGGCAACAGTGTGCGCGATTCTTTCCAGGCATTTATTTCTTGGCATTCAGATCGGCAGTGTGCGCGATCATTTCATGACATTGGCATTGTGAATTCCGAATCGGCAACAGTGTGCGCGATTCCTTCCAGGCATTTATTTCTTTGCATTCAGATTGGCAGTGCGCTCGATTATTTCACGGCATTTACATTGTGAATTCCGAATCAGCAACAGTGTGCATGATTCTTTCCAGGCATTTAGGGCCAGATGTAGGAAACAGTTTGCGACTCGCAAACGGCAAAAATTGCCGTTTGCGAGTCGCAAACCGGAGTTTCCTATGCAGAAATGCATTTTGCGAGTCGGGACCGACTCGCAAAATGCATTTCTGACTCGCAAATAGGAAGGGGTGTTCCCTTCCTATTTGCGACTCGCAGTGGTATGCAATTCCATTTGCAACCGCGTATGCGGTCGCAAATGGAGTCGCAGTTACCATCCACTTGAAGTGGATGGTAACCCACTCGCAAATTGGAAGGGGACCCCATGGGACCCCTTCCCCTTTGTGAATGGACCACAAAATACTTTTTCAGGGCAGGTAGTGGTCCAAGGGACCACTACCTGCCCTGAAAAAATACCGAAACAAAAGGTTTCGTTTTTTTTTTTAAGTGCAGCTCGTTTTCCTTTAAGGAAAACGGGCTACACTTGAAAAAAAAAACTGCTTTATTTAAAAGCAGTCACGGACATGGAGGTCTGCTGACTACAGCAGGCCTCCATGTCAGTGAGTGCCCATAGTCGCTATGGGGCCGCAATTTGCGACCCACCTCATTAATATTAATGAGGTGGGTCTTTGCGAACCAATAGCGACTCGCAGACGGTGTCTGAGACACCGTTCTGCATAGCAAATTGCGACTTGCAATTTGCGTGTCGCTCGGACTCGCAAATTGCAAGTCGCAATTTGCTTGGTACCTACATCTGGCCCTTATTTCTTGGCATTCAGATCGGCAGTGCACGCGATCATTTCATGGCATTTACATTGTGAATGCCGAATCGGCAACAGTGTGTGCTATTCCTTCCAGGTATTTACTTCGTGGCATTCAGATCGGCAGTGTGCGCGATCATTTCATGACATTCGTATTGTGAATTCTGAATCAGCACCAGTGTGCGCGATTCTTTCCCTGCATTTAAATGTTGAATCATAGATCGGCCTTGTGCGCGATCATTTCATCGCATAAAAATCCAGATGTTCGAATCGGCAACAGAGTACACGATTCTTTCCTGGTGTTTACTCTTGAAATACAGATCGGCGGAGTGCGCGATCATTTCTAGACATTGAAACTTAGATGAGCAGTTTTGATTAAAGTGCTTAATAGTCCCTGAACATTTAAGTCTTGAAACTCTTAATCAGAGAGTGACATAGAAATGCTATTCATGGTATTTGTACAGTTCATTCATGTAGAGAAAAAAAACATGTGCCCTTTGATTCTTGCTACAGTGCAGAGATTGCTCTAAGCAGTATTTTGGAGAGAGTTTATTGTTCAAAATATAATATGCTAATTCTGGAATGTTCATGTGAAAACCTTGCATAACCTTTCTTGATTTCCAGGTACCTAGATTCTGGAGGCCTAGTTATAGTGAAGGCTTAGGCCATTCATGTTTTCAGCATAAGTGTTTTATTAGAAACAAAACTTATTGAAAGTCATTGTGATTAATCTTGCAATTGTGTTGTTTAACTCTTGCTTCCACAGGTCTCCTTCCCAACCCAAAACCCATTCCCCCACTTGGCCATTCTTTAAATCTGTGCTATATAACTAGTGGAGTTTGTAGCTGCCAGAGGTGGACATGTTGGGAACATGCGCAAGCCCGAGGATCTGGTCTCCTTGACAGTGTACAGATGACACAGTTGCAGCCAATGCAACAGCAGTTTCCATGGTACCTAGACAGCAAATTCAAATACCTCAAGCCCCAGTGGAACAGCAACAGATGATGCTTTCTCAACAGGTCACAGGTCAGAGGCTTAATTAAATTAATAACACAGTGCACCAATTCCCGTTACACAGTGAGAATGGAATAAATGATGACTGGATGAGCGAAAGTTAGGATGAGGAGCCATGTGTGCTTGCAACTTCCTTAGAAGTAGATCAGAGAGGTCCCTATGTGAAGGGAAAGGTTATGGGTCACAGAGTTTCATTCTTGGTTGACACAGGAGCCACATGCTTTACAGTGAGAAGTGCAAAAGTTCCAAACTTGCCACTTTCAGGTAAAAGAGTTCAGATTGTAGGAGTGGCGAATCAGTATTTGACCAACCCCACTACAGAACCAGTTCAGGTTAAAATTGGCAGCTTTCAGGGATTGCACAAATTCGGAGTCTGTGATTCAAGTCCGTTATCCGTACTGGGAAGAGACTTGGGGGCATATTTATACTCCGTTTGCGCCGAATTTGCGTCGTTTTTTTCGACGCAAATTCGACGCAAAACTAACGCCATATTTATACTTTGGCGTTAGACGCGTCTAGCACCAAAGTGCACGGAGTTAGCGTCATTTTTTGGCGTGAACGCCTTCCTTGCGTTAATGAGATGCAAGGTAGGCGTTCCCGTCTTAAAAAATGACTCCGACGCATATGCGTCGTATTTATACTCCCGGGCAAAAATCACGCCCGGGAGTGGGCGGGTCAAAAAACCCCGCATTTGCGCCTCTTTTTAACGCCTGGGTCAGGGTAGGCGTTAAGGGACCTGTGGGCTCAGAATGAGCCCACAGCTGCCCTCCCCTGCCCCCAGGGACCCCCCCTGCCACCCTTGCCCACCCCAGGAGGACCCCCAAGGATGGAGGGACCCACCCCAGGGACATTCAGGTAAGTTCAGGTAAGTATATATATATTTTTTTTTTTTTTTTTTTTGTGGCATAGGGGGGCCTTATTTGTGCCCCCCTACATGCCACAATGCCCAATGACCATGCCCAGGGGACAGAAGTCCCCTGGGCATGGCCATTGGGCAAGGGGGCATGACTCCTGTCTTTACTAATGGCGCAAATCGGGTTGAGGCGATTTTTTTGCCTCAACCTGACTTGCCCCATTTTAAGACGCCCTAACGCCATTTTCCCCTACGCCGGCGCTGCCTGGTGTACGTGTTTTTTTTCCACGCACACCAGGCAGCGCCGGTCTGCTAGCGCCGGCTAACGCCATTCAATAAATACGGCGCCCGCATGGCGCTTCAGAATGGCGTTAGCCGGCGCTAATATTTTTGATGCTAAACTGCGTTAGCGCAGTTTAGCGTCAAAAAGTATAAATACGGGCCTTGCTGTGTAAAACAAAAAGTTCGATCATTTGTTCAAGTGATGGAATTGAGATTCAGATGAATAGTGTTGATGAAGATGACTAAGCCCCAGAGTTAGAAGGGGAAACTACAAATGAGGAGTACCCCCTGATTGAATTTTTCCCAATGTTCACAGTAAAGGAGCTTTATCTTGATTTGCAGGCAATGGTTAAGGAGAAAGTGTGGGACATGACAGGAAAATAAGTAGGTCTGAAAAAGGGAGTTGAGCCAGTTAAAGTTACTGTAAAGCTGAATGCAGTTTTTTCTCAACTTCTGCAGTACCTCATCCTTTAAGATGTCCTTATGAAGGTCGTCCAGAGAATTGCAGACTTTGTAAAGCAAGGGATTTTGAAGGAAGTATTGAGCAGCCCATAAAATTCACCGAGAATGGGTTTGCAAAAGCCCTGTGGAAAAGTTTGAATTGTCCAGGATTTGAGAAAAATAAATGAGATTGTGGTCAAATGTTGCCCCGTGGGACCAAATCCAGCCGTGATAATGTTTCAGATTCCATGTGATGGAGTGGTTCACTGTCATTAATTTGTCGCAAGCCTTCTTTATTGTGCCTCTTTACGAGGATAGCCAATTTCTCTTTTGTTTCAAATTTTTGGATCGAGTTTATTGTTGGTGAAGAATTCCTCAAGGGTTTTCAGAGTCACCTTCCATATTAAATCAGATCTTGAAAAAATTTGGAGTTGTCGGAATTGCCTTTCCAATCGACGTTGGTGCAGGACATTGACGACTTGCTGGTTGCGTCTAAAACAAAAGATGAGTGCAAATATGATACGATTGCCTTACTGAATCATTTGGGAAAGAATGACCACAAAATGTCTCCGCTTAAACTTAAATTGCAATACTGTCAGAAAGTAGTGAAATACTTGGGTCACCAGATTGAGAAAGGATCAAGAAAGATATACAGAGAAAGGATTACAGCCATATTGCAGATAAATCTCCCAACCACACAAAGAGATGTCAGAATGTTTTTAGGGATGGTAGGCTACTGTCGCCAATGGATTCCAAATTTTACAGTCATTTCAAGACCATTGCAGAAGCTGACTCATAAGGAAGCCACTGATCCTATAGTGTTAGACCAGTCTGGAATGAAAGCGTTCACTGAATTGAGAGAGAGTCTGTTCAAAGCTCCAGCTTTGGGTATGCCTGACTACACAAAACCTTTCACATTGTTTTGTCATGAGCATGATGCATGTCCTTTGTTTGTCTTGACACAGGTTCATGGAGGTGTGAACCGCCCAGTAACATATTTTTCAGCTACTTTGGACCCAGTTGCAGCAGCCTTACCAGGCTTGCAGGGTTTGGGCAAAGCCTTACACAGTGTGGAGCCATTATGATGGGACATTCCCTGACTATAATGGTCCCTCACCCTATTGAGATTCTACTTACAAGGACGAAAACCCAATATTTGACTGGTGTGAGGTCGACCAGATATGAAACTAGTATTCTAGGGTCACCAAATGTGTCATTGAAAAGATGTACAGTGCTGAACCCAGGAACCTTACTCCCAAATGAAAATGCTGAAATTGAAAAGATGGAAGACGTTGAGCATGATTGTCTTGAAGTAACTGACTTGTGCACAAAACCGAGACCTGACATTAGAGATACCCGATTGGAAGAGAATGACCAAATTATCTTTGTTGATGGTTCCTGTCTGAGAGACAATGCAGGGACACTGAGAGCAGGATATGCTGTGTGCACAATTACTGGTATTTTGGAAGTTTCTTGGCTTCAAGGAGTGTATTCTGCCCAAGTAGCAGAACTGGTAGCCCTTTCTAGAGCGTGCCATGTTTCTGCTCAGCTGAACGTTACAATCTATATGGATAGCCAGTATGCATTTGGAATAGTCCATGATTTTGGCCAGTTGTGGTCACGGAGAGTGCTCCTGACCTCTTCTGGTTCACGAGTGAGAAATGGTGAAAGGATTAAAGAACTGTTGCATGCTATTCAAATGCCTGAAAAGATTGCCATTGTGAAGTGCAGTGGACATCTGAAGTCGCTGGACTTTGTATCATTGGGAAATGGATATGCGGATCAAGCCACAAGGTTTTGCGCATTGAACTGTATATCGTTCAAAGATAAGTGGAAACTGTTACCCGAAGAAGACGAAACATATCCAAGTTTTACATTGAAAGTAATTGACACCTTGGAGAAATTGAAAATGTTGCAGAATAATGTGGACAGGGAGGAAAAACGTTCATGGAGCAAAATGAAATATGTTCAAAGACAAGATGAATTGTGGGATTCAGAAGAGGGTCAATTGGTTTTGCCAAATAGTCTGTTGTCTCAAATGGCTATTTGACTGTGTGAGCATTCTTTTTAATTCTCTTGGGAAAACTAATGTTTTAGCTGCAAATTGAATTGTTTTATTGGGTATTTTAATTCCTGAAGGCCATATGTTTTGCCTTCACTCTTTTTCTGGGGCAACTCATTGTTTAAAAAACGATTATTTTATCTCATCGGACTCACTTGTTTTGGGGGCACATTTATGTGTATATCTATGTTATTGGGGGCATAACTTGGTTTTTCTGTTTTATTGGAGCATCGGGGCCCGTGTTCAGTGGCCTCCGGTAGCTCCGTCCTTTTAACTTTCCTATTTCCTGGTTGGGACCAACTAGACCGCCATTTTTGTTAGCGGTCTAGTTGTTTTTTGTCCCTTGAGCCTCGATCGGCTTCCCCAGTATATTTAATGCCGGCCGGACGCCGGACGGGCACCTGACGTGACTGTGTGAGCATTCTTTTTAATTCTTTTGGGAAAACTAATGTTTTAGCTGCAAATTTAATTGTTTTATTGGGTATTTTAATTCCTGAAGGCCATATGTTCTGCCTTCACTCTTTTTCTGGGGCAACTCATTTAAAAAAAAAAAACGATTATTTTATCTCGTCGGACTCACTTGTTTTGGGGGCACATTTATGTGTATATCTGTGTTATTGGGGGCAAAACTTGGTTTTTCTGTTTTATTGGAGCATCGGGGCCCGTGTTCAGTGGCCTCCGGTAGCTCCGTCCTTTTAACTTTCCTATTTCCTGGTTGGGACCAACTAGACCACCATTTTTGTTAGCGGTCTAGTTGTTTTTTGTCCCTTGAGCCTCGATCGGCTTCCCCGGTATATTTAATGCCGGCCGGACGCCGGACGGTCACCTGACGTGACTGTGTGAGCATTCTTTTTAATTCTCTTGGGAAAACTAATGTTTTAGCTGCAAATTGAATTGTTTTATTGGGTATTTTAATTCCTGAAGGCCATATGTTCTGTCTTCACTCTTTTTCTGGGGCAACTCATTTTTTAAAAAAATGATTATTTTATCTCGTCGGACTCACTTGTTTTGGGGGCACATTTATGTGTATATCTGTGTTATTGGGGGCATAACTTGGTTTTTCTGTTTTATTGGAGCATCGGGGCCCGTGTTCAGTGGCCTCCGGTAGCTCCGTCCTTTTAACTTTCCTATTTCCTGGTTGGGACCAACTAGACCGCCATTTTTGTTAGCGGTCTAGTTGTTTTTTGTCCCTTGAGCCTCGATCGGCTTCCCCTGCATATTTAATGCCGGACGGACGCCGGCCGGGCACCTGACGTGACTGTGTGAGCATTCTTTTTAATTCTCTTGGGAAAACTAATGTTTGAGCTGCAAATTGAATTGTTTTATTGGGTATTTTAATTCCTGAAGGCCATATGTTCTGCCTTCACTCTTTTTCTGGGGCAACTCATTTTTTAAAAAAACTATTATTTTATCTCGTCGGACTCACTTGTTTTGGGGGCACATTTATGTGTATATCTGTGTTATTGGGGGCATAACTTGGTTTTTCTGTTTTATTGGAGCATCGGGGCCCGTGTTCAGTGGCCTCCGGTAGCTCCGTCCTTTTAACTTTCCTATTTCCTGGTTGGGACCAACTAGACCGCCATTTTTGTTAGCGGTCTAGTTGTTTTTTGTCCCTTGAGCCTCGATCGGCTTCCCCGGTATATTTAATGCCGGCCGGACGCCGGACGCGCAGCGGGAGCGCCGCTGGCGCGCCAAAGGCAAGCTCGTCTGTGCCTGTCTGCGCCCGTCTGCGCCCGTCCGCGCCCTGAAGTGCCCAGAGCCGAGAGATGCTGCACCTTCCATTATAAACAGGTTAGTTTATTCTCCCTTGCAGCTTCACGCACTGAGAGGGGCAGGGCAGGGTTTTGCCCATCCCTTTTAGTATCCCCTGGGTCCCATGTTTCTCCTTTTTGCCCGGGCTGCCCTAGACCCCCCATGGTTGCTTTACCTTCTGACCCCCTTCCACCCCAAATGAGCAAAATGCTGCTCCTCAACTGTTGCTCTCTGCCAGCCCATTCCCTACACATTTATACTCTCTTAGAAGACCTCTCTCCCGATGCCCTGTTTCTTACCGAAACCTGGTTGGGTAATGATTCAGCTGTAGATATTTGCAACTCTCTACCCTCCACCTACTCTATGGCGCATGTAGATCGACCCCTTGGAAGAGGTGGTGGTATAGCCATTATTTACAAAAATACCTTTCGGTGCATCACATTCTCCTCTGACATCTCAGACTGTGAAAGCTTAATTTTCCCCCACTTTTACCTTTTCCGGAATGCTTCTTTATCGGCCCCCGGGACCTGGCACTCGCTTTTTAGATTCCCTACCGGAGGCCGTAGCTAGTCTTATTTGTAAATCCCCTAATTTTACTATTCTTGGGGATTTTAATATTCACCTTGATAATGAGAGCTGTCCGCATGCTAGATCTCTACTTGCTTCACTCTCTGCACTTGATTTAACTCAACATGTAATGGGACCTACTCATACCAAAGGCCATACTTTGGACCTTTTATTCAGCAATCTCCCTGTTCTTACCACCCTGCCGTCCCTGCCTTTAACTTGGACAGATTATTCCCTTTCCTTATAAGGCCATACTAGACTTACATTCCACCTCTTTAACCTCTGGGCGTATCTGGTCAAAGTTGGCTCTTAGGGAGTGGCGTGCTGTTCTCCAGGCCTCTCTTGGGGTCAACAGCTCTCCTACCTCCGCAGACTTATTTGATGAGTGGATTTCCTCCTCTTTGGATGGTATTCTGCCCATCAAATCAAGAGTCAACAAGCCCTCTCACAAGGCTAAACCTTGGTTCTCTCCAGAAGTGCAAAAAGTTAGAAAGATCCTGGAGAAAGAACCACAGCCCCACCGATAGAGAAGTATATAGGCAATCTATCAGACTTTACCACCAAAATATTAAAGCCGCCCAGTCCTCTTACTATGGTACAAAAATAGAAAATTCCTCCTGCTCACAGAAGGACATTTTTCTGATCTTTAAAGAATTAACCATAACCCCTATGCCTGCCCCTCCCACAGAGCCCTCCACTGAATACAGTACTCGCCTGGCATCTTACTTCCATGATAAAGTCATCAAGATATATTCTGGGTTCTCTTCTTCTCCTTCCCTGGAGGCGTCAGAGTATCAAACGATGGATCCCGCCCTCTCCGGAAGCATATTAACTGCCTTTGCACCTCTCACGGATGCTGCAACTACCAACCTCCTTCTTCAAATTAAATCAGGCTCACCCCTTGGCCCCGCCCCCCGCCATCCTCTCGCAGGTTTCAGATATTGTTGTCCCTCCTCTTACAAAAATACTGAATCATTCCTTATCCTCAGGTTCTCTCCCTTCATCTTTTAAGCATGCCATCATTAAGCCTTTGTTAAAAAAGCCTGAATTGGACCCTTCTCTGCTGGAGAATTATAGACCCATTGCTCTCCTTCCCATCTCAACAAAAATCCTGGAGAAACATGTTAACTACCAATTAACCAGCTATCTAGAGAGCCATGAACTTCTCCACCCTACTCAAATGGGCTTCAGAGCCCACCATAGCACGGTGTCAGCCCTCCTTACAGTGACGGAGTCAGCCCGGCAACTTTTGGACCAAGGGGCTTATGTAGCCGTTATTTTACTTGATCTTAGCGCAGCTTTTGATACGGTGGACCACAACCTTCTCTGCTGCAGGCTCTCTGAATTAGGGATAGGAGGTTCAGCACTGTCCTGGCTGTCTGCTTTTGTCAAAGGAAGATCTTTTCAAGTTCTGGATCGAGCCTTCTTTTCTGAGATCTTTCCATTGACTTGTGGAGTCCCTCAGGGCTCCTCCCTGAGTCCAACTCTTTTCAATGTTTATTTATCCCCGCTGGCTAAAGTGATTGCTCCCTATAATCTGTCCTTGGTCACCTATGCCGACGATACTCAGCTTGTGGTATCACTATCTAGTTCTGGGGACTCGTCCATGGCCAACCTTTCGTGTTGTATGGAAGATATTGGAGAATGGATGATCCAGTCTAAGCTTAAATTTAATGATGGAAAGTCAGAAGTCATTGTATTAGGCAATGGTTCCCCAGCCTCTCCCCTCTCACTACACTCTGAGGCTTTCAACAATCTCCCTCCTCCCAAGGCTCAGGTAAAAAGCCTTGGTTTTTGTTTGGATTCCCGCCTGACTATGGATTATCAAGCAAAAAAAGTATCCTCTACATGTTTTGGCATTTTAAGAGTTCTTAGGAAGATTTTTAACCTTCTTCCCTCTACGGCCAGAAGAATCCTCGTTCAAACTCTGATCCTTTCCCGCCTGGACTATGGGAACTCGCTGTTTCTCAGCTCCCCGGCTTATGTGATAAAGAAGCTGCAGACAGTTCAGAATGCAGCGGCCAGGCTTCTCATTAATCTTCCCAGACATTTATCCGCAAAGGCTGCTCTCTCAACACTTCACTGGCTCCCCATTAAGCAGCGTACCCACTTTAAAGCCCTGTGCATTGTCCACAGAGCCCTTCAGGATAAGGGTCCGATGTTCTTTAGAAAGCGGCTCTATCTCTATGCCCCCTCTCGAAGTTTGAGGTCTTCCTCTTCCCGACATGTCATCATCCTGCGGTCCAAGAGAGCTTGGGGAGCCAATTCCTTTTCCACCAAGGCCGCATGCCTTTGGAACGACCTTCCCTCTGAGCTTCGTCATGAACCCTCAGAGCAGCTTTTTAGGAAAAAACTTAAGACGATTCTTTTCTGTAGGTAATTTTCTGAATTCTCCTGTTGCTGGCATTAGTCATGTTACGTTAGCGCTGGGATGCCTTAGGGTAACTACGCGCTTTATAAATCCTTAAAACTAAACTAAACTATGGTCAAGCACATATTGGGAGGGATGCCATGATTCGGTTGTTCAAACATGATTGGTTCAACCCAAGGTTTAGATAGGTTGCTGAGGCAGCTTGCCATCGTTGTGTCATTTGCCAACAATTGAATGCGGGGAAAGGGACAGTGGTCAATTTGAGCCACATTGGAAGAGCGGGAGGTCCATTCAGGAGAATGCAGATGGATTTTATTGAGAAGCCTGTGTGTGGAGGTTTGAGATATGTGTTGGTGATTGTTTGCATTTTTAGTCACTGGATTGAAGCTTACCCTACACGAAGAAATGATAGTCTCACAGTAGCGAAACTACTGCTCAGGGAACTGATACCACCTTTCGGGTTTCTCATCTCGTTAGCACCAGACAGGGGAAGTCACTTCAACAATCAACAATGAAGTAATTCAATTACTGTGTGTAGCACTGAACATTGAGCAGAAGTTGCATTGTATTTACTACCCTGAAGCATCAGGACTAGTGGAGCAGATGAATGGTACCTTGAAGTCAAGAGTTGCAAAGATGTGTGTGTCCACAAATTTGAAATGGCCCGGCACATTGCCTTTAGTTTTGATGTCAATGAGAAACACACCCGACAGGAAGACAGGATTGTCGCCGCATGAGATCCTTATGGGCCGAGCCATGAGGTTGCCAGTGGTGCCTGCAAATGCACTTGTCAGCATTACAGATGATATGGTGTTGGATTACTGCAAAGGTCTAGCTGATGTGGTTCGCTCTTTCTCTCAGCAGGTGGAAGCTACAACACTGCCACCAATCCATGACCCAGGGCACAACCAGAGAGCCGGAGACTGGGTTGTGTTCCGGAAACACATGAGGAAAACCTGTTTGGAGCCTTGTTGGAAAGGACCATTTCAGGTAGTTCTGACAACTACCACAGCTGTGAAGCACGCTGGAATTTTGAATTGGATCCATGCCAGTCACATGAAGAAAGTGGCATGTCCACTAGATCATGAGGAAAAAGTGTTGTTGAGAGTACCAACAACAGCGAAACAAGTCTCAGGGATGGAAAGAGAATAAAGAGGAACTGAGACCGGATCTGAGCCCGTTGAGGACGGTTCAATCACTCCTGTGAGAGATGAAGGAGAAGACCTCCAGGAGTGTGACAGGGAGCCTATCTCAATTGAGACAGAAGGAGAGCCTAGTCAGAGGAGGGCTTTTCCAGAAGCAGACAATCTTGAGAGACAAACAGAGCTATTTCCAGACCCAGAGGGGAAAGGAGTTGAGGTGGATCAAAGTCACTGTAATCTGACTCCTCCTGAACCTGTTGCAGGTCCGTCGAGAGAAAACACAGCTGAACAAGGGGAAGTTTCAAGTTCCACGCTGAAGAGAACACTGACAAAAGTTCCACTAAAAGGAGATAAGCGGCCGGAGTCACAAGGAAAAGGAAAGGAAGTGAGTGTTGGGACAACAATTGAGGAAGAAGTAAATACAACAAGGAAAGAAGATCTAAGTGAAGGAGAATTGAATGGTGATCGAAAGCTGAAAAGAAAGAGAATAGCAAGTCAAAGATGCCATTAGAGAGGAGGCCCGAGCCTGAATCGATCTCTGTTGGGCCACCAATCCACCGGGGATGCCCTCTAGGAATGCACTGCATTGCTGCATCTGGGATGCCAGCCCCTGGAAGGCATTCACAAAGTTTGACTGTCCTACAGAGATAGATCTCAGGAGGTCAATAGCCTTCCCACTCAAGGCAGCAGGACTCACTGGGCATGGCCTGAGGTGCCTGGGGCGAAGGAGATGCCCACCCTCCTGGGTGAGCGGGCACGGGCAACTCGCTGAAGGGCTACTGGGAGGGCGGTGCTGGTACGGGGGTGGCGGCTGTATCTGCAGCTGGGGTGGTCACAGAGGTGTCCCCCACCACCAGGGAGCTTCCATTGGAGGAGGTATCTGAGTCTGCGGTGTCACTTCCTGTCTCTGCCGTGGTGCTCCCCTTGCTCTCTGTCCCACTGGTTCCCTTGGCATCAGTGGACTCTGCCTCCTGGGTCCTGTGGGATGCAGCTCCCACTGTCACCGGTGCCCCTGCTCGTCCACCAGATGATGCTAATGCACACATGGACAGGATGACAGAAGAATAAAAGGGGGAGAGAGAGAAAGGGAGCACTAGGTCAATTACTGCACCAACACCACAGTATCGTCACACACAGGGATCAGGATTAAGCACTATGCATTGCACTGCCAAACAAATGGCTATATGTCACAGCAAGATGAGGGCCAACCACCACCAACTGCACCCCTCCAGGGACCCACTAAGTCCTCTCTGACATGGAATGCAACCTAGCCAGGTTACCTTGTTTTCCCTTTCAACCATTACCCTTGAGCTGGATCACGCTGCAACGTCTGGCCTGGCATTAAGGGGCACCCACTAATTGGCACCCACCACGTGGATTCCATGCCACCTACAAATTATTGTTGTAACGGCCACTGTACTCACCCCCTTGTGGCTGCTGTGATGCCCTCAAGTGCCTATCCAGCTCTCGGTAGGCCACCACCAGTATGCAGGCCATCAGGTGGGTCAGGTTCTGATGGGCACCCCTTCCTTGTTGGGAGGCCATCCCCAGCTGGGCCTCTGTGGTTTTCCAATGCCCAGCGTCTCAGGTCCTCCCACCGTTTCTGACAGTGGGTGCTCTGCCTGCCATAGACCCCCAGGGTCCGCACATCCTTGGTGATGGCACGCCATAATCCCTTCTTTTGATGGGCGCTAACCTGCAGAGGCGATACAGAACGGAGGACACCATTACACATTCAATCCAGCCTGTCACACATATGGCCCACCAAATTCTGTTTCCATCACCATTGGACACATCCCCCGGCGCACACCTTGTACACCACCACAAGACATTCCCCCTGATGACACGATGCTTGCACACACATGTCCATTCATCCTTCCCACATGCATCGTGCCCAAGGTGTACTCACCTGTTGGTTTGGAGGCCCATACAGCAGTCCGTACTGGGGTAGGACCCCATCCACCAATCACTCCAACTCCTCTGCAGTGAAGGCAGGGGCCCTTTCCCCGGTCACACGGGCTATGGTATGTTCCAGACACAGGTGTCGAGGTTAGGGTGTCCCGCGGTCTAGGACCCGTCCCAACTAGCGTTTTCACAACATCCACCCACAACTCCCATATGGTGTCACCAGTTATAATCCCTTCCTGTGCAAAGTCGCGCTCGCTGCACCCCCGTGTGACAGAGCACATTGGGCTGTGGGGACAGGTCGATGATGGTTACACTGTAACACTATCATGCATCTCGTGGAGAATGAGACTTGAATCTTTAAAACTATCATTCCCAGTTCCACAGGGGCAGCGGCCATCTTTTTGTGTGGCCGCTCTATAAATAGCAGCCACACCCTTCTGGGCTCGCTCACTATTCTGCATTCAGCTTTGGAGCTGGAGCGAGTTCTGCTCTGCGTTTTCTTTGCTGTTTCCGGCAGAGCTTTTACGAGTAGGTCGTACTCGTTCAGGTAAGCTTTTCCCTGGAGTGCTCTACACTCGCCCTCTTTTGGATACATTGTATCCTTGGTCTTTCGGAATTCCCAGGCGGCGCTTGAGATTCAGCTGTTCTGGTTTCTGGAATCAAGGGTGAGAGTTTTATTTGTTCGCAAGTTTTTTCCATTAATACTGTTTCAGTTCTTAACGTTATTTATTGTTTTCTCAAAGGCAAAAGTGAAACATTGTATTACAGTTTATTTAACCTAAGCGCATGAAAGACTTTAACCTTTGCTTCAGAGTTATTTCAAGGGGGTTGCGATTTCCCGGCGTCTTCCCTCAGCTACAGTTTTCTTTATTATTTAAGACGAAGGCCATTCTGTCCTAGTTTAGATTGTTTTAGGAGATTAGATGTTTCGACATATTTATAGTTTTTTAAGGCTTAGGCTGTTTATGAAACTCTTTGTTAGGAAAGTAATATATATCTCTTCATTTCAGTGAAATTGCATAGATTTGGACGGTGCTTGTTTTGAACTTTCAAGCATTTCCTCAATTGCACAATTTGATGATGATAATCATTGTTTGTGTTGTATGATAGCAGTTGAGCCACTGTGTTTGTGTTTGCACTAACTTTTTGACTTTCAGATCTCCCTCCTGCTGTTCCCTTCCTAATTCCCTTTCCCCTTGCCTGGCATCTCCTAAGCTCAGCGCTAACAAAGCTTTCTGAGTTTGGTGCTGCCGGGACGTGGGCAATCTTGTTCAGCGACCCGCAGATTCTGAGGAAAGGGTGATCTCGACAACAGGTCAGAGCAGCACACGCAGTGTAGGTGCTCTCCTGTTGAAGGTCAGGAAACAAGTGAGGAATCAGATAGAAAATGGCGGTCACGTCTGCAGCGATGTACACTGTCTCCGCTGGCGCTGATTCATATTGGCCACTGTACTTCATAGAGCCCCATGTCATCCAATGAGGAATTGCACGGCGACCCCCAGCGTCGGCGGAGTTACCTCACTTCCACCTGTCCCTACATACAGTACAGGCGGTCGCCCTTTCATGGTGGTGGCCAACGATCCGATTAACCTTAACTGCATCACTGCCTAGAGTTGCACATACCTTGACATTCCCACTGTCCCATCACATAAATGCACTATGTACACTGAGGTGGGGGTTCTATTGTTCTAATTGTGACAGCCTCCTCACTCTTGTGTCCCTTAGATACCTACCGCTGCGGATGAATGGGAGGAGAAGACAAACTCCCATGTACAAACCCCTTGTGGACTTGACTACACTGGAGGACAGGCACATTGTACTGACTTATAGACTGGACAGGGCCACAATCACAGAGCTGTGTGCTCAATTGGAGCCTGACCTGATATCAGCTATCCGTCGTCCCACTAGGATCCCCCCTCTTGTGCAAGTGCTATCAGTGCTCCATTTTCTGGCAACAGGGACTTTCCAAGTGACAGTGGGCTTGGCAGCAGGAATGTCACAGCTAATGTTTTCAATTGTGCTGGCAAGGGTTTTGTCTGCCCTGGTGAAACACATGTGCAGCTACATTGCTTTCCCCCAGTTGGAAGAGTTGGCCACTGTGAAGGCAGGATTCTAGGCAATGGGGCATATCCCCAATATTATTGGGCGATTGACAGTACACATATAGCATTTGTCCCCCCCGCCAGAATGAACAGGTGTTCAGGAATTGTAAAAATTTCCACTCACTGAATGTGCAAATGGTGTGCCCGGCGGACCAGAACATCTCCCACGTCACTGCCAAGATCCTGGGTCGGTGCATGACGCCTTTGTATTGAGGAATAGCAGCATCCCAAATGTGATGGCCCAACTACAGAGGCAAAG
Source organism: Pleurodeles waltl (assembly GCF_031143425.1). Lineage (NCBI taxonomy): Eukaryota > Metazoa > Chordata > Amphibia > Caudata > Salamandridae > Pleurodeles > Pleurodeles waltl. The sequence goes on from NC_090443.1 coordinate 941,943,392, forward strand.
GGTGTGGCTAATAGTTGAGCCAGAGTGCCCACCCACTATATGTCACTGATTGCCTTCAGACGTTATCCCCATAGGATTGTGTAAGGCTAAATGTTGTCCCTCAGTACTTGCAGGTGACTGGCTACCCAAACCTATTGTGGCTCCTGACCCCTGTGAGGAATGCCAGGACAGGGAATGAGGACAGTTATAATGAGGCAGAATAATAAGCGAGAGGACCTTCGGGCTCCGGAAGGCCAGGTTCAGGTGCCTTCATCTGATAGGTGGATTCCTGTGCTACTCACCTGGAAAGGTCTGCCAGATAGTAGTGTCATGCTGCATGTTGCACATCCTGGCCCTCAGACGACATGTGCCTTTTCTGCAGGAGGAAGGGACTGGAGATGACCCTGTGGCAACAGTGGACCCTGAGGACAGTGAGGATGAGGAGGCAGAGGATGAGGATGAGGACAATAGAAAATCAGTTATACGTCCATACTTCCAATGACACACAGGTGAGACAGTGGAACTGACCATTACTCTGACTATTTATGTTTTCTGTGTGGCTGTAGCTTGATGGCATTCACTTCCTTTGCATCTCAACTTACTGTCACCTATGGCTTCTCATTTTCCAGATGTTGGTGATATGACAACAATGTCCTGATGTGATCACTACAGACAGTAACAGGTCATTATTTGTATGCTATCACAGTGTTCATATCATTTGCACTTGATGTGAAAGTTCCCATAAATGCACATTTTCAACACATAAAACAGTGTCACTCAAATTGTGTTCAAGGGTGTTTATTGTAGTGCAAATAAGTGACTGAAAAGTGCAATGGAATGGGGTGATGGTGGAGGTAAGTCCAGGGTATTGTTCCAGTCTGTTTGTAGCACAGGTCCAGTGTCCAAGGGGTCATAGGAAGGGGAGCAAAGGCAGTTCAAAGTGGACAAGGTGACAGGGTGGGACACAAGGGGGACAATCAGGAGAGTCTCATTTCCTGGCGGTGGTCTTGGTCTTGGCAAGTGTCTCTGGCGTCTTTCTGGGTCGCAGGGAACATTTGCAGGGTGGTTCACCTTCTGCAGGGGTAGGGGTGCTGGTGGCCTGTGGGTCCAGTGGCGGGGCCTCCTGTCCACTAGCTGCAGCGGATGTGGTGGGCTGGTCAATAGACTGGCTAGTGGTAGGTGCCTTCTGCTGTGCAGTCCATTCCCTCATGATGTTTGCCATGTCTGCCAGCACCCCTGCTATGGAGATCATGGTGGTGTTGAGGACCTCCAAGTCCTCCCTGGTCTCCTGATGGTATTCCTCCTGCAGCCGCTTGTTCTCCTGCATGTTGTTCAGGATCTGGCGCATTGTTTCCTGGGAATGTTGGTAAGCCTCCAGGACATTAGTGAGTGCCTCGTGGAGAGTTGGTTCACTGGGCCAGTCCTTCCCCTGGCGCACAGCTGTCCTCCCAGTGTCCCTGTTGCCCTGTGCCCCTGTCCCCTGAATGGTGTGCCCATTGCCACTGACCCCAGGTCCCTGATTGTCTTGGGGATTACAGATGGGCACACTGCTGATTGACGTGTCCAGGTGAGAGAGGTGTGGGTATGCTGGGTGGGTGCTGTGGTGTTTGATACTGATGGGGGAGGCACTGTGTGACTGTGAGTGGGCTGGGGTGACCGACCGACCAGTGGTCCCTGATGGGCCAGGTTGTTGATCCAGAAGTCCAGAGTTACTGTCATCACTGGGGGCATCTTCTTTTGTGGGACTGGATAGTTGTGGCACCTCCTCTCCGCTTACATTGGCTGGGGCACCTCTGGGGATGTAAGTGATGTATTAGGCTTCATGCCTGTGACATATTGTACATCCCTATCTTTCCCTCTATAGTTGCTGTTACCCTGCCACCTTTGAATGTGTATGTTGATGTATTGTGGGATTGTTAGTACCCCTATGCTGTGTATGCTTTGGTGATGGGTGTCCATGCAGGGCTGGGAGGGCTGTCCATGCATTGGTGTGGCATGAAGGGCTTGGCATTGGGGTTAGTTATCTGTGTTGGTGCAGTTTGTGGGATGGAGTGGAGTGATGGGAATGAGGGTGTGAGATGGCATGCAGGTATCGGGGGTGATTAGTGGTAAATATTGACTTACCAGTGTGCAGTCCTCCGACTACTCCAGTGAGTCCCTCAGGTTGCAGTAATCCCAAGACTTGCTCCTCCCATGCTTTGAGCTGTGGGGGAGAAGGTGCGGGTCCACCTCCAGTCCTCTGTTTGGAGAGCTGCTGACTTGCTGCCACGGGACGTACCTTCCCCCGTAGGTCGTCCCACCTCTTCCTGATGTCGTCCCTTGTTCTTGAATGCTGTCCCACTGCATTCACCCTGTCCACGATTCGCCGCCATAGCTCCATCTTCCTTGCAATGGATATCTGCTGTACCTGTGCTCCAAACAGCTGTGGCTCTACCCTGACTATTTCCTCCACCATGACCCGCAACTCCTCATCTGTGGAACGGGGGTGCCTTTGTGGGGCCAGGAGTGTTGTGGTGTGTGTGTAAGTGAGTGGGTGTTGGGTAGTGTGATTGGGTGTGTGTAGTGGAGTGCATGAGGGATATATGGGTGTGTGTGTGTAGTTGTCACAGTGGTCTTGATGTCTGTCTGGTGGCAATGATTTGTATTCCTAAGGGGTTGTGGGTAATGTGGGTGTGTGTTTTATAGTGGTGTGAGTGGGTGTGTGTGGTGTGTGTATGGGTGTCAGGTGTGTGTATTTTTGATTGGCCAATGTTGTGTTGTTTAGTATTTGGGTATCCATTCTGAGCGCGGAGGTGTGTACCGCCAAATGTTTACCGCCATTTAATGTACGACTTGGTGATTCGTGGGTCATGATCTGGTGGGTATTGTTTTGTTGGCGTAACGGTATGGGTGTTGGTGCCAACAGTTTACCACTGACCTTTCGACTGTGGAATGTGTGTATGTGGCTGTATTCTGTTTGTTTGGTGTGTGTGTGTCATAATATTGCGAACGGATATCCACCACCGCAGCGGTATCTTGGCAGCCGTCACCGTGGCAGTAACTAGCATTTACCGCCAATGTCATGATGAGGGCCTTTGCGTTTTCTGAACTTTGATGCTGAATTCTGATGCCTTGCTGATCGATTGATGTCCTGATGACGAAGACTATCTTGTGTTGCCGATCCAATTGAGGAGACGTATGGCTCATATCTATGTGTCTGTTATGCATATTTGCTTTTTCTTTCTAGGTACTAACCGCACTGTTTTGATAGAGCCATAGTTAGATATTTTTCCAAATTTGTGTTACTAAATTGTTTTGCATGAAGCCCAACATGCTGATGCTAATCTGATGTTAGTTAAGGATTCTCACTAATGAAAATTTGTCAATAGGGAATAATGCTTCATGAATTTCTTTGCTGAAACTAAATGTATATGATCATGTTGACGCAATTGACTTTATTATTAATTTGCACTGTAACCTTAGAATGTGTCATAGTCCAAACTTTGATTAGATTATGTTTCTTCCGCCGCTTTGGACAGCCAGTGTTGTTTCTGTATGTGTTTAATTTGATCTTGAGATTAATTTACATGGCATTAGCTTTGTTAATATAAGGAAATAAATATTGCACCTTTTAGTAAAAGGTGTGGTTATTCATGACTGAAAGGTCATGATGCGTGATATTTACTGACTTGATTGATTATTAATGTTATTGATTGATTATGGATAATTGTTCTGCCTGTACTAGATCCATGGTGGGAACATCTTAATTGCGTATCCAAAGGTTTATCAGCCTTATCGCATCCCCTTGTAAGTTTACTTATTAAGGTCAGATGTGCTAACAGGGTCTAGTGTTAGATCAAACTCTGCCAGAGCTTGTGACCGGGTAGCATCATAAGTATCAGAGCACTTTATGTGTGACCAAAAATGGCATGCATTGCTTCTGGCTGCAAAGAGCCCGGTGTTGCCTGGGCCTTGTGCCTACAGGGCTTGTGAATGGTGAAACGGGTGTTGGAGAGCCGCAGCGCCTACAACACTCACTCCAGGATGTCTTGGCCATTGTGTGTGCAAACGAGCAGCCAGAAAATTAAAATACCCCCCACTTTGAACCAAAGCTCTTAGGGCATCAAGAAGACTTTGCAACCCACCCCAAAAGAGCTTGCTTGTCTCTTCCACGTCTATTCCATCCAAGCATCTATTGATTCATCCTTTCATCCTTCCATGAACCCGCATATATCCACCACTTCACTTATCCATTCTGTTATCCTCTCAGTCTTTCATCCAACAGTCAGTCTGTCACCATTCCGTCCATCCATCCGCTCATCCATCTTCAAGCCTGTCCATCAAACATATCCATCCCCTTTTCATCCACACATCCTTCCGTCCTTTCAATCATCCATCCATCCTTTCGCTCATCCGTCTACCCTTTCACTCCATCCATCCTCTCTTTCCCTCCATCTGTCCTCCTTTTCACTCATCCATACATTCTTTCACTCATCCATCCTTTCATTCATCCATCCATTCACCCTTTCACTCATCTATCCTTACATGTAACCTTTCACTCTTTCACCTATGCATCTTATGCATTTATCCATCCATGCTTTCACTCATCTACCCATTGCCCCTTTCACTCATCCAGCCACCCATTTGTTCTTCCTTTCAGTCATCCAACCTTCCACCCATTCATACATGTATCTGTCCATCCGCATTTTCCATCATCCATCCATCGTTTTACATTAATTATTAGCTTTGACCCTTTTATCCATCCATTTTCCATTTATTATGAGCCTTTGTCTGCTGAGTGGCAGACAGAAGAGGACTATCAAGGACCCCCACCCCTGCTGTAGCTGCTAATGCCGGGAGGGGGGAGGTTAACAACACCACTGCTCAAAAGGCAATGGCTAGTAACAGTGCTGTGAAAATGAAATCACATGACACATACTTGAGCAGTGGGGCTTGGGGGAACTTCATCTTATTTGCCTACGTCTGAATAAAAGGTAAAGGATATCTGAGCAGAAACCAAAAGGCAGATATGTGTCTATGGAACACATTAAGAGCTTCTCAATTCATTTGAGAGGAACTCGCTCTTTACCGAAGGCAGGGAGCAGGCCCATCTTCAAAGGACTTAATTTTTAACAGTTACCAACAGCCTACTCCGTTCCAAAGCTTCTGCATCAGTATTTCAGGGATGTGATTACAAGATAATATAAGAACTCCGGAAAGATTACTTAGACAGGTATGTGGTAAAAAATGCATATGCTTATTATTTTCTTGGTTTTTCTTGTGTAATTGTTTCCCAATTATAGTAGCTGCACTCTCAATTAAAGTTGTGAGCTGGTCATGCAGGGCACAAGGTGATAGTGATGGTGCCTGGTATGCCCTGCTGACACTGTGAAGTTGGTTTGGATGAATATCCCCCCACCCCTTCCTGGCAGCAGCTTCGACTGCTCCTAACCTAATCACAGCTGGATTACATCCACAATGGCAAAGACAGAAATCGAGGCAGGTGGGACTGACTAAGCTTCAACATGCAAAGCACCTAGTCAAGTGGAGAGCCACAGAGAAGGAACCTGGTGGGGGCTGGAACAATGAGCCTTTAGGATTGATGCCAGGGGTGCGACTGCAAGCATGGAATGGCACAAATAGTGAAATAAGTAGGGCTGGGGGAATGGCACTGATGGGTCCTGGAAGCAACAATCGAGTCTGGGAGGAGAAGGCAGGGGAAGGTGGACTGAGATCGTTGTACAGAAGAAGGGCCCGGCAACAAATCCGTGGAAGGGAGTTCTGTCCCTCTAAAGTACAATACTGTTCATGCTTGGATTGCCTTGTCCCTTTCCATTGACTCTCCTGGAGCTGGCTCTGTCTGCTTGCTTGACCCTGCCTGATGAGGGAGGATGATTCCTCTGTGAAGACCCCAAGACTTTCTAGCAGCGGTATATCCCTGGCCTAGGGGCGGAGACCAAACTTTTGATGCTCTTCAGGCTGCTGCCATAGTGCATCATTTCAATACTGTACATGATGTACTACAGCACCTGACCCTTAAAACATACATCACTGAAGAACTTTCTTGGTTTGATCCCTACTTCAAGGTTTGAGGCTCTTTTTAGATACAAATTGTCTGCTGCACACCAGACCTGGCAGCACTCCCTATGCCTCTCTAGAAACACCCAAAAGGGAGTACCCGATTTCTTCTTCTGTGATGCACCCACAAGCGTAGAGGTTGGGAGTTACCCATCCCTTCCATGTGAGGGGTTTGTGGGCCCTTCGGCGTTCAGAATGCACTGACCAAGGAGGATTTCCTGCTCTCCCTGTACACTCTTTAGATGGACTCTAACACTGAAATATTGACTGAGCTTGCCATGTCCTACACACCTTTTAAGATGAGCGTAGTACTACAATAGATATCCTGTGTGGATTCAATTGGAACTAGACTGCTAGAAATGGAGTCAAAGGTGGAGAGCCCAGAACACAGTCCTGATTTGGTTGAGTTCAGTACTGGTCGATCATCACTGTTGAGTAGAGACGGGACAGGCAGGATAACTTTCACTTTAAATGTATGGAGGATGATGTTGAAAGTGAGACCTGGATGCTTAATGCTGGGGCTCTTCTCTTCACTTCACTCCTGGGTGGTGAACATAAAGAGGTAAATCTCAAGTGGTTTCATTGCATTGGGCAGAATAAGAGTAGTGGCACAAGGGTACCTATTGACTTACTCAAACATATTTACAGCTTTGGAAACAGAGAAACGGTCATGCAAGTGGCAAAAGCCATGCCCATAGTCCCTTCCAAAACTTTCAGTGCCAACTCTTCCAGACCATTGTCTCTTAGACACTTCACTATGGAATCCTATTTCAACTTATCACTAATAAACTAAGGAGGAAGAACAGGTAAACTTCTCCCTGTGGCATAGCTTTCGAATATCATGTAAATAAGGGACTTTACCAACATAGAAGATCATTGGCCTCATGGTTTAAGAAAGTGGAGCAGGTGGTGCGCTGCTGGCAGCTCAGAAAACTGAACCATCGCTAGTGACACCCCCAGCAACCCGACTGGTGAAACCTAGATCCCAGAAATAGCAACGGACCAGGAAGAGGGCCAGATGTGGCAATGATGATGACTAACTATTTTAAGGCTGAACCTCGAAACTTGGGAACCTAAAACCAGTTCATTGGAGCCTCAGCCTAGAGATGGGGAGGGCAACCTTATGGAGGGTGGGTCACAGAGATCCCTCTAAGTTGCTACACTTTGATACTCTGAGCAGCCATTTCAAAGAAACTGATAGGAAGAATGAATTCCTATCACTGCTCCGGCAGGAAGTGTCGGTTAAAGTGTGCCTCAAGGTGTCTCAGCTCCTCTGGCATGAAGATGGGCTTTACTTCCAGTCATTGTTGCTTAGGGGACACCCAAACGTTGCTGGATTGATCTCTCTTATACTGTCACTCTTGGGACATTCCTATATTGATATAGAGTTGTGCCCATACTGCTGTTATCAAGTTGACAATATAGTGTGAGGTAGAGATGAGAAATGGGTAATGTGTTGAGTGTATATCCGACATATTCAACATAACACACACGCGGGGACCAATCAGGGCATATATTACTTCCATCAAAGCTCAGCTACACAGAAGTGATCTTGTACTTGAAGGCGAATCCTCTTGCTTTAGTCATGGTTTGAATTCTCTCCTTTAACACCAAAGCATTACACTTCATGAACAAGAGGGTCAATATCTGTTGTTTCTTATGAAGGAGAAGAATGATATTTAAAAAAATGAGGAGAATCGCTTCCTCCACTGGTGATATGTGTTTAGATTTTCTTTCTAGAACACAGTCATGAATTTGGTTTTTAGCCCCCCACCCCAACACTAACGACATATGTAATGTGACAAACTCAAAACTGAAAAAATCATTTGGACTGCAACCACCTCAAAACCCACTGGGCAGTATTTGCCTGAGATGTGTTTTAGGTATCCTATGCGAAATCACATGGAGAAATAGCAGAACCCCAAACTCTCTTTCATTAATGAAGAGCACACTGAAGGACATTGGAAAACAATGGATATTTCATAGTAGCAGCATATTTTATAGTAATCCCACCCTCATTTCTTTACTTTCCTTGGTTAATCTAAGCGGAAAAAGAAGGCTTAATTTGAGTTTCAGATGACTCACCCCAATATGCCTGCCTGAACACTATGGGCCAGATTTACAAGACCCCATCACCACTAGAGCGTCTCTTTCGGAGCATCACTTTTAGCGACGCTTTGGTGGCACTATGCATTGCGCCGTATTTACAAAGTGGCGTTAAGCCACTTTTTGTAGTTTAACACCACTGTGTAAATACGGCCTCTTCACATGCAGCACTTTGCGTGGAAGGGACGTGCAATTTTGACGCTGCCCCAGGTTTCCGAGCTAGCATGGCGCAGCGAGGAGAAATACTTTAATTTCTACTCGTTTTTTGCTCTTTCTATGTGTGCTGCAGAATGCAGCACACATAGAAAGAGAAAAAAAGGCCATTGAAGATTGTTTATGTGCAGGAAGGTGTCCCTTCCTGCACAAAAACAATCTCTCCCGCAGCGCAGCCATCCTTGCACTATGGCGCAAGGGTGGCTGCATTGGTGCTTAGCAATAAATTTAGCGCCGGCACAGGGGGCAGCACATGGGTGCCCCATATTCCATTTAATACGTTGCATCCATGCGTTTTGTGCATGATGGAGCGCGGCACTGCCAAATTTGGCGCAGCATCGCCCTCCTTCATTTTCTCGTAAATCTGGGCCTATAGTTTTATGTTCTGTATAACAACAGAACCTTCTCTAGAAGCTTGAAGGGGAATTTCCAGGTGCTGATACAGAGAGAGCTTGGAGGAACCTCTACAGTGACACTAAAGACTAAGGCCCAGATTTACTAAGGGCTTGCTTTGCCCTTGTATCATGCAAAAGTAATGCAAGGACAACACAAGTCCTTAAGTGGGCCTCATTAGATTGTTTTTGTGCAAGGGGGTGTCCCTGCCTACAATGCAAACACACCTGCACCACAGGTGCCTGCGTTGGTTTCTGGCAACCACCAGTGTGCCGGCGCAGAGGGAGAGCAGGAATGCACCTATCTTAGTAGATAAGGTGCATTCCTGCCCTCTCCATCTGACGAAGCACAGCAAGGTGTCTTGCTGTGTTTCACTGCATCAGATCTTATTAATTCTGTCTCTCAACATTCTCCTCTCATGAGCACTGACTATATTCAAGAATATATTACATCTTCTTCAGTAATGCTTTAGTGCAGCTTATAGAGAATGCCACAATACAACACATATTGATTTCAGACCATAGGCCAACATTTTCAACTCTAATATTAGGTCACATTCCCCCATGTGATAGGCTGTGTGCTCTCCATTCATTACCATTGAGAGATCCAATACTGAAGACTAAACTTAGCACCCAGATCAAAGAATACTTCAAACTCAACGAAAGAAGGTCCAAGCAGTACCTGACAGGCATTCAAACAGGTGATGAGTGGAACATTCGGATAATAAGGCCCATATTTGTACTTTTTGATGAAAAACTGCACTATTGCAGTTTTGCGTCAAAATGTTTAGCTCTGACTAGCGCCATTTTCTAATGCCATCCGGGCGTCGTATTTATACTATGACGCTGGGTGGCGCTAAAACTAGTTTAGAGTCATTTTTCTTGACGCTATTCATTGTGCCTTGTCGTAAGGCAAAATGAAGTTAATGGGTAAAAATGACTCTAATTCGTTTCATGACATGTAAACACATCGCAAAACGGAAATACGCCATTTTTCCCCGCAATAGCATCAAAAAGAGACGCTAACGGAGTAAACAGTGCAAAGGAGAGGCAAGATGGACCCAGAAAGCCAGGAGAGACCACAGGGAGACTCCAGACAACCATGAACCAGCCAGGAGGACAATGAAAAGACCCACGGGAGAGAGAAGAAAGAGAGGAAGTGTCGTTTCAGCACAGAGGAGCATGAAATACTGGTGAGAGAGGTGACGGAGCACCAACATCAACTCTTTATCACCTCAAAATTGCCAACTGGAAGGACAGAGGCAATCTGGCAGCAGATAGTGGACAAGATTAACAGTGTGGCAGAGGTCAGGAGAACTGTCACTGAGTGCAATAAATGCTGGCATGACTGCAAGCGGAGGACAAATGAAAAAATGGCAAGGAACAGGAAGACTGCACTGCAGATCAGAGGTGGGAGTCCAGCACCACAAGAGAACCTGGATGAGATGGAGGAGATGGTTGCAGCGGTCTTATCGGAACAACTGTTCACTGGTATCGCAGGACAGGACAGCGCAGACTACCAGGAAACAACACATATGCAGGGTAAGTTGCATGGGGGAAAAATATGCCAAAATGTCAAGTGCAAGAAGGGAGAGGCACATAGGTTACACACAATGCACGTCAGCCCTGCAAATGAGGCAGTGGAAAGGGCAAAGAGAGAGGGCATGGGACCCCCTGCACTGCCCATGCCAGGTGCAGGGGCTGTGCAGGGTCACCCAGGGGCACACCACAACACAACACCAACAACCTCTGCATGGGGGTTCACCACCATGCCAAGGCTGGTGGAAATGCTGAAACAGACCGGGGGTAGCGTTAAACGTAAAACTGGTCTGGTATCACAGGACAGCTGGTATTGCCAGTATGTAATCTGCATGAAACTGCCCAGTGCCAGGCCATTGGCCCAAGGGGCATACCCCATTGACAACAGTTGCCACTACCACCTGTGCTGTTGGCACTGGTCATTTAGGAAATGGCAGTTAGGTGCCCATAGGACAAACACACTCAAAATGACGGTTCAGTATGACTACATGATCAATCCCCATCAAAGTAGCATCAGGCCCTGATCCAAGTGCAAATCCTGTCAACTGGTCATGTCCATAGACTCAATAACCATCAGGCACTTTCACGTACATAATGATGTACACAGCAGTAATCTCATACCCATGCTGGCCATCCCTGGGTTTACCCCTGTGCCTGTGTTACATTAGGTGCAATGCCACCATGCAGGATCTCCGGTATCATAGTGCAAAGAGGACTGCATTGAGGGGGAGGACATATTTGTGTAGGAAGGCGAACACACCCGCACAGTCAAAAGAGGAAATGGAACTCTGCCAGGTCCATCAGTGCAATGCAATGTAGCACACATACACAAACATCAACATGAGGAACTAGCAATAGTAACAAGAGCATTGTGTCTTCACAATGCCATGCATGGGGTGGTGCTAGGTCTCATCACCGCATGGGTTTATGTGAAACATGAAAGACTGGGACAGGGGCATATTGCCATGTGTGGTGCTGTGGCATCTACACAGCAACACCCATTGCAAGGCCTCACCATGCATATGGAATCATAGGGAGGATTGATGAGGACAAGAACGTGCCACACCACATATAGGACATAATTCACACCTAGAAGATGTGACGCAGACAATTGCGCAAACTGCCCTTCCATACATGCAACATGCAGGTGGGGCATAGGGCTGAGAGACTGCAAACATTAAGTACAGGCACAATGTATAGGAATCAAGATGACAATGAGCCACCAATAGGAAGTCAGTGATGTCACATATCAACTGCCACAACACAGACACACTAATTGTACAATATCTCATTGCAGAGGACGATGGCTTTCCTGCAGGTCTGCCAGTCCTGGACTACACTGATGACCTGGATGACCAGCTGACAACCATCAGCCAGGAGACCCTCCAAGATGTCCTGGGAACCTTCCAGACACCACCTCCAGTCCCAAGGAGGAGCATTCATGTGGCATCCATCCCAGAGGCCCCACCCACCATCCCAATAGCACGACCGGCCAGCTCCAACACAGCTGAGGACTCCGAGGACACACCTTTGAGAGGACAGTAGTGGGAGTCCAGCGGGAGCTGGCCAAGGAGGTGTGGGTGGGGATGCAAAGTATGGCAGCAAGCCTTGAAGGTATGCGCATGTGCATCAAAACGGCCACTGAACAGACAGCAGCCAAACAAGGCACGCAATCCCCACTGCATGGAGTCCAGCAGTATCTGAGGGACCTAACCTCTGTCATGAGGGAGTTGACACCACACCTGCCCTCCCAATCTTGCTGCAGCATGCATGACAACAAGCAGGACTCCATGCACCAGGAACTGGCCTCCCTTAGGGCAGACATGGCTGCCTATCACAGGGACGTTCTGCCATACTCAAAAATCAGCAGCTCCTCCTTGCTGCAGTGATGCCATATGTAGTTCCACAGATGGCAGATGGCGGGAATTTGGTGTCCACTTCTCCATTCACTGAAGTGTCTGTGGCCCCCTCTACCCCACCACCATCAAGGGCAGAGGAGACAACACACACATCAGAGGATGAAGATGTGCAACAGATCATCTTCACCCGTAGGAGTACCAGGGAGTACCAGCCCATGCCACATGGGCAGTGATTTCCCGTTGTCCTGTGCTTGACATCATGCCAGTGTTGCTACAGTTGGTGAAATGCACTCTTCACAGACACCGTGTTAACCTTTCCACTATGGACTGCAATTGTCTCTCACTACTCAATTGGCAATACATGTTCCCCTGCACTGAATGACACCTTACACAAGCATGTCCAATGACATGTCCCTCAACCCTGAGTAACAATAGAATGGTTTTCAATGATGGGGTCAAAGACCTGGACAATGTAAATATTTGTAGGAAAGTACCATCTTGCCTGGCATGTTACCCCCATTTTTACTTGTGTGTATGTTTGTTTTTGCCTGTGTCACTGGGATCCTGCTAGCCAGGACCCCAGTGCTCATAACTTGTGCCCTGTATGTGTTCCCTGTAGGGTGCCTAACTGTATCACTGAGGCTCTGCTAACCAGAACCTCAGTGTTTATGCTCTCTCTGCCTTTAAAATTGTCACTGCAGGCTAGTGACTAATTTTACCAATTCTGATTGGCACACTGGAACACCCTTAAAATTCCCTAGTATATGGTACCTAGGTACCCAGGGTATTGGGGTTCCAGGAGATCCCTATGGGCTGCAGCATTTCTTTTGCCACCCATAGGGAGCTCAGACAATTCTTACACAGGACTGCCACTGCGGCCTGAGTGAAATAACGTCCATGTTATTTCACAGCCATTTTACACTGCACTTAAGTAACTTATAAGTCACCTATATGTCTAACCCTCACTTAGTGAAGGCTAGGTGCAATCTTGATTGCAGAGGTGTGAGGGCACAATGGAGACCTCTGAGTTGCCAGTGCCAGCAGGTGACGTCAGAGACCCCTCCTGATAGACTCTTACCTGGTTAGGTAGCCAATCCTCCTCTGAGGGCTATTTAGGGTCTCTCCTGTGGGTTTCTCTTCAGATAACGAATGCAAGAGCTCACCAGAGTTCCTCTGCACTTCTCTCTTCGATTTCTGTCAAGGATCAACCGCTGACTGCTCCAGGATGCTTGCAAAACCGCAACAAAGTAGCAAGAAGACTACCAGCAACATTGTAACGCCTAATCCTGCCGGCTTTCTCGACTGTTTCCTGGTGGTGCATGCTCTGAGGTCTGTCTGCCTTCACCCTGCACTGGAAGCCAAGAAGAAATCTCCTGTGGGTTGACAGAATCTTCCCCCTGCTACCGCAGGCACCAAACTTCTGCATCACCGGTCCTCTGGGTCCCCTTTCATCTTGACGAGCGAGGTCCCTGGAACACAGGAGCTAGATCCAAGTGAACCCGACAGTCCAGTGGTCCTTCAGTCCAAATTTGGTGGACGTAAGTCCTTGCCTCCCCACACCAGACAGTAATCCTGTGTACTGCGTGATCTGCAGCTGCTAGGGCTTCTGTGCACTTTTGCAAGACTGCCTTCGTGCACAGCACAGCCCTGGTCTCCAGCACTCCGTCCTGCATTGCCCAACTCGCTCAGTTGACCTCCGGCTTCGTGGGACCCTCTTTTGTTGTGTTGAGACGACCGCCATGCTCAGATTTCTTGAATGCCTGCTCAAGTGCTTCTGTGGGTGCTGCCTGCTTCTGCATGGACTCACTCTGTTGCTGAGTGTCCCCACTGTCTCCTCCTCCAAGGAGCAAACTCCTGGTCCTTCTTGGGCCCTGGCAACACCCATAATCTTCAACTGCGACTTTTGCAGCTAGCAAGGCTTGTTTGCGGTCTTTCTGCGCTGAAATAACTCTGCATCCTCCAGCACGCAGTTGGACATCTTCTGACCAAAGGAGAAGTTCCTGGCACCTTCCGTTGTTGCAGAAACTTTGGCTTCTTCCACCCAGAGGCAGCCCTTTTGCACCTTCATGCGGGGTTTAGTGGGCTCCTGCCCCCCTGGACACTTGTGTGACTCTTGGACTTGGTCCCCTTCCTTTGCAGGTCCTCAGGTCCAGGAATCCGTCTTCAGTACTTTGCAGTCAGTTGTTGTCCTTGCAGAATCCCCTATCTAGACTTTACTGTCTTTCTGGGTTAGTAGGGTAACTTTACTCCGACTTTTCAGGGTCTTGGGGTGGGGTATCTTGGACACCCTTCGTGTTTTCTTATACTCCCAGCAACCCTCTACACACTACACTAGGTCTGGGGTCCATTCGTGGTTCTCATTCCACTTTGGAGTATATGGTTTGTGTTGCCCCTAGGCTTATTGTCTCCTATTGAATTCTATTGTGTTCTACAGTGGTTGCAATACTTGTCTAAGTGTTTTACTTACCTGATTTTGGTTTGTGGATATATTTTGTGTATTTTACTTACCTCCTAAGGGAGTATATCCTCTGAGATACTTTTGGCATATTGTCACTAAAATAAAGTACCATTATTTTTAGTAACTCTGAGTATTGTGTTTCTTATGATATAGTACTATATGATATAAGTGGTATAGTAGGAGCTTTGCATGTCTTCTAGTTCAGCCTAAGCTTCTCTGCTATAGCTACCTCTATCAGCCTAAGCTGCTAGAATACTACTAATCTACTAATAATGGATAACTAGACCTGTCACAAGGTGTAAGTACCATCAGGTACCCACTATAAGCCAGGCCAGCCTCCTACAATATTGCACTACAACACTTGTAAATAAACAGCACCTACCCAACCATCACATCTACCATGCTGTAGAATTGTGATGCGTGTAACATGTCTATAGTCACAGCGTGTCAGTACAAGAGTGCAGAAATATTGGGGACACATATCTACGCACAAGGTACCTACATGATGAACGTCAATGCTGGACACATCCCCTACAAGCAAGTCACTGTGTATGTGAAAAATGTTGAACAAATGCATGCCTCACCCATTACATATGGCAGGAATGGCTGTGAACGAGTGCTCGGATAATAACGTCAGCTGAGAGTACCAGTGAAACACATTGGTGTGAAACAGAGATACTTAACCTCATCTGAAATTGGCACTGCTCAGTTTAGCAGTGTTGACATGAAATGCAGGCTGTAGTCAGATGTCCCACAGTGCCCAACATTCCGACTCAGGACCAAAACAATGACAGCTTAAAAACCACACCTACCTGTCCGATACATGGGAAGCATAGTCACCTTGAGTGGTGGGTACACTGGATGGCGGGTGCATTGACAAGTAGATGTGTTTTAGCTGCCAATGTGACAGCTCAGTTGTAAGTGGGAATGAACATGTCAAGAGAGGGATCTGGATGCAGGACAGAATCCCTAGGCCAACACACAGTTCTCACTGTACACTCATGGGAAGACCCTGAGACCCAAACATATGACACATGTAGTAAGGGAGAAGCCAAACCTTTATTATATAGGTATAAAACTGAATAAAAAACTATGAGAAACTCCTGTCCCAACCTAATCTATCCTACCTATACATTACCCACAACTGGCCCTAACTACTCTATGCTAAACATACTTACCACATTTAACAACACACTCTAAACCTTGGCTGCCCCACCCCCTTATATCACAAGACACATGCAGGACAACACATACTAACCTAAACATATCCTGCCTAATCCTAAACAAATATATATTTTTTTGTATATTTTTTTACTTTTGTTTAGCACATAAATATCCCAACATCACTCATCACCCACCCACCCACAAACTGACATCTCACAATTTGAAAACCCACCCCCCAAGCCTACTTATCCTATCTAAACAACTAACCTAATCTAACCTATCACTAACCCTCTAAAACCCACTACAAAATATGATAACGAATGAGGAGGGAGGGGACTGAACTGGGGGTGAACGGGAGGCATCAGTTCATCAGTTGGCCTTCTGAGTGTCCTCTTGATGGCCTTCAGTCTCTTTGAGTTGCGGTTCACCTCCTTCTTGAGGCTGTCCAACTTCTTGAGGACCAGTTTCATATCCCTCTGTAGGTCCTTAATGTCCGACATGTCCATGGCAGCAGGCCTGGTGGGCTGTGGTGCCAATTTAGAGGGTGTTGCAGGTGGAGCAGAAGTGACAATGGCAGCTGTGGCCCCCTGTTCTGCTGTGATGCTTGGTCCACTCTCTATGGGCAGTGTGGGTCCCCCTGGCTGAATGCCCGCCATTCCCCAGTGGCTTGCTCCTTCCGATAGCGTCATGCCATCCTGCGGTACCAGGACTCCTCTGCCAATATGTGGCGATAGCGCACTGCTCTCTTCTGGAATGCCCTGAGTTCCTCACTGTCCATGTTGGCAGCTGTTAAATTGAGGCAGACAACTATCAGTGTCAGCATTGTGTGATGTATGTACAGATAATACTCTAACAGTCTACCTCGATTTGCACATGCACTCCAAATCACATTCCGGATAATACAATGTCCCTGACGAATGTAACAGCAACGCTGCCTACCCATCATATTATTGACACCAAAGCGATGCATAACAAGATTTGGAACCTAAAAAACTTTTCTGCACATTGAGTTAGTGCAATGTGTCACAATGCAAAGGCAGCAACAACTTCACATGGGCCAGGGCCATTAATCTTCATCATCTGAGTCAACTTTAAACCACACAACACCAGTAACTAGTAGATGTCATTAGGAATATGGTATGCAGTTGGTAATCATAAGGGGTCAGTGTGGATTGGGACACATGCAAGACTGATTGAGATGACTGTCATCTACACTGTGACCATCACATCTACTTACAAATATGTTGTTCCCCTTCCCAGTGCCTCACGGGGTTTGGCCATGCAATCCATCATTACAACTGTCGAGGTCAACCACTAAGGCATGTCCACTTATACAGGGAGTTAGGGAATGGACCACATGTGAGGAGGGCTGCCACCTAGGAAGCAGTTTTCCATAGGTTATTGACATCTACATTCATGTGTCCAGGTGTGGACACACATCAACTCCTGATCTGCCAACACAATTCCCTAAACACCCATATTGATGCCAGCACACGTCTGGCCTTAACCTGCATGCACGCCTGTTACATACCACATAAGTGTCACGTAAATGGAGTACAACTTATGGAGCACCTTGCTGGGGGACAGTTACCCACCCAGTCTTACATGTACATTACAATACAGGGATGCACCAATTTGTGTGGAAAACCGGTGTATCACTGTGCTGTGAGAATGACGGTATGACCCAGTGCCATTATACTGACAGTGGTGCACTTCCAAGTCACATATGGGCCTACATGTGGCTAGTTATCACCTTGTTCACATGCTGATGCCCATTGCGCAGCACAAGACTCACAAGATATGACTCTCTGGTCGTGAATGGGTAACCCTTGCATGGGCCACAATGTCACCATTCAGCCTACTTTGACATCTTATCTTTTGCCAGCTCATCTTATGTAGCATTGAGTGCAACACACAAGACTCGCTCACAGAACAGCCATAATCACTGCACAGGACAGACATTATCACACTTACTGGATACATCTGGATCCTGAAATCTTGCCACTTCTCCAGTGGTGTAGGGGGCAGGTCCACCTGTAAGACATGGATGGAAAAACATACTCAGTGTCATTTCACTGTCATTACGAATGGACAACATATCACAGTGTGTAACATTTTAGATGAGTAAGCTAGTGATCCTGCTTGAAGACAGTACAACAGACATACCACTGGAAACTCACATTGACACTGACACTCTGGTGATTGAGAGCCACACATCTGCACACATGCACTGTGCCTAAGACTCATGTAGTGCTATACTCTACAACAACCATATGTGGGCAATCAATTAAAGATAGTACTTCATGGCGTGATTTGGATTTGGGTGACAAATCCATGGCACTACCCTGGTGCACTGCAATAAAAGTGACTCAGATATTGTGGCTTGTGCTTCAAGGCACACAGAGTAACTGTTTGATGGACATGGGGCTAAATTTTTAGTCTGCAATTATCATGCGTTCAGTGATCCATGACTGACATGGCACAGTTTTATGTTGGTAACAAATGTCCCATTGCCAGTATCCCCTAAGGCGGGTATGCCCCCTTTGCCAACATAATGGCAGGGATCATATGTGTGTAATGATGACAATGTAGCGCTATACATTGATTGCCCACTTTGCTATCAGGATCCAGTGAAATGTGGTATGCTGCCAGTATCTTGCCTTATCATCATTGACACAATGCAGGGACACAGGTTTTGCCCCTGAAATGTGTGACTAAGTGATAGCCCGACATGACTCAACAAACTTCTGACCAGCATTGCTTCAGCTGGTACTCGTTATGGCTGCAATGGTACACTCTTTTCAGGTAGGGGAACATCTTGCCCCACTGCAGCCGGCTCGCCTCCGTCTGATACCCCTGTATCACTCTGTCCCCCATCTTAAGCATCATTGGCAAGAAGTGGCCCTTCTGACATGTCCCTTGCGCACAATGAAAACAGTAAATAGGAAAATAAAATTTGACAAAAAAGGAAACTTACAGCGTAAGCTTATTAACCCCAACTAACCCAACTAATCTAATACCCGGACAGACACCCGACAGTACAAGTGCAAAGAGAAATGCAGAAAACTACACAAAATCACAGAAACTGGTACAAGTAAGAGTCACAGTTCACACCAGTCACAACAAGAGAGACACCACAAGATACAACGATCGCCTAAAACACACCACCAACACCAAGACACAGCCACACAGTCGAAAGATGCACAGACTAAGAAGTGAAAGTGAAAGTACACCCACTGTACCATGCCTGCAAACAGGATTTCCTATTACATCACTTCCTGTCCCCTTGCATCACGTTTTACATCATGCATGTATTTTTTTGACGCAGAAGATGTTTGCGTGACTATTTCTGACACATTACCTATTTGTGCTTCAATATACAACGCATTACCTGGATGCTTTGATTTCACAGGATATCCGCATGAGTGTAGTGCGAGGGTGGAATTCACGCTAAGGGCCCATGGTTCGAAACTTTGCGTTTGCGGATGTTTTCAAGATTTTTGACTCTATTAGTGATTGCGTGATTTTGTTCCATTGACCGTGGATGCACCCTGTACTAACATGCAAATGGGATGGGATGGGCTGCAGTGTGTAATATTGTGTATGGCCACATGTGGTAGACCATGCAACTTTGTGATTTGGGTGTGTATGGTCTGTTACACCTATGTGTGTGTTTCTGAATGAACGGCATGCAAAACTTTGGACATCATGCATATGTATGCATGTGTGACAACTGTGTATCTACATTTGATGGCAGTCAGTGATCTACAACAGTCATGGCATGTGTTTGTGACTTGTGTTGACTCATGTGATGTGTGTAGTTGTTTGACTTACAGGGCATTACATTTAAGATGACATACACAACTCAGGCATTGTTGATGATGGTTGATGAGTTGTTACCCCTCAACTGTCTCTAAATGTTGGTAATGAGTTAATGGTGACTTGTGTGCGGACTACACAAATGTCGGACGTGTACATATGTGGTACATACTGTGTTTGACACACTGTGCCTAAATTCCACCCATATCATGTTTTGAACACATGTCAGTTTGAACTAATTACAATTAGCTATGTTTCATGTGTTGTTGTGGTGGACCTGCCACCCTAGTTGCATATGTTCTCATTACTTCTGATGTGCATTCCACAGAAGTGTCCAGTCCATGTCTGTGGGCATGTGTACTCTGTGTCCGGATTGGGCCCCAGGGCAGAGGCAGAACTCATTTCCAGGGATGGACTGTGCAGGGCAAGTGTTTTGAATATTGTTTGTCATACCTTGGCCAATCATGCTATCCATTGTCACCTATGATGCCCCCCACTATCACACAAGCTTCTTGCAAACATTGCAAGTCTCACACTTAGTAATGTCAGTGGTCTGTTCATACATTTCTGTCCTTCTGATATTTTACATCCACTGCCTCATGTATGGGGCCCTTGTTTACCTCATTATTGTAGATGTTATAGTTGTGTGTCATGAGCTACAGTTGTACAAGTTGGCAACGTGAATGTGACTCATATGTTGTGGTCCATTGATTGTGTCCTTCAGTTGTGACATTCAAGTGATGAGTCTATTTGTGATATGTGGGATAGTTGCAGTACAATCATATGCATCACATGTCATGTTGTAACAGAAGTTTTCAGATTCCTATTTGTGACATGCTACCTGAGGTAATACTCTCATTCCCAAGGTACATGTGATGGAGAATGAAGACACCAGAGCAGGATTGTGTGATCAAGTAAGGTGTTTATTTACAAACATTAACAAGGTGTGTAGAGTGACTATAAAGTGAAAACGTTGTGTATGATTTGCTGTCTGCAGTGCATTCCAGCAGCTGTGTTCTGCTGTTTTTAATAATTTTCCCTGCCACCATCCTCCTCCTCAGGCAGTACTTGGGCCGGCTCATATAATGGGATGTTCATCCTCACACAAACATTGTGCAGGATAGCACAGGTCAGTATAATTTTTACAAACAATGTGTGGGGCATAGAGGAGGCTGCCTCCTGTGATGTCCAGGCACCTGAATCTGGACTTCAGGATGCCAAAAGTCCTTTCCACAATGGTGCGTGTCCTCCAATGTGCTTCATTATAGGCACGCTCTGCTGCTGTGCTTGGGAAATGGGGTCATGATCCATGGCTGGATCCCATAACCCTGATCCGCTGGAAAAGATAATAGGAGTGAGTATTTTGTTAATGCTTGCAACAGGATTGTCATGTAGCATGGCAGTTGATATATTGTGTTATTTGTGACTCATATATGTTTGTGATATGGTGTGAGTTCCTGGCTTTCTGTAAGGTCTTCTCAGCACTGGGTTGTTGGACATGACAATTTGTGTTTGGTTCAAGGTCCTGGGATACATGATTTGGTTTCCTAACTGTTAGACAGTATGTATGTACCATGCACTGTGTAGTGTCCCATATGTATCAATGTGCTTTCACTGGAAGGGACATGGTACATCCACACACACAATCGGTTTAGATGTGGTGGTAACATGGTTGCACTACATGGCCTAGACATCCCATCCATTTAGACATGTGTCATTGCAGATGAAATGCGACACTGAGGCCCATTGAATTGGGTAGGTGACAATGCACAACACATCTCCAAAATTGGCAGCACTGACCTGTTAAGTATTGACAATGCATGATTGTCCCATATGTGTCTTGTTTCTAGGCAGCCCTTGGTTGTTCCCTCTGCCAGTTGCTCATGTGCAGCCATGCACATACACTACCAACCTTGCACCAGGGAACCTGGCTAATTGCCTTGTTGAGGTGGACGTATCTGTGCAGGAAGGGCCACCTCCCTATACATATGCTGTTTTGATGGACAATTGGCTCTTTCAGTGTGTGCAGCAGTGTGCAGTATGCATTGGTGGCACATTCATATGTGTTAATAGCACAGTCCACTTCCTTATTGCAACCTGCAAACGGCACCCCTGGAGTGGTGTTTGATGTTGGCACTGCCTCAGTATTTCCGTGTCACCTGCACGTATGGCTTGGCATTTGAGGAGATAGCTCAGAATGATATCCTGATCTCTGAGGCCAAGGAGGGTTGCCCTGTTTCTGAAAAGTCCCTCCTGCCTTCTGAATTGCCTTTGTGGGCCACGTTGGGATGGTGGTGGTTGCTGCCGTTGGTCCTGTGCTCGGTGTTGTCTTGCAAGCTGCATCAGTAGCACCTCCATGTTGTCCTGTTGGTCTGTGATATTGCTTGTGTCTGTTTTCCTTCAGTAGTGGTGGGTTTGCCTCATTTTAACACCTGCCCTGACCCAGGTGTTACAATTTGACTCAAATTGGAGTTAACGTCATTTTTTGGGTCCGTCCGCCTCCCACCTGTGTGTCATTTTTGCCCAGTTGGATAAATATGGCGCTAGGGGCTTTGAGTAATTTTTTGGACGGGAACGCCTACCTTGCATCTCATTGACACAAGGTAGTTTCACGCATTCCATAAAATGACGTTATATCCATAATTTTGACTCTAGATGGGCCTAGTGTCAAAGTATAAATATAGAGTTAAGTTTGCGCTGAATTAGCGTAAAACAAATGATGCTAATCCAGCGCAGAGTATAAATATGGGCCGAAATCACTACGGTAATTCCACAGTGACCTACAAAGCTGTGATGAAGATTTTTCTTTAGACCCACAAATTGAGACAGACAGTGTCGAGTACCTACGTACCAGAGATCTTTCCCCTGAGGGGGAATTGCACCTGTTGTAAAGTGCCCCTTTTTAGATGGTCACTCCCACTTTTTGCTGCTTGATGCTGTTTTTCTTGACGAGTTAGTGTACTGAGGTCTGCTAACCAAATCTCAGTACCTATGCTCTTTCCCTTAATCTGTATTTTGAATTGCATAGGCTCGGTGGCAAGGACTTTACCAACCCTTCTGAGTCCCTAGTAATTGGTAACAGTGGTACCCAGGGCAGGGTGGTAAAGGGGTCACTATGGCTGCAGCACTGTGTGTGCCACCCTGAGTGACCCAAGTAAAAGTGCAACTGCACAGCTGCCAGGTCAGCCTGCACAAAGAGCCTGCTGCTAAAGTCCGACTCTGCCTTCACCAGGTGGAGGCAGAGTCCCTTTATTACCAATAGTACAGGTCTTTCACCCCTAAGTCAGGCCTCCTATAGCCCAGGAGGCAGGGTGCACTGTACTATGAGTGAGGACATATATAAATGAGCATATATGACCCTGTGATAGCATTTAAAACGTAATGCTACCACAAGTAACCGGTAGTCTGTAGGATAACATGGACTGGCATTTAGGCAGTTCCCAGATGTCCATCTCTGTGATGACCTGGCTGATTCCCCCTCTGTTTGGTATCAAACACCTTGCTTTTTAACACTGAGCATGATGCCCATGCTCAGGATTAACTATCATGTGCCCTGATGGCACCCTTAGAGGGTGCCCCCCAGGTTAATCAAGCCCTCTGCTGTTTTGACAGGCTCTTTCGAGCCTTTGCCACCACAGACAAGATTCTGCCCTCCTGCTTATTGTGATCGCATTTCCACAGGATGGGGCAAAGGGCCTGGGCAAGCAGGAGGTCACATTTCCTCCTTCCCAGGCAATCAAGACGTTGAGACTGAAAGGCTTCACCTGCACTTGAAGTGTAATTACTTGTCCCCCACTCGAGGACAAAAGCCCCTTCTGCACTGTCCAGCCCGACAGGTGAGAAATTAGTTATGCAGGAGACATACACCTTTGAAAGGCTAGACACACCTTTAGGGAGAGCTACGAGGCCTGTAAACAGCCGAGTGAGAGTTCTGCTATCTTGGAAACCCTTAGGTTTAGTGGATTATGGGTGAGAAAGTGACCCACTCCCTCAAGAAGAGGCCACTACAGGAGTGGGCTAACTGCAGAGACCAGTATCCCATTGGCCACTGTCCCCTTCACCTTTAATGCCCCTTAAACCATAATTTAAGGGGCTCCCCTGGCCCCAGAACTTCAATTCCCCTGGCCCCAGAACTTCAATTCTTACTTGCAAAGAAGAAGAGCCACAAAAAAGACATCATCATCAAAAACAGAACCTGGACTCCAGCTGCAGCGCGAAGAGAGGACATCATCATCTTAGTTACCTAAGGTGACCACCACTGAAACTAAGTGGCCGACGTGTGCTCGAGGAGAAAGCTCCTTGGTCCCAGCAAGAGGGACCCCAGTGGATACTAAGATCGATATTATGTAAAAGGAGGCTGTGGAAGTGGCTGTTGCTCTCCAGTGTTGCTGTGATGCTTCAGTAAGCCTTTGGTCATGTACAACCTTGCAATACAAGCAGATGGATTTATAACGATTCAGCTGTTAAACAATGAATTATCACTAACTGTTGTGTCATGCACTATAGGTTTTCAACTAAGCCAGTGGTTACGGGGAGGATAACTGAGAAAGGACAACACTACGAGTGTACATTTTTGTTCAAATAAAATTCTCAGATTATATAGAAAGTACAATAGTAATCAAAGTTGAATCTCTTTTTCAGCAGAGTTCATCTGACTATCAATATGACGATGTGAAAGAGTTCGAGTACATGTCCCAGCTATTTTTCTCTGATCCTGTTCTCCTTTCCCCCAAGGTATTCTGGGCATATTACTAGTTTATGAAGTAATTCCTGTATACTTGGTGGGTGAGCAGGAAATTACTTGAGAGTGGCTAATAGCGCTCCAGCAGAAAGAGTTTAGAAAGTATTAAAGTTCATGACAGTTTGAAGAGCCCCAGAGGACGATTCTGATCGAACACTATGGGTATTGCTGATTTCTCATTAGATGATATTAAAAGGGCAATTCACGCCTTGAAAAAGGATGACGGAGGCCAGAAATGAAAGTCAATGGTTTTGGCATCAATTAGCTGACAAGTCTAGGAGGTCAGATTGAGCTAGTGTAGCTCATGCATCTCTCTCTACCTGATTCTCGGGATGAGCAAAAAGGAGCCGGGGCCAATAGTTCTTCTCTCTTCTCTTCAATTACTTGCCCCAGTCCAATCACTAGTAGCTCCACCACAAAGATATGAGGGAGAATCTTTGAAACTGGAAATGTTTTTTGCACAGTTTGGATTAACTTTCCTTTGTAAGACTAATGCTTCATGTTCAGCAGAATCAAAGGGGCCCTCATATTGTCTTATTTGACAGGGAATGCAGCAGCATGGTCTTTGACCGTGGTAGAAACAAATAGCTCGGTAAGCATCACATTAGAAAGCACCGTGAAACAATTTAGTTCTGGATGTGCACTGTACATAAATCTCTCGTATATGATTAAATTGTGCAATAAAGGCCTTATATATGTGGCACAAGACAACTGACTTGCTCTTGGGTCACTAATAAAATTGTCATCAAGGACGAATGGAATACCCATTCATGATTGGAACTGTATGATGTTGTTGGACCTGGCTTTTTGACAGGGTCATCCCCAAATTTTTTGCCTTCCTCCTTCTCTTTTTCTGACCTCATTTTTGCTGGCTTTTAGACTCTGCGCACTTTACCACTGCTAACCAGTGCTAAAGTGCATATGCTCTCTCCCTTTAAACATGGTAACCTTGGATCCTACCTGATTGGACTATTTAATTTACCTATAAGTCCCTAGTAATGTGCAGTATAGGTGCCTAGGGCCTGTAGATTAAATGCTACTAGTGGGCCTGCAGCACTGGTTGTGCCACCCACTTAAGTAGCCCCTTTATCTTATCTCAGGCCTGCCCTTGCAAGGCCTGTGGGTGCAGTTTCACTGTCACCTCGACTTGGCATTTAAAAGTACTTGCCAAGCCTAAACCTCCCCTTTCTCCACACATAAGTCACCTCTAATGTGTGCCCTAGGTAGCCCCTAGAGCAGGGTGCTGTGTGGGTGAAAGGTAGGACATGTACCTGTGTAGTTTACATGTCCTGGTAGTGTAAAAATCCTAAATTCATTTTTACACTACTGTGAGGCCTGCTCCCTTCATAGGCTAACATTGGGGCTGCCCTCATACAGTATTGAAGTGGTAGCTGCTGATCTGAAAGGAGTAGCCAGGTCGTATTTAGTATGGCCAGAATGGTAATACCAAATCCTGCTGACTGGTGAAGTTGGATTTGATATTACTATTCTAGAAATGCCACTTTTAGAAAGTGAGCATTTCTTTGCACTTAAATCTTTCTGTGCCTTACAATCCATGTCTGGCTGGGCTTAGTTGACAGCTCCTTGTGCATTCACTCAGACACACCCCAAACACAGGGTACTCAGCCCCACTTGCAAACATCTGCATTTTGAATGGGTCTTCCTGGGCTGGGAGGGTGGAGGGCCTGCTCTCACACAAAGGACTGCCACACCCCCTACTGGGACCCTGGCAGACAGGATTGAACTGAAAGGGGACCTGGTGCACTTCTTAGCCACTCTTTGAAGTCTCCCACACTTCAAAGGCACATTTGGGTATAAAACAGGGCCCCTGCCCTACCTCATCAGACACTTGCTGGAGAAGAAACCTGAACCAGAAACTACATCCTGCCAAGAAGAACTGCCTGGCTGCTCAAAGGACTCACCTGTCTGCTTTCTCCAAAGGACCACTGCCTTGCTGTTGGCCTGCTGCCTTGCTGAACTCTTGTCTGGCTGTAAACGTGCTCTCCAAGGGCTTGGATAGAGCTTGCCTCCTGTTCCCTGAAGTCTCAGGACCAAAAAGACTTCTCTTTTTCACTTGGACGCTTCGTGCGCCGAAATATTCGACGCACAGCTTGTTCCGCGGTGAGAAAAACGCCGCACACCGACGCTGATCGACGCAACGCCTTTGGGATGACCGGAACTTTGACGCACGGCCTCGCAAGGACAACGGCGCCCGACTTCCAGAGGAGAAATCGACGCGACGCCTGCCGTGAGAGCCAAACTTCGACGCACAGCCCCGCGGAACGACGCACAGCCTGAAAACAAGCAGGAGAATCCATGCACAGACCCGGGACATCTGGTAATCCCTGCGATCCACAGAAAGAGACTGTCCGCGCGCCGGAAAACGACGCACGACTTCCCAGCGTGAAAAATAACAACGCAAGTCTGTGTGTGCTGGGGAGAAATTGACGCACACACCATTTTTCCACGTATGGTGTATTTTTGTGGTGTTATGTTATGGTATTGTATGATTTATTGCACAAATGCTTTACACATTGCCTTCTAAGTTAAGCCTGACTGCTCGTGCCAAGCTACCAGAGGGTGGGCACAGGCTAATTTTGGATTGTGTGTGACTTACCCTGACTAGAGTGAGGGTTCTTGCTTGGACAGAGGGTAACCTGACTGCCAACCAAAAACCCCATTTCTAACAGATGTCTATTCGGGAACTTGATATTATTCCCGGCTTTTAAGATTGTCCAAACAGCATGATCCTAGGCAGATACTTTTCGTCCCTCTATTTTTATGATCATCACATCTGAGCGAACTCCAAAAAAAGTTGGTGAAGGATATACGCTGCACAACAATCTCTTGTGTGTGTTGTAAAAGACTATAATGTTTCTCCATCTATAAACCAAGCAGTAGCAAAGCCAATAGGTATGGCCTTGGCAGCCAGCCTTCTGGCAATTCATGTCTTCTTTCGTCATGTTTTTTACGAAATGTTACTGTTTGGGAATATGCTAGGCCCTCATCACTCTATAAACAAATCATGTGCTACAGTCAAATTGATGTTTTGGCTTAAATAAACATGTATTACCGTAGTATTCCCTAACAATTAAGGGAACTTTTTTATGTGTGGATGTGTTCCTTGTGAAAGGAAGGATTGGCGTAACTCATGGTGAAGTCAGCCAATGGCTAAAGTGGCTTCTTACATGGGCCCTTAATGCATGCTGGAGTAGGGGGGAAGAAAAATGTGAATGACACCAACCAGAGACTAATGAATGAAGTCTGGCTGAAACCTCTATAAGTAACTATGTTATGCACATCATTTTAGTGAAATCAAAAGGTCTTGGCTAATACAGACCTAAAAAGTAAAAAATTCTTGCATTGGCTGCAAGCCTCGTAGCTTTGAGAAAGAAAGAAGGCAGGCAAGAAGGCAGGCAAGAAAGAAAGAAGGCATGATAGAAGGCAGGAGATGAGAAAAGGAAGACTGAAGCAACGATGGAAGGAAAAAAGAAAGGGAAGAAAGAAGGAAAAGAAAAAGAAAAAAGAACGAGTGAAAAAGAGAAACAGAAAGAAAGAAAGGAAGGAAGAAAGAAACAAACAAACAAAGAAAGGTGGAAAGAATGAAGGAAAGAACGAAGGAGAGAAAGGCCAGAGAAGATAACTTGGGGCTTTAATTATATTTTGGGGAGAGGGTAATCCGTCGCAATGGGCAGGCGTGAAGGGACCTGTGGGCCTTTTTGTGTCAACTGCAACAACAACAAGCTGATGGATAGAATGCTTGAATTAATCTCAGTCACTCCAATCGCTCTAGGCCACGTTCCAATCCATTGTTTTTCACCCACCATGCCACCTCAGTTTGGACCCAGCTATATGTAAAGAAATCAGTTTTGACCCTGCTACAATGGGAACAATCCAGCCTGAACTGCCATGTCCTCCCTCAACCAGAATACAAGCAAACCAGGACTAGTTTCACCCTGGTACAGCTTGATCCTAGTGTAGTAGTAGTAGAATAACTTTATTCAATTTTTCATATGAAAATCAGAAAAGTACAGACAAAAAACAATCATAAAACTGAATCTGGATACATATGCTAAAAGAAAAATACATCCACAAGGAGTGCAATACTTAGAATACACATACCAAAAAGTTTCAATTTAGCAGGATTTAATAGCAGTTCATATAACCAACTCGGAAAAACCCACTTTTGCAAAGCATTCTCAAAAGATGCAAAGATTAAAGCACGTGCAGAAGCATTTCATAAAACAAGCATAGAACTACTACTAACATTACAGGATTATAATTACAATCAATGGGACAGCATAGAATCCAAATAGAGGTGTCAGCGCAGGTGCAGTATCCCTGATCAAAACGTGACAAAAACAAGCACACATTAGGACTTGGTAAAAGTTGTAATAGCAAAAGCGCAGGTTTCACTTGCTTAAAATTCAAAGATAGAAAGAGGGGCCACATATATTAATAATGTAAAGTGCTAAATCTGGGGCAGATCATCACAATATGAAGGGTTTCGGAACTGAGCTACTGTTACAAGCAAACGCTTGCAACTCCGATTCTTTTATCCTACCCCCCTTTGAAAACATCAGATGATGAAATACATTTAACCTAAAATAGGTTAATACCCTGCGTTGGTAGCTAGATATGCCCATGTTCAAATACGATACCCTCCCGCTCACCGATTTTACCAGGATGAACGTGTTTATCGAGCGCTTGGTCAGAGCAGAGCCCTCTCGCTCCGCCTCCACCCTGTTATAAATGGCCTGCTTCAACCAAGCGATATCCCCTTTCACTATGCGATCAGGATCAGAAAACAGTTCAGGTCTGCCTAGCTCTTCCAGATTTCTCCTGATGTGTAAAAGACAAGGAATTTCAGACATGTTACCCATACCCATGCAATCTCGCACAATTAATTTGTTAAAATTTAGTTTGTCTTTCAGCCAGACAGAAAACCAAAGTAAAAGGGAACAAAGGTGAATGAAATCTGATATGTACCCCAACCACCCCAGCTCTTCGTGTGCAATCTTAGTGGGTATCCCTTGAGACAGGTGTGTAACGAAACTTGAGGGCCCCCCCTGCAAAGTACATGCCTGGGTACTGTACTGAGGGGGCCCTCTGGAACTTGGGGCCCCCGCACCGTGGGGTCTGCAGGGGCCTTTCTTACGCCTGTGTACCAA
This sequence comes from Pleurodeles waltl, assembly GCF_031143425.1. Taxonomy (NCBI): domain Eukaryota; kingdom Metazoa; phylum Chordata; class Amphibia; order Caudata; family Salamandridae; genus Pleurodeles; species Pleurodeles waltl. Next base: position 941,972,890 of record NC_090443.1, read on the forward strand.
AACAACAAAAATTCAGCATACTCAAGTAAATATATCACTTTTTAAAGGTTTAAAAGAGTCTTAATCCATAGGAATCAATGGTTGTATCTTTTAAAACACACAAGCCCAGATTTATACTTTTTCACGCAAAACTGCGTTAGCGCAGTTTTGCGCGAAAAAGTATGGTGCCGGCTAGTGCCATTTCCAAGACGCCAGCCGGGTGCCATATTTATGGAATGGCGCTAGCTGGCGCTAAGGTCCTGTTAGCGTCAAAATACATGATGCTAACCGGGGAGGGGAGGCGCAGGGAAAGCTGGAGGTTGTGCGTGAAAAAATGGCCCAAGTCAGGTTAGAGTAAAAGAAATGACTAACCTGACGAGCGTGATTTTTTTGACGCACAACCCCCATGAACATGACTCCTGTCTTAGTAAAGACAGGAGTCATGCCCCCCAGCCCAATGGCCATGCCCAAGGGACTTAGGTCCCTTGGGCATGGCCATTGGGCACAGTGCCATGTAGGGGGGCCCAAGAGAGCCCCCCCCCCATGGCACTATGAAAAAAAAAATAACCCCCCCATCCTTAGGTGTCCTCCAGGTGTTGGTGCGGGTGGGCGGGGGTGTCCCTGGGGGAAGGGAAGGGCACCTGTGGGCTGTTTCCATGGTCTCTGACCATGGAAAAAGGCCCACAGGTTCCCCAACGCCTGCCCATACCCAGGTGTTGAATAATGGCGCTAAGCATGCTTAGCGCCATTATTTAAGGCCCTCTCCTCCTGTGCGTGATTTTTGCATGGGAGGATAAATAAGTCGCTACAGCCTTTGAGTCATTTTTTGGCTGGGGACAGCTACCCTGCATCTCATTGACGCAAGGTAGTTTTCCGCAGCCAAAACATGAATTTAAATCCAATATTTTGGTGCTAGACATGTCTAGCGCCAAAATATAAATATGGAGTTAAGTTTGCGCTGGATTTGCATAAAAAAACGGACGCAAATCCGGCGCAAACAGAGTATAAATATGGGCCACAGTACCTGGGATGTGTCAAAAACAAAGACAATACAGGCCTCAGGGGAGCTGAAGTACCAAAAACCAAAGTGATGCGTTGTTCCTTACGGCGCAGGGGTGGTGATGCATCAATTCTTTCCTCGCAGGAGAGGCGATGCGTCGGTTCTTTAGTGGCAGGGGAGGTGATGTGTTGATTCCTTCCACGCAGGAAAGGTGATGTGTTGATTTCCAGACACTCAGCCTCGGTTCCTTACTGCGGTGTGGGGTCAAAGAGAAAATGAATCCCAAGAATCCAGACGAGCTGTGTTGATGGAACCGCGGGAAAACATGCGCTGCATCAGTTCTGCTGCCGCGGGAAAGGGGCTGCATCGATTTTTTTGCTGTGGTGTGTCACTGCATGTATTTTCTCCTTCAGGTCCCCAGCTCACACTTCCAAAGGCCCAGGGATTGGAGTTGGCACCACTTGGCAAGTCAGGACTCTCAGCAGGTGAAGCAGTGCAGCAGATGAAGCCTTTGATGTCCCTGAGACTTCATAACAGGAGGCAAGCTTAGTCTAAGCCCTTGGAGAACCTTTGGAAGCAGAATGTAGAAAGCAAGGTCTAGTCCTTTCCCTCCCAGGCTAGAAGCAGCAAGCAGCAGATCAGCACAGCAAAGCAACAGGCACAGACAGTTCCTACTAAAGCATCCAGCTCTTCTTCCTGGCAGAATGTCCTCCGTCCAGAAGGGTTCTAACTTTGTGGTGTCAGAAGTCCAGTACATATACCCATTTCTGTCTTTGAAGTAGGCAAACTTCAAAGAGAAGTCTTTGTAGTGCACAAGACCCTGCCTTTCCCTGCCCTGGGGGGTCGGAGACTGCTTTGAGGAAGGACAGGCACAGCCCTATTCAGGTGCAAGTGTCAGCTCCTCCGACCACTTCAGCTCAGGAAGACCCATCAGGAAATGCAGAGCATACCTCAGCTCCCTTTGTGTAACCGTCTAGAGTGAATTCACGAACAGCCCAATTGTCATCCTGACCCAAACATGTATTTTACCGACAGGCAGAGGCATACAATGGTTAAGTAAGAAAATGGCCACTTTCTAAAAGTGGCATTTTCAAACTTACAATTCAAAAATCTACCTCACCAAAAGTTGTATTTTTCAATTGTGAGTTAGAGACCCTAAACTCCATATCTCTATCAAATGGGAAATTACACTTGAAAGATAATTCAAGTATATCCCAATGTTACCCTATGGGAGGGTTAGGCCTTGCAATAGTTAAAACTGAATTTAGCAGTATATCAGGATAAATAAAACACACTAGTACATGTCCTACCTTTTAATAGCACTGCACCCTGCCCACAGGGCAGCCTTGGAACTACCTTAAGGGTGACTTACATGTAGTAAAAGGGAAGGTTTGGGCCTGGCAAGTGGGTGCACTTGTCAGGTCAAACTGGCAGTTTAAAACTGCCCACACAAACACTACAGTGGCAGATCTGAGATGTTTACAGGGGTACTCGTGTGGGTGGCACAATCAGTGCTGCAGGCCCACTAGTAGCATTTGATTTGCAGGTCATAGGCACACATAGTGCACTTTACTAGGGACTTACTAGTAAAACAGGCTGGATGCATTCTACTCACCTCTTAAAATATTTGCACAATCACATATTGACTTCAGCCAAATGGTATTGAACCAAGAATGGCTGCGTTAATATGCTGTATCAGTAATGGTGTCCACAAATCAACTAAGGTCTTGCACAAATCCCCGGGTACCCTGTCGGGTCTGGGAGCCTTGCCTACTGGCATGGATATAATAGCTTTTCTAACTTCCTCCCACTCAAAGGCAATACTCAGGGACTCTTGTCCATAAGAAGTCAGTTGCTCAGTACCCTCAATGTCATATATGGCCACAAAGGGATCCATCCAAAAATGAGAGGGAAGAGTTAAGGCCTGATCTGACAGCTGCTCTGAACGGAAGGATTATTCACTACCTTCCAAAAGGCTGCACTATTATAGGAAGCACAAGCCACCAGAATGTTGTCCCACATTTCCTTTTTTAGGTTGCTGTCCAATTCATTATGCACCCAACGATAAGTGACCCTGACCTTCTTCATCTCATCCGGATTGCAAGGTCACCTTTGCAGAGTCAGCATCACCATCAGCTCTCAACGGGCCTCTGAGCATTTCTTGTCAAACCACTTATGAGGATGCGGGGTTTGCACAGCCCCTGACAAGGTAAGTGCAGCCTTTATGCACCCACAAAGGCTAGAGAAAACTGCCAAGGAGCTTCCTCATTAAGGCAAAGTTGGAATTCAGATTGAGAGATGGATAACAAGTTGCGAATAAAATCAGCAGTTATAACTTTGCTCATTTTAACCTTTGCCCCTGATCTTTAAGTCTAACTGATTCATAATATGAACTACCAACTTCTGCAGCAGTCTGGCACCATCAATAAGGTGCCAAAAGGGGGCTAATGATCGCTATGTGTATCCCAAAGCACACTGAAGTTGAGTGGGGAGGAAAGCAGACATGCTGAGACACAAATATATTCAATTATAGATTTAGACCCTTCCCCTAAATGTGGCTGTCCGCTCTACGAGTTTAACTTCCCTCTATTAAACAAAATTGAGTCCAGTGACATAGTGAGCCCTAAACCCACATCTGGGAATACCCACTACACTTAGGGCATCAACTACAAGAACAGGAAAGTGATAGATGGAATGCTTGAATTAAGCTCAGCCACCGGCAGTTGCTCCTGGCCGCATCCCAATCAATCATTTTTCAACCCACTTTGCCACCTCTGTTTGGACCCAGCCAAATACAAATCAGTCACATGCTCCAATGGAAACAGTCCAGCCTGAACTGCCCAGCTGTACCTAGCTGATGAGCCCATAACTAGGGCAAAACCATCTCTGGGTTGCTTGAGTTCCTGTTCACGGAGGACCTGGCTTGGCAGTTCGGGCTGGACTGTTCCTACTGGAGCAGGGTCAAAAATGATTTGCATTTAGCTGGGTCCAAACTGAGGTGGACTGGTTTTCAAAATAATGATGGATTGAAATGTGGCCCAGAGTATTTGAGATTACCTGTGGTTTACATTAATTCAAGCTTTCCATCCATCAATGTTTTGTATACTTATTGTGATGCCCTAAGTGTAGGGTACCCAGACGTCCCGGATTTCCCTGGACAGCCCCAGTTTTTAGAGGACTGTCCCGGTGACCCGACAGTTCTCCTGATTTTAAATAGATGTCCTGGATTTTGGGACAAAGGTCAGATCATTAAATAAATGTCCTGGTTTTTGGGACAAAGGTCAGATCATCTAGGGAAGCATAAGTTAAATGTATGGTCTCCTTTAACAGACGCCTACAAAGTATGAAATAATTAAAGCAATTAATCTGTTACTGTCAGGCAACACAGTGCCCTGTCTGCTCCCAGCAGAGAGACGAGTGGGGAGCGGATTGGGGCTGCAGGATGGGATGTCAAGCCATAGCTAATTTAATTTTTTTTTGTAGTCTTGTAAATGTGTGTGTGTGTATATGTGTGTGTGTGTGTGTATATATATATATATAAACATATATATATATATATATATATATATATACATATATATATATATACACACACACACACATGTATAGGCACACATTCACAAAGCTACACAGAAAACGGGACGGGACAGATATAAAGTTGAGAGTAAAGTCTTTAGTCCTTCTTTTATGTCTGACCTTTCCAGGTATTTGCACCTCAAAATCTGATCACCCTACCTAAGTGGGACAAGTATGCCGAGACGTGGGTCCCGTGCATACAGTGTCACTGCAACCAAACTGTACCTGGCTGCTGAACCAATACCTAGGGCAAAACCGGTCCTGGGTTGCTTGTGTTCCAGTTCAGGAAGGACCTGACTAGGCAGTTAGGGCTAGACTGTTCCTTTTGGAGCAGGGTCAAGACTAATTTACATGTAGCTGTGTCCAAACTCAGATGGCATGGTGTGCAAAATGATGGATTGGGATGTGGCTGGAGTGATTTTAATTGGCTGAGTTTAATTCAAGCATTCCATTCGTCACTGTTTTGCATACTTATTGTGCCATCCCATGGCCAGGGGAGCATTACCTTTTTCTTCTGAAAAAGAAAATTCAGTCCAGTAAAATCAAAGGTCTTGTCTAGCACCAGACTGAATAAAGGAGAAACAAGACAAGGGAATTGTTTCTTCAGTGATTAGTTAAACTGTTACAGCAGCAAGGTTGTGGTTAATGAGATCAAAGAGGTGCCTATCATCTGGTTCAAAAGAGCAAAGGAAACACATGCAAGGCACAATTCAGAACTACATTTGGCATGTATGAATAACAGACTATGTAATTTGGTTTATGTAATGGATTTGTAGCATTTCAATCTTTTAATCAGCAATATTCTTTTAGAATACATTGATATTTTTGTCAATGTGTACATCAGTAATATCTTGAACGTCTATACAAATTTACAAGACCATATTAAACATGTTAAGATTCATTTTTAAGAAATTGAGACAAAATCAGCTCTATAATGAAGCCGAAAAGAGTCTTTTCAATACATCAATGGTAGAATTCTTAGTGTGTCTGCAAAAGGCATCAAGATGATGAACAGAAGATTCAAGCCAAAGGCCAAGACCTCAATATATGAAAGAAGTACAAAGTCCTTTGCGTTTCACCAATTTTTGTCACCAATTTATTCAAGATTTTTCTCAGATTGTTGCTCCAAGTGCTCATTTGCTAAGGAGGGGACCAACATTCTGTTGAAATACAATAGCAAACAAAAGTTTATCACTGATCTGGTATAAAGACATCAAGACACCAACTTACTGTTCTTCATAGAAGTGGATCCCTGTCACTTTGCAATTGGGGCAGCGCTTTCACAACAGCATCCAACCGAAAAAGTGTTACTAGAGATCAAATGGATTTTTTATGAATAAAGACATCACTTCTTTCGGACTAAGATTCCATTAACAGTTTTTGCCAATCATAGGAACCTACTATTTTTAAGTTTAGCCAAGACAGGCAGATGAGTTGAGCATTATTTTTCTCAGAATTTTGGCATCTCATTTCGGCTGGGACAATTTAATAAGAAAACCAGTACTTTGGGCCAGATTTATCAAACTGTCACCCAAAGCAGCACAGCAGCCAAAATACGGTGCTGTGCTGCATGACAGGGAGCAGGAGTGCGTAATATATAAATAGATATGTCTCTCTCCACCCCTCTTCCTAGCATGTGTGCAGTATTCTGCTGCTGTGCGCCATGCACACACCTTTGCATCATAGTGCAAGGGTGTGTGCATGAGCCTAGCATAGGTTTTCTACTGGAAAGCTTCCCTTCTCGTACAAAATACTTTGCCTAGAGAAGTTTTAAAACGTTTCCTATTTCATCTGTGTGCTGTACACATGCAAAGTCAGAAAAGAAAGGAGAGATTAAAACATTTCTCCTTTCAAGGGCTGCTTTCAAAAGGTATTAATTTTTGACCCTGTCTCAGTTTTTTTGGTAGATACGGTTTTGGATCAAAAATGTATGGGTGGTTGCATGGGAACGCCCCCTTGCCACTAAGTGACACAAAGCATCACTTTGCTGTACCTTGCATCACTTTTAGGCAATTTGCAGCACAAAACAAGTTTTGCTCTGGAAAGCAGTTAATAAAAAACATTTTGTGCTGGTTTGCATCGCTTTTGTGACACAAAAACAGTGCAAAATGTTGGTAAATCTGCCCTTTTGTAGAAATTTGGAGATGGATGTCCTGCTGAAGAATGTGAGTGAGACACCTGTAATTCCAGGAAGCAAACATTGCATAATTTTTTGACCCCTCCTCCATCCCATGGAGTCATGGTTTCAGAGAGGCCAAGACAGAATTCTTACATGGTTTAATATGGTTCTAGGGAAAAATACATATTCTTACCCAAGTAATCAGGAAACAAGCCTTGAAAAGGGCATGCATCCCTATTGGCTAGTCACCCAGGAGTCAAGTGAACCTTAGAATTAGTCAACTGACATTTCTGGTGAGACACATTTAACAGGGATGTCCAAGATTTTGAGTCTGCTTGTTATACATTTGTACAGAATTAAAATGATCACATGAAGACTATGGGTTTATCACATCCCTTGGAAACGCTAACTCATCCATGTCATACATTAACTATGGATATAATTGTAGATCTAACTACTGATAAAGGGTATGATGCTGCATTGGTAATAATTGATTTGTTTACTAAAATATCTCATTTTGTTCCTATCAATGAAAATCCTTCCACCGTAGAAATCAATCCTTAATGATGCAACATGTGGTGAGACGTCAAGGGTTCCCCACTATATTCACCTCTAATCACAGAGCTCAGTTTGTATCAATATTATGGAGATGCTTTTGCAAACATGTAAACTTAAAGTTAGGTTATCCTATGCATATCAACTACAGACTGATGGCCAAACAAGAAGAAGAAATCAGGAACTTGAAACTTACCTGAGATGCTTTATTCATATTTCCTGGGTAGATAATTTATGGCTAGGGGATTTCCTTCACAAGAATTCTAATCCCTCTACTACATGTTTTGGTTGTTTCTTTAGACTTTTCATCAACAATTGTTTACTGATACTGCTGACTATGAAATAGAGGAGCCGTCTGTTGATGAAATAATCTATTGCTAAAGTACAAGGAACATGCTGTCAAGAAAAGGTAAAAGGCCCCTAATTAAAAGATAGCCGACACACTCTGGTTATCTACTGAAAATCAAACTCATTGACAAACAAAAGTTTTAAACCAGATTTATTGGTCCATTTACTGTAATAAAATAATTAGTCCAGTGGCTGTCAAGTTAATACTACCAGAAACCATGAAAATTCATCTGTTATTGTATGAGTGTTTGATAAAGCCATTTAAATTCGGTACACAAATAAGACAACCTCCTCTCCCAATAAATCAAGGGCCTGATACTGAGTACAAGATTCAGTCTATCCCATATTCATGTTTTGCCATGAACAAAGTTACTGTACTTGGCAATTTACAGTGGTTATGTTGTACGTGTGTGTGTGTGTGTGTGTGTGTGTGGTATTCCCTACAGTGTGAACCTGGCCAAAAGGCAGTGGAGTGCTGTACAGAGTCAAAGACATGCCTAGAGTCATCGAGTGATAGGAGAAGTAGCTGGGTCAATCAACAGTTAATGCATTGTGATGTAGTATTCTTTAAAGAGGTAAGTCTTCAACACTTTCCTACATTGGGCAGTGTTGGGGCAGTCCAGATGGATATAGGGACGTTGTTTCAGATTCTGGGTACATAGATGGAAAACACCTGCTACCTTGTTTTTCTTTTTTACGCTTCTTACTGTTCAGTCTGATGGTGTTCTGGCTGCGGGTGTGCAGAAAACCACCGGAGATGGTAAGCTTGTCTGCAATATAAACTGAAATGCTGGTCATGATGGCACTGTAAATAATTCAGTTTGTTTTTCAGATGGTTCCGGCTGGCAAGGGGTGTGAGTGGAGTTCCATCGGGATGGGGGTAGTGTGATCCTAATTCTTCAGGCCCTGAATGAGAAAGCAATGATGTACAGAATGTCCTTAAGGGACACCAGTGTGGAGTCTGGAAGACCATGGCGCAGGGCTTTACCATCATCTAGATGGAAGAGTTCAGGGGCTTGAACAGCAGGTTTAAAGTCACTTTCTGGATAAAACAGTTTAACTTTTGAAGAGATGGCTGTTACCAGGCTGCTTTAGGGGCATATTTATACTTGTTTTGAAAAATGTGCATTATTTTTGTGATGCAAATTCGGTGCAAAACGAACTCCCTATTTATACTTTGGTGCTAGACCCATCTAGAGCCAAATTTATGAAGTTAAAGTCATTTTTTGGACGTGGAAACCTACTTTCTGTCAATGAGATGCAAAGTAGGCATTCCTGTGCAAAAAATGACTCTATGGCCTTAGCACCATATTTATCCCCACGTGCTAAAATCACGCATGGGATGTAGGAGGGGTCAAAAAATGGTGCAATGTTTGCTTTGCAATTTTTTTTAACACCTGTGGTCAGGGCAGGCATTAGGGGATCTGTGGGCCTATGTCCATGGTGGAACACCATGGAATAAGCCCACAAGTGCCCTCCCCATGCCCCAGGGACACCCCCACCCACACCAGAGGGACAGCGGAGGATGGGGGACCCCATCCCAGGTAAGTATAGGTAAGTACAGGTAAGCATTTTGTTTTTTAAAGTGCCACTGGGGGCCCTGAAATGGCCCCCCGTACATGGCACTGGGTCCAATGGCCTGGTCCCCTGTGCTGGCCATTGGGATGGTGGGCATGACTCCTGTCTTTTCTAAGACAGGAGTCATGTGGTATGGATGGTTATGCGTCAGAAAATGACTCTAGGCAGGTTAGAGTAATTTTCTTTACTCTAACCTGCCTAACGTCATTTTTTGGTGCAAAACCCCCTTCTTCCATACCGCTAGACCCACCGAAAAAAGTCATTATTTTTTACGCTAGCCTACCCTTTGCACCGGCTTGCACCATTCCATAAATATGGTGCCCGGCTGGTGCACAGAAATGGTGCAAGCCGGTGCTAAACTTTTTGGTGCAAAACTGAGTTAGTGCAGTTTTGCACCAAAAAGTATAAATAAGGCCTTAGTGTTTTTGGCAGTGTGTTCCTGGGGGGAGGAGGGAAGAAAAGAAGTTAGGGCCAGATGTAGCAAAGTGTTTTTCCCATTCTGTGTCAATGGGAAAATGTGTTCGTACATATAGCCCTAAATGTCTAGGATGAATACAGGTGACTTCATTTTTGGTAAACCTTTAGGTTCGAAGCCATCAAGGTTCATGTATGTGATCCAGGTTTGTACTGTTTCTTGTTCTTGGCAAATAACAGGAATTCTGCCTTGTTTGGGCTGAGCATCGGGTAGGCCCTGGACATTCAGGTCTGAATGATATGTAGACTGTGTTTGAGGCTTTAGTTGTATAGCCCTTGGCTGTACTCATCACTTTAACCCATCTGTATAAAGCAAAATAGTAACTCTAACCATGAGTGAAGCTACTACATCCCTTGCTCCCAAATCTGGAAGACACCCCAGACAAGACCCTTGCCCTGCTCATCAGTGACCTGAAACTATGACCTAAAGTTCTGGCCAAACAACTAGAGCTCTATGTTTGTGATCCACTCGTATCAATCAGGTTTCATTTAGGGTTGCAGTACCCATGACAATTTTACACATATTGTCCATTTAAGTCAGAAAATTAAATCTAAAGCAATACCTGAAATCCTAATGTTGGAAAAGCCGTTGGCCGAGGTGACTGGCTTTTTTGCTACAAAGTGCTCACTGTCCCTTATCTTTTGTCCTTCTTGTTTTTCACTTTGAGCATAAGAGCCTCTTGCAATAAGATTACAGAATGACCCATACATCTCAGGCACAACATTTGGCTCAGACACCCTTCGATGATGACCTAAAGAAAATAAGTCTTAATTTCATATGTGGGCCTGGTTGCCCCCTGGAGTATCTCACAAAATCCTGCCAGCACTCGAGGCCTGGGACACTCATATGAACAAGACAGCTAACACCATTAAAGCAATTGTAAGGCTATTTTAAAATATGGCAATAAAGAGCACCCTCAAGGCGCTTGACCATTGGGTGCAGTGGAAGCACATGGTCAAAATGATGACTCTGGGATGATGTGCCCTATACAACTAGACTCAGACCATCTGGCTTTTTATGGAATCCGGACCACCCATTGTTTGTCTCTCTATTTTTTAGGGTGGGGGAGAAATGAAGCCAACTTGTACTCTGCATAATTATTCTGTATCCCTCTTTAAAAAGTGTTGTGCTAATAATGTTTGTTTTCTTCACTCTAAACAAAAGAAAAGGATGAGTTGAAAAAAAATATATATATATTTGTTTTTTTAAAATATTTGCCAGCACAGCACTTGCGCTGTGGTTCCAAAATATTTTGTGAGGAAACAACAAATCTTAAAAGGAGCTTAGAGCAAGCCCATAACTTACCTTAACTTACTATTGGTTGGCTTCCACACCACTCTTGTTTCCTTGCTCCCTCTTGGTCTGCGTCTCCTCCACCCCTACGGCTTCGCACTGGGCTTCAATCTTCATTCCTGCCATGGAGCACGGACCAAGTACTGCTTCCTGTGGCCAGTGTCCTTCAACTAGCCACATTCTCCTCAAGGTAGTCTTTTTACTTTTCAACCCCCCCATTCCCCTGCCGTCATTCTATTTAACTCACTCACCCGCTCTCTTTTTTACCTCCCTCTTGTTGCTTTTTGTTCTTGCAGGTTTAAACAGAACAAACATGACCCAAATGTATTGGACATGAACATGAGTTACATGGACACGTTCATTTTTGTTTTTTAGGAAGGGGGAGATAAAGTTATTTGCCTAGAATTAAAGGATGTTGAGCGATCCTGAGACTCAATCCTAGGTCCCCAGTCGGCAGCTCTGGCCATGACGCCACATCCTCTCCCCAGAAAGGAAGGTTGCTTTCCACCCTCAGTCTCCTCCCATGTTGTGTTCTGTTCCAGTGGCAAATATTCTAGGGCCATGTAGACAGGGGCATAGCTTGGTCAGTAAGATTGGAGAGGGGGTGAGTTTCAGAGTTTCCAACTCTCAGGCTGGCAGATAATGTTAAAATACATTATAGGCCAGCAGGGTGAATGAAGGGGGCTAAAGGGGGCAGTGGAAAGGGAGAGGAATGCAAATTGGTAGGAGTACTTAGAGAGAAAACGCAATATTTTGTAAAATAGGCAACATTTTTGACAACTTTTAAAACAGAGAGGGAGAGAGTGTGTGTGCATTTATGTCTGTGTTTGTAAAATTTCTTGGTGACATCTCAATATACCCGAATGAATGCACCCGTACCCAACTGTTTATCAGAAAACATATTTATTAGGGGGGTGTAACATCATACACCCCCTGAAGCTACATCCCTACATGTAGGTGCAGGCAGTAGGATTGAAAAGGGTGCAAACAGTATTTTCTCCTAACTTATCATTAGCACTTAGCAGGAGCTGGAGCAAGTATTTGCATGCCTTTATCTGGTGGTATATCTTCACGCAAATTAATAACGTATGCAAAGTGGCCATAAACACATTGACAAGCTTTTTTTTTAGGGAGGGGGAGATTAAGGGCCTCATTCCGACCCTGGCGGTCATGGACCGCCAGGGCCGGGGACGGAGGATGCACCGCCAACAGGCTGGCGGTGCATCAAGGGCAATTCTGACCGCGGCTTTACAGAAAAGGGAAACCAGCGGTTTCCCGTCGGTTTTCCCCTGCCCCAGGGAATCCTCCACGGCGGCGCTGCTCTTGACCGCCAGGAACAGGATGGCGGGAACGGGTGTCGCGGGGCCCCTGGGGGCCCCTGCAGTGCCACAGGGCTAAGCAGACACTGAAAATCGCGACGGGTGCCACTGCACCCGTCGCACAAAAGCAACTCCGCCGGCTCCATTCGGAGCCGGCTTCATCGTTGCTGCGGCTTTCCCGCTGGGCGGGCGGGCGGCCTTTTGGCGGTCGCCCACCCAGCGGGAAAGTCATAATGACCGCCGCGGTCTTTTGACCGCGGAACGGTCTTCTGGCGGTTCCCGCCAGGCGGGCGGCTTCCGCCGCCCGCGGGGGGCAGAATGACCCCCTAAGTGACTTGCTTAGAATTGCACTCCCCAACAGCCAACTTCATGTGCTGTTTTGGCACATTACAAGGCAGCACGGCCTGATGTGCAACATGTCAAACTAAATAGAAACAAAGCGCTATGATGCGGTCAACAGTGTCCGGACCATAGCTCTATATTTTTTTTTACTTTGAGTGATGCTGAGCAGGATCTCACTCTTCCGGCAACGTCTTTAAATAAACATTAACAAAGCCAGACAGCTTGTGCAGAGCTATTTGGCTTTGTAAATGTGTCTATAAGATGTTGTACGCTAGTGCGGGCTGCTGTTCAACATGACTTAAAGTAATTGAAAAAACGCCATGACACGTCCAATGCTTGCTGCATCATTTCGCTTTGTCTTAATTTGCTTTGAGCCATGTTTCACAGTAGCCTGAGCTGCTGTGCAACATTTTTAAAAAACATTGACAATATCAATAGGTCTTGCACGGGGGAAACCTATTGGCAATGCCAATACGTGTTTTAAGACCAATTCTGTGCTTACAGAACATCGCCTCTCAATGGTGGGGAGAAGATAACTCACCAGAAGCAAAACCATGAAAAAAAGATCTCTGTCCATCTCATGTGCTTTCCTGGAAATGGACTACTTTTTTGTGGATTGTTTATCAAGAGTGCAGTAGACACCCTATGCAATGTTGTCATGTCTCTGCAGCTGATGGGACTCCTAAGGGAGGTTATCGTGTGGAGGTAAGCACTATTCTTAATTCTAATATGGTTAATCGCAAAGCTTGTGGGCTGGTTTCTGGGCAACCACCACCTCCGTGCAACAGTGACAATTGACAGTACGCTTGTTGGAGTGTGGCTTTTATAATCAATATTAACATGAAAAGCTTGCAATTTAATGTGTAATGAAGCCGCATAGAAGATGTATTAACTTAGAAGAAAATTAATGTACGCATTTGAAATGTGACCACGGGGACTGGCCACCAATTTATACTATGATTAATTAAACTGATTAATAATGAATTAACAGTGTACTAATGTATGATTTTGTATTAGCATTAAGAGTTATGTATTAGAGTTAAGCTAAATTACTCACTAGGCCTTAGTTAGCAATGGTCTGGGCCTAGCTGCCTGGTCTCATATTAACTGTGTTTTCTAACATGCAATGTGCTGATTTCCTGAAGGACACAAAGCTGTAATTTTCCAGAAGCTAGAGATGTGTAGCTGTAGTAAATTCTTTCTCATGGGACCCGACTTGCTCAAGGAGACATTCTTGCCGAATGTAACAGTGTAATTCGCAACAGGTGCAAGGTCGCCTGGACTAAGAGAAGACAATGGAACTACTGACTGGAGCGACAAGTGTAACTTTTCTTACCTGACATTCCACCCGATGAAGAGGTCAATCACAGGAGCCAATAAACTGCATGAGAACTGTCTTAGGTGAAAATTCCAGTAAGGTGTGTGACGGATTTTTGGACAGAGATAACGATGCACCATAAATTGCCCAATGGGAAATAAGAGACTTGTTTGACAACTTTGATATAACAGGGTGACCCAAGGAGAAATCAGCCATTATCGAGCCATTCCTCGTCATCCTTCATCATCCCTTTTCTGAGAGACTTTGGGCCATATGTACGAACACATTTTCCCATTGACACAGAATGGGAAAAACCCTTTGCTACATCTGGCCCTTTGTCTTATACCTTGAACCATCCTCACCTTATTCCTTGCCTGATATGCACTTCTCCTCCTTATGAGGGAAGAGTCGTTACTGGCGAATCGACTGATGTGCTGATGACGAAGACTGATCCTACATGCTGACTCATTCAGATGGGTAACTATCCGATGATAAATTGTAATTGTCTGTTTGCCTTTTCTTTCTAGGTACCAACTGCTCTTTTGATAGAGGCCATAGTTAGATGTTTTTCAAATTCATGTTGCTAAATTGTTTTGTATGAAGCCCAACATGCTGATGCTAATTCAAGGTTAGTTAAGGAGTTCACTAATATCGGGTGCAAATAGACAAATGACTGAATTCTTGCTTTGTTGAATAATGTACTAATGATACTCTGCTAAAGTTGACTCATGTTAACGTCGTGCTTTGTTCTAATGTTCATGACCTATGCTTTGATAAAGTCTTACTCGAGTTGCCAAGTTATAGTGGTATTGACGTGCTTATTGATATTGCGACTAACAAATATGATACTAGAGTGTAACTAATAGGGAATAAATATCCTAAATCTTACTAGATTTGTGTGGTTATTCACAGCTGAAAGGTCCTGGTGTGTTTGATTCTTATTAAATGTTATTGATTAGCTTGACTGATTAGTTATTGTGAATATTGATGAGGTTAATGATCTATTGATTGAAATGTTAAACGGATATCATGTTCTGGGAAGTCCCCAAATGTGGTCAAAAGATTCATTGGCCTAAAATGAGTCCGCTTGTAAGTAAAATTACCAAGGTCTGGACGCGTTATCAGTTCTGGTAGCAGAGGACGGTTTCGGCCCTTTGGGGCCCTAGGACGAGGGACCATTGTTCGAAAAATTGTTTTTGAGATAATGCAAATTAGAAAGATGATGTGCCCCTAAGTCCCAGATGACTTTCCCAGAATCTCTGAGCTTGCCGAAATGAGTAGGGTATGTTCTCGCCATTCTAGTGATAGTGTGAATGATGTAGGGTTTGCCCTTGCACAGCTTATGCATATCTCAGGTGAATTGTGAGGTTTGTGAGAACTTTAGGCCAGGTAACGTTTTAGTAGGAGTGTGCGTACTATGCAGTATGAGAGTAGGGAAGTCGGCGAACTTCATGTGAGTGTGGTGCTTTGTGCTCAAAAACTGCCCACGTGCTTATTGGTGATGTACAGACCCTTCGTGGTCTAAGACTCCGGAGTATACTGCTGGTTTATGTTGTAATTTGCGCGGTTTAATAGGTCAATCGGGTGTGGTTGACGAGTCGAGTTTGAGTCAAAGTGAATGAATTAAAACTTCGATGGAGATTGGGTGAGTTCTAAAGTCCACTAGGACAACCCATTGACAAGTCGAGAGTAAACTTTGCGGGTCAAATTTCGCTTGCGAGTGCGGGATCTGAGAAGGAGAGAGTAGCGGCTGAGGCTAAGCAAAATCTCTGTAAAGTTGTGAAGCAATTGTGTTACCCTTCCTGTAGTAAACCGGCAAATTTGAGTTTTTGTTAGTGCTCGCAATACATTGCATTCGTTTTGTGTGAATTGAGAGTGAGGAAGACAAGCCGCAAGACTTTGTGAGCCACATTGTGTGTGAGTGTGACGTTATTGGAGCCGCGCTGGGATAGGTCAGTTAGTAAGAAGGGTCGCACACGGATTGGCAGCCGTCCATGAGAGGCAATTGGTTGAGAAGGTAGGCGAAGAGAGTTCTGGGAATTAAAGGCACTTCCTGATTCGATTGTTAGAAAATAAAGTACGTAAAAATGAAGTATTTCAAGGCTCTAAAGAGTGCTTTGAGGGGAGATGTGTATATTACCACGAGTGTGGGGGAGCCTACAGCGCCAGAGAATACACTGGCTTATGCCGTAATGGAGGAGAGGGGAGTCGCGCCAGGTCTTTGGCTAAAGCAATGGTGCAAAATGACAGAGAAAGAAGGGTGTTTGGCGTTTCTGGAGCACGGAACGCTCAATATAAGGATTTTGGAAAATTTGCAGAGGGTGTTAAATGAGCAAAAGCCACCTCCGAGGCCAGCACAGTTTGAGATGTTAGCGATTTGGGAACTGATGGCAATACGACAGCAGCAACAAAAGTTTGAGAGGAGAATGAGGAAAGCAGAAAAGACACTAGCAGAAGCTAGGTGGGAAAGCGCACAGAGGGTTTGGAGAAGGGAAATGGTAGAGGGAGTCAGGATGTTTCCAGCGATAACTCAAGAAGGCGGAACCCAAGGAGGGAAAGCCACTTGTAAGACGAATAAGGGTTCTAGCAAAGAAAAGGAGACTAAGAAGTCCTGGGCAGAGGCAGATGACCCAGATGACGATGAGTTCCTTAATCAGTTACTACATGATCGACCACCGCCATATGCCCTAGATGATAACAGACCAAGTACTAGTGCAGGTCCTGTAAACTCGACTCACAACCAGGGGACAACAAGCGTGGTACAAGTTAATACAGTAGCAACACCAGTTCTGATACAGAACAGTGTCAGTGTGTCTACTGCTCCAGAGATGCAGACACAGTTACAGCCACCACCGGTTCAGTGGCTCTACCCTGATGTCCCAACATTAGAGACCACTACGAATTTGATGGTGCCGTCAGATCCGGCATATACGAGACCAAAGCTGATATAGACTGAGCCAACTCTACTTTTACTGCCTCAGACACAGCAACAGATGATTCCGAATTACACCTCAATCACGAGACCTCAGTTAGCCACAGCACCGATAATGAATCAGAATATGGGAGCTAATGCTCCACAGGTTTTGGGAAGCAGGCAGTCGCCAGCGGCCATATCCTTACCTATTACAGTTGGTCCACCAGTACCATTATATGCACAGGCAAAGTCTAGTGTATGCGATCAAGGAGTAATGACCCAAGAAGTGACAAGAGGAGGGTTCATAGGCAGCCCTCAAGGGATGACTACAGTGGAACAGACAATAGAGAGATCTAGGTCCCTGTTAGACTTCAGTCCGATTGGGGTTCCTCCAGATACCATGAGACAATCAGGTTTGGGACTGCTGACTCCACAGATCTCAAGTGCGAATGTACCGCAAACACGGATAATGCAGGCTGGAAATATCTCATTGCAAGGCTTAACAGCACAACAACTGAATGAATGGTTAGACAAGTTAAATTCACCACAGACTACTCCTGAGACAGCAGAGCGGTCGAAAAGAGAGGAATACTTGAATTTTGTGAGGTTGGGCATGGAAGCAGCTGAGCTAACAGAAGGGAGCATGGGAGTGAACATGCTAGAGTCATATTCTGAAGCAGAAGTGAGATATCTGTGCCCAAAGATAACTAAGGAAGTGAGCAAGGTACACCAGAAGTTGGCAAACCTGGCAGATAAATACGGCATAGACTTAGACAATACTAAACATCTGAAGAGAAGTTACAGGTTAGATTTTGAGCCCAAGGATTTTGGTCACTTGAGGTCCACTGGGATGAAGGCACACCTTAAAGAAACATTGCAGAGTGCACACGTTTGGGGAGCCTTAGAGAAGTGGGAAGGCAGACGGGCAAAGAAAAGAGATAAAAGGAAATGTGACTGCTCGGAGGAGCAGCAGACGAAGCCAGCACCGGACTTTGCTGGACTTTGTGAAGCAAGGAGTTTTGAAAGAAGTGATGAGCAGTCCATGTAATTCACCAATAATGGGACTGAGAAAGCCTTGTGGGAAAGTTCGAATTGTTCAAGACTTGAGGAAAATTAATGACATAGTGGTGAAATGTTGGCCAGTAGTGCTAAATCCAGCTGTGATCATGTTCCTGGTTCCATGCGATGCAGAGTGGTTTACAGTAGCTGATTTGTCCCAAGCGTTCTTTTCTGTGCCTCTTCATGAGGACAGCCAATTTCTTTTTAGTTTCAAATTCTTGGACAAAGTCTACAGTTGGTGTCGAATTCCCCAAGGGTTTTCGGAATCACCTTCCATCTTCAATCAGATACTGAAGAAAGATTTGGAGTCATTGGAATTGCCTTTTCAATCAACTCTTGTACAGTACATTGATGACTTGTTGATTGCATCCAAAACGAGAGCCAACTGCAAGTACGATTCGATTGCCTTGCTAAACCACTTGGGAAAGAATGGGAATAAAGTGTCCCCCAAGAAGCTGCAGGATTGTCAGAAAGAGGTGAAATAATTGAGAAAAGGTCGAGGAAGTTATCCAGGGAGAGAGTAACCGCCGTATTGTAGATGAATTCCCCCAATGACACGGAGAGACGTTAGAATGTTTCTGGGAATGGTGGGCTACTGTCCCCAGTGGATCCTGAATTTCTCAGTCATCTCCAAGCCATTGGTGAGACTGATGGTCAAGGATGGGCCGAATGTCCCAACACTGACAGAGAAAGAAATGAAGGCGTTTATCGAGTTGAGAGAGTGTATGTGTAGGGCTCCAGCTTTAGGTATGCTTGAGTACACAAAGCCTTTTGTCCTGTTTTGTCATGAACGTGATGCATGTTCTTTGTCTGTCCTGACACAGGTCCATGGAGGTGTAAACCGACCGGTAGCATATTTTTCAGCTACTTTGGACCCAGTCACAGCAGCCTTACCAGGTTGCCTGCATGCAGTAGCAGCAGTTGGTCAGAGCCTCGCACAATGTGAGGGCATAGTGATGGGACATCCTTTGACAGTTATGGTCTCACACTCAGTTGAGATCTTGTTAACCCGTACCAAAACGCAACACATGACAAATGCAAGACTGAAAAAATATGAAACGATTATATTGGGGTCACCAAATGTAACGTTGAAAAGATGTACAGTGCTGAACCCGGCAACTTTACTTCCAAATGAAAACACAGAAGTTGAGGATGCTGATGATGTAGAACATGATTGTCTTGAGGTAACAGAAATGTGCACCAAACCGAGGCCTGATATTAAATATACTCAATTTGAGGAAAATGACAAAATTATCTTTGTTGATGGTACATGCTTGAGAGACTCAGTAGGAGTGCTGAGAGACAGATACGCTGTATGTACAATCACTGGTATCCTGGAAGCATCTTGGCTTGAGAGAGTATATTCTGCTCAAGTGGCAGAATTGGTTGCTCTTACTAGAGCTTGCCATGCCACTGAGGATTTAAGAGTAACTATCTATACCGATAGCAGATACGGATTTGGAATTGTCCATGATTTTGGCCAGCTATGGTCACAGAGTGGTTTCCTGACCTCTTCTGGTTCTCCAGTGAAAAATGGTGAAAGAATTCGGGGGTTGTTGCACGCGATTCAGTTACCTCATGAAATTGCCGTGGTAAAATGCAGTGCTCACTTGAAATCACAAGACTTTGTCTCCATGGGAAATGGATATGCAGATAAAGTTGCAAGGTTTTGCGCATTGAACTGTATATCGTTCAAAGATCAGTGGGAATTGTTACCTGAAACCGAGAATGAGACATGCACAGCTTACACATTAAGGGTGGTTGACACGTTGGAGGAATTGAAATTTTTGCAGGGACGTGCCAGCAGAGACGAGAAACGTTCTTGGGTTAGGATGCAGTGTGTACAAAGACCAGATGATTTATGGGTTTCAGACGAGGGGAAAATGGTTTTGCCAAACAGTCTTCTGTCACAGTTTGCAAGGTTTTACCATGGTCAAGCACATATTGGGAGAGATGCCATGATCAGGCTGTTCAAAATTGATTGCTTTAACCCAAAGTTCAGACAAGCCGCAGAAGTGATTTGTTACAGGTGTTTCATCTGTCAGTAGATGAATGTGGGGAAAGGGACAGTGGTGAATTTGAGCCACATTGGGAGAGCAGGAGGTCCATTTAGCAGAATGCAATTGGACTTTATCGAGATGCCTGTGTGTGGAGGTCTGAGATACGTGTTAGTGATTGTATGCATCTTTAGTCACTGGATTGAAGCTTACCCTACATGCAGAAATGACAGTCTCACAGTAGCGAAGCTGCTGCTTAGGGAATTGATTCCACGTTTCGGGTTTCCGATCTCTTTAGAATCAGATAGAGGAAGGCACTTCAACAACGAGGTGGTTAAGCTATTGTGTGCAGCATTAAACATCGAGCAGAAGTTGCATTGTAGTTACCTCCTTGAAGCATCAGGATTAGTGGAACAGATGAATGGTACCCTGAAGTCGAGAATGGCAAAAATGTGTGCAGCTACAAATTTGAAATGGCCTGATGCATTGCCTTTGGTGTTAATGTCCATGAGAAACACGACCAACAAGAAAACAGGACTGTCTCCTCATGAAATTCTCATGGGCCGAGCTATGAGATTGCCCGCAGTACCTGCAGATGCTCTTGTGAATATCACGGATGATATGGTGTTGGACTACTGCAAGGCTCTGGCTGACGTGGTCCGCTCTTTCTCTCACCAGGTGGAAGCCACCACACCGCCACCGATATATGATCCAGGTCACAACCTAAAAGCTGGTGACTGGGTTGTCATCAAGAAACACGTGAGGAAGTCGTGTCTGGAGCCACCTTGGAAGGGGCCATATCAAGTAATATTAACGACTACTACTGCTGTGAAGTGTGTGGGAATTGCAAACTGGATCCATGCCAGTCACACGAAAAAGGTGACGTGCCCGACTGATGAGGAAATTGAATTGGCGAAAGTAACAGCAACAGAAAAGGAAGTCTCAGGACCGGAGAGTAATCAAAGGGGAACTGAGACAGAAGGAGAGCACGTTGAGCACGGCCTAGTGACTCCAATAAGAGATCGAAGGAGAAGAGACCCAGAGGGGTGACGGGGAGCCTCTCTCAACTGAGGCGCCAGGAGGACCGAGTCAGAAGGAGGTTCTCCCAGAAGCAGGCAGATACGGACAAGAATTTGAGCCCCTGACAGACCCAGGAGTTGAGGCGGAAGAGAATCAGAGTGTCCAGACTCCTCCTGAGCAAATGACAGGTCCATCAAGAGAAAACACCATAGAGTCAGAGGAGGGCAACGAGCTGCCACAAGGAAGGCCAAAGACCAGAGAGACACTGAAAGGAGATAGGTGGCCAGAATTGCAAGTGACTAAGGGAAGAGTAGTTGTTGAAGATGCAATAGAGGAAGACGTCAATACCACAAGGAAAGAAGATCTGAGTGAAGGAGAGTTGCAAGGTGATCGCAAGTTGAAAAGAAAGAGAGTAGGTACGCAGGTCCTGAATGGGCATATGCAACGTCGGCTGAGTGGCAACAAGAGTTCTTTGGTGTTCTGTTTTGATCGAGAAGTCCCAGGTCAGTACTTTGGTACCTGAGTCTGGCCAGAGAAAGAGACTGTGTTGATATGAAACTTGAGTTAAAGAAAACTGAGAAAAGAGCATGATAAATTATCGGATGTGACACTGTTAACTTGAATTGACTTTTAAAAACTGATCTTGACAAGCTGCTAACCTGAATTGACAAGGATCCTGGGAGTGAATGTGAAAGCTGTAAATAATTGCTGAAGAAAGACATTCGTTTGCTTTAACTTCCTGGAAAAGAAAAAGAAGAAAAGAAAAAAAAGGGAGGGCTTTAACCATCCTCTGTTGGTTGTTGTTTGAACTTACAATACTTTGTTTTCTGATTCTTTACAGATCATAGCTGATGTTAGAGATGATAATAGGGGAAGTAGGAGTTGTAAATATTGTGGTTTTGGTTTGGGTGTTGTGCGTGTGATATTCATTATAGTTCTGATTGTGGGAATGCCATTGGTGGATAAGAGTGAAACTAACAATGCTACAATTCCTGAGACCACCGCTACACTAACTGCTTGGGAGAGGTTTGAGCAGGACACAAGATATTTGCATGAAGGAACTAACGTGAAAGGGGAACTATCAACTAATGTTTTCTATTGCTTGCTGAGTGAGTATGTTGACACTATGGATGTGAAAGATTGTTATGTGTGTACACAAATTCCTGTTTCAGTGCAAGAGGGAGTTACTTACCATAGTTTGCCATTAACATATGGGATAAGCTGTAGTTTGTTACTAACACGATTCTATAACCAGGAAGAGATTCAATACTTTTATTCGCACAATGATCTTGTGTTTTCTTATGTGCCTATCATAGAGGATTTAAATAGTGCAGCAAAATACTACAAGATAAAATTAGTTAAGGGGTTCTTTGAAGCGACATTAACAATTAGTACATCTTATGCACACCGCAATAATCTGACATGTTTGCTTACACCTGTAGAGAAAAGCTTTCTAGATCACACGGAAGATAGAAGAAGGGCATTGAGGGGGAAATTGGAGAAAGGATTGCAGCAGCGAGCTTTTGTAAATAGTGAGAGCTTTAGTGCAATTAGGGAACAAGGGAAATTAGCTTTAGATGCACTACACGTAGGAAAGCTTTGTATTACGCTACCAAAGTCATATTATGACAATGTGTTTGTGGGAACGAGTGAATATAAGCATGTGTTTTTGTTTCAGAGTAAGTGGACGTTCATGTTAAATGGACAGGATCCAGTGATCCCTAGGATCTATTATATATGTGGACTTAATGCTTATTACCGTCTTCCGAAGGGATGGTATGGGACATGTTACTTGGGGATAGTTTTCCCAAAGATATATCAATTAGAGAACTTGAAAAAGTTTCCGAAATTGTCTGAATTACATCGTACTAGACAAAGGAGAGAGACTGCTGCTGGTGTAGTAGGGGGCATATTTGGAGCAATAATTCCTGCAGTGGGAGTTATTTTGAATTCCATAAAGATTCGAAAGTTGTCTACTATTGTGGATAACATGCTGACAAATTTTACAGGGGCTATACTCCTGATGGATACTGAACTTGCTGTGGAGAGGGCTTTGACTCTTCAAAACAGGCTTGCTTTAGACATTCTTTAGCAAAAAATGTGAGTTTGTAAAATGCTTAATGAGCGACATTGTTGTGCCTATATACCTGATAATAGTAATGAGATTAGGAGTATGCTTACTAACCTAACAAGAGATAGTACAGATTTGAAGCAACTGAAAGAACCTGGAGTTTGGAAAAAAGGTTGGAAATGGACTTGCTAAAGTGGAAAGCTGGTTTAGTAATATTTGGCATGGGATATTGGGAAAAATAATACAGGGAATATTGATTGTTATAGCTTGCTTATTTGGATTATGGTTGTCATGCAAAATTAGTAAAATAATTACATTGAAAATGGGGAAAAATAATAAGAGGAGGGAAGAAAGGAAAAGGGAGAAAATGTTCAGAGCAAAATTAGAAGGGACAAAATTGAGGGAAGAAATTGAGATGAGAGAATTTTAAAGATGCAAAATGATAAAAGAAAGGTTTGTGTGATGACAAGAGTCATCAGAGGAGGGACTGTTGCAGTATGACTTTTATAATCAATATTAACATGAAAAGCTTGCAACATAATGTGTAATGAAGCCACATAGAAGATGTATTAACTTAGAAGAAAATTAATGTACGCGTTTGAAATGTACCCACAGGGAGTGGTCACCAATGTATACGATGATTAATGAAACTGATTAATAATGAATTAACAGTGTACTAATGTATGATTTTGTATTAGCATTAAGAGTTATGTATAAGGGTTATGCTAAATTACTCACTAGGCCTTAGTTAGCAAGGGTCTGGGCCTAGCTGCCTGGTCTCATATTAACTGTGTTTTCTAACGTGCAATGTGCTGCTTTCCTGAAGGACACAAAGCTTTACTCTTCCAGAAGCTAGAGATATGTGTAGCCGTAGTAAATTCTTTCTCATGGGGCCCGACTTGCTCAAGGAGACATTCTTGCCGAATGCAACAGTGTTATTCGCAACAGGTGCAAGGTCGCCTGGACTAAGAGAAGACAATGGAACTACTGACTGGAGCGACAAGTGTAACTTTTCTTACCTGACATTCCACCAGATGAAGACGTCAATCACAGGAGCCAATAAACTGCATGAGAACTGTCTTAGGTGAAAATTCTAGTAAGGTGTGTGACGGATTATTGGACAGACATAACGATGCACCATAAATTGCCCAATGGGAAATAAGGGACTTGTTTGACAACTTTGATATAACAGGGTGACCCAAGGAGAAATCAGCCATTATCGAGCCATTCCTCGTCATCCTTCACCATCCCTTTTCTGAGAGACTTTGGGGGTCATTCTGACCCCGGCGGTCATAGACCGCCGGGGCCAGGGTCGGCGGGAGCACCGCCGACAGGCTGGCGGTGCCCCGCAGGGCATTCTGACCGCGGCGGTTCGGCCGCGGTCAGAAGAGGAAAACCGGCGGTCTCCCGCCGGTTTTCCGCTGCCCAAAAGAATCCTGCATGGCGGCGCAGCTTGCTGCGCCGCCATGGGGATTCTGACACCCCATACCGCCATCCTGTTCCTGGCGGCTCTGCCTCCAGGAACAGGATGGCGGTATGGGGTGTCGTGGGGCCCCTGGGGGCCCCTGCAGTGCCCATGCCAATGGCATGGGCACTGCAGGGGCCCCCGTAAGAGGGCCCCACAAAAAATCTCAGTGTCTGCTCAGCAGACTCTGAAATTCGCGACGGGTGCAACTGCACCCGTCGCACCTTCCCACTCCGCCGGCTCCATTCGGAGCCGGCGTCCTCGTGGGAAGGTTGTTTTCCACTGGGCTGGCGGGCGACCCAGAATCACCGCAGCGGTCTTACGACCGCGGTGCGGTATTCTGGAGGGGGGAGCTCTGGCGGGCGGCCTCCGCCGCCCGCCAGAGTTAGAATCAGGCCCTTTGTCTTTTACCTTGAACCATCCTCACCTTATTCCTTGCCTGATATGCACTTCTCCTCCTTATAAGGGAAGAGTCTTTACTTGCTATGCCCTGCTGAGACTTACCTGTTCTATCCTGGCTGATGGCGAATCGACTGATGTCCTGAGGACGAAGACTGATCCTACATGCTGACTCATTCAGATGGGTAACTATCTGATGATAAATTGTAATTGTCTGTTTGCCTTTTCTTTCTAGGTACCAACTGCCTTTTTGATAGAGGCAATAGTTAGATGTTTTTCAAATTTATGTTGCTAAATTGTTTTGCATGAAGCCCAACATGCTGATGCTAATTCGAGGTTAGTTAAGGAGTTCACTAATATCGGGTGCAAATAGACAAATGACTGAATTCTTGCTTTGTTGAATAATGTACTAATGATACTCTGCTAAAGTTGACTCATGTTAACGTTAATGCTTTGTTCTAATGTTCATGAGCTATGCTTTGATTAAGTCTTACTCGAGTTGCCAAGTTTTAGTGGTATTGATGTGCTTATTGATATTGCGACTAATAAATATGATACTAGAGTGTAACTAATAGGGAATAAATATCCTAAATCTTACTAGATTTGTGTGGTTATTCACTGCTGAAAGGTCATGGTGTGTTTGATTCTAAATAAATGTTATTGATTAGCTTGACTGATTAGTTATTGTGAATATTGATGAGGTTATTGATCTATTGATTGAATAGCTAAACGGATATCTCGTTCTGGGAAGTCCCTAAACGTGGTTAAAAGATTCATTGGCCTAAAACGAGTCCTCTTGTAAGTAAAATTACCAAGGTTTGGACACGTTATCACGCTCGAAAGGGCCACATGGATAATTTCCACTGAAATTGCATTGGCTGAGTGTAGATTCTCTCTGGAACAGTGCCCTGGGATAAAAGAATTCAGTACTCGCCTCTATCTCAAGGATAGCACCACTTGTCCCCCAAAACCAGAGCCTGCAGCGTTAACCAATGACTATGGCGTGGTGAGCCTAAACGCAGAAGCTGAGCCAGAGCCACGTAGTACCTCTCAGTTCCAGCTGCAAAAAGGGCCATTGACTAAGAGGAAGAAGCTAGCGGGAATAGCCCCAGTAGCAAAAAGGAAAACAACTGACCAGCAACAGGGCACTACTTTCCCGTACACAATGTGCTCTGTTAAAGGTGACGAAATAAAAAAGTAGTCAAAATAAAATAGGTTGGTAGTGCTATTTAGTTTACCCTTATGTCCATGCCCAGATATAGTCCCAGCTAGTTCAGACATGTGACTCTGTGACTGTGGATCCTAAGAAGTATGATGTTCTATGTGATAAAATTACCAGCATTTTAGAGGGGAAATTGAAACCAATTTTGGAGGGCCTCAAACTTATTGAGCGGCGTGTGGCCATTTTACTGAAAGTACCCACCTCTATTTTTTATGGGAATTTTTCCTCCCAGCAAGTAACTACTATTGTTCAATGTACTAGGCATAATAATACACAGGATCCTGTCCTTGTCCACGCATACAAGGCTCTCCAAGACTTAGGATCCACCTACCTCAATCACAGCATCACCTTCTACTCTCCCGCTAGACCTCTCAGCTCCACTCAACAGGCACTAGCCACCATCCCCTGCATAAGGAAGACCTCAGCCGAAGGAAGATCCTTTGCCTACCTCGCTGAAAATAGCTGGAACACCTTGCCTCTTCACCTCACGCAGTGACCATTGGTGCCTCAATTCAGGAAGGACCTTACGACCTGGCTCTTTGAGGACCAACCCCCTCAGCGCCTTGAGACCCGTACGGTTGAGTAATTGCGCTCTACAAATTATGATGGATTGATTGATTGGTTAATGGTGCAGGGGGTTGGTTGAGTTAGAGGTTCAAAAAAGGATATCTGTGGGGATTGAATTGTGGTAAACTTTTGTAATCCATCCTGTGTAGGGCAGATACTGAAGGTACAAGATGTAAGCAACTGTAATGAAATCTAGAATTATACCACTCCCCCACAAGAGTGCTGATTACCTCTCCACGTACTTTTGACCCATTTTATTCTGGGCCTCTGCTAGTACATCAGAATGGGTTTGCTGTGCTAAGTGGCCTAGCAGATGTAGTCTGACTGGGAGACAGAACAGCAAATGTTAAGGAGCCTTCTCCCAATTGTTTAGCAATACATTCCCAACCTGTTATCAAGTCCCTCCTAGATGATGTTTCTGGCCGTTCTGACTCTACACTAAAGATATTGAGCTGTAAAGTGTCAGGGCTCCATTTGAAGATCTTGCTGCCTGAGTGGCAGACTTGTGTAAGGCGCTTTGATATTGTCATGCTTCAGGAAACTTGGGATAAACAGACAATAGAAATTGATGGGCTACTGTGTCATAGTGTCCTGGCTTCTCCATCCAGCTCAGGCCATCAGTCTGGGGGGCTAGCTAGCTGCCTGTGGCTGTTAGTGCCCTTAAGTCACCTAACAACAGCTTTGAAGTACTGAGGTATAAGAGGAGCATGACCCTGCACCTAGTTAATTTTTATGACAATGATTTTATTAATATTCCCAATACAAAATTATCAGTTTTATTTGGTTATATTAATTCACTATTGAGTAATATTGTTAATAAGGGGCATAAGGCTCTACTCTGCTTAGCTGGTGATTTTAATACTAAACTCCCATTGCAGTTTAACTCATGTAAGGCTGCTATGAGTATTCTGGCCAGCTCATTAGTGAACACTTCAGTAAATCCCGACCCAAAAGGCTTGGAGCTGTTGACATACCTAGCCTGCAATGACTTGACTAATGTAATAGATGTGGTGAACGTAAATAATTGTCCGGTGCCAACCTATAGAGGTAGAGACATGTTCGTCAACTATTGACTACTTTTTATTTCGTCTCCTTTAACAGAGTACTCAGACTTTGGAGACCACAACTCCATTGAAGTAGCACTCTTGACATTGCCAATGCCTCAATACAGAGTAGATAGTGGGGCGAGCCACCTTCAACCCTCAATTGATAACACTAGATTACTGTGGAGATTACACAAGCCTGCCCAATTCTTCACCCAAATGATCAAGGAGAATTTGGGGCTTGTAGAGGCCTGTTTAGTACCTGAAGACACAGACCATCACATGGTGGTAGCTTTTACCAACCAATGAATGCTCTGTGGCTAATCAATCATTACGGCAAGTGCTTGTGGCAAAGCCAAGGGTCCCCATGGCAGTGGCCAGTTTGCGGAGGCATTATAAAGTGGTCACTCTCAAGTGCTGGGGGGAAGGGGTATTACTGCAATAAAACTCTCTTGTAGTGGCAGCAAACAAGAAGAACATTGAACTCCTCTGCTTTGCTGTGTCAGAAATGCACAGAATTAATTTAACTGTGAGTTCAATTGACTGTCATATACCCAGTGAGTCTTGGGAGGCACATTTTACAAAAATGTATGCTACCATGTCCGCTGATACTGTGCCTTTTCTGGAAACCAATTATTGCTCAGGTATTCAGGTAACCATGTAGGAAGTAGAGGATGCTATTAGCCAGACCATTTGTGGTAAGGCCACTGGCCCGGGTGGGGTACCAATCAATCTTATGAAGTGCTATTTGGAATTTTAGGCACCTCACAATCTTGCTAACTCTCCACTATCTGACTCTTAAAAAATGTTCATCATTGTTCCCATCTTTAAGCAGGGACATCGCTCTCACCAAGGGTGTTACAGGCTCATTTCCTTAATAGATTTATCTGTCAAACTTTTAGAAAGGGTACTTTATAATTTGAATAAAGAGTGGACACAGGATATGCCTATTTTGTACCCTTGCCAGTACAGCTTTAGAAATCGGGTAAGGACTGTTGAGTAATGTCTTAATTTGCCATTGATTAGTAGTAAATAAACCATTGCTAAACGATCGCCCTTAAACTTGGCATTTATGGACCTGACCTCAGCGTTTGACTGTGGCAATCGCTCAAAACTGTGGGGAAACCTCTCTTATGGTATGGACAAAGCACTGGTGCAATTGTTGGCATATTTGCTCAGAGACATGAAGGCCAGAGTTAGAATTACCACAGATGGAAAGGTGTCAAATGACATGAGAATTTTACGAGGCCGGGGTGAGGCCAGGGTGGGTTTTGGCCCCTCTTTTTTCATTTTATACATTAATAAGCTACACCCTTTTTTAGTTGCTGCTATTCCAGGCATACCCAAAATCAAAGGGCTATCACTCCCATCTCTCCTTCATGCCAACAACGCTGTGCTGATGGCACAAATGCCAAAATCCCTGAGTCTGTTGGTGCATGCCGTTGTGGACTTCATGAGTTCCCTGGAGTTACAGACTAATTTTGCCAAATCATGTATCATAGCATGTGACCCGAAGAGTACGCAGTTAGCAACTCTTTCTGTAGGCATTAACAGCTTAAGATGCACCAGCACTTTTTCCTACTTAGGGGTCACCTTTACTGGGTCAGGATCTTTGATGCCTCCTATCACTCAGAGTAGGTCTAAGTTGTCTAGGGCGGGTGGCTCATTATGTAACCTACTCCAGTTGCCTGGAGGGGGGCGCCCTTAGCCCTTTGCTGCATATTTATAAAACTCAATGTACTCCTATTGCAACATATGGAGCTGGGATGTGGGGTAACACTAATTGCGATCCTATTCAGACTAAAGAAAACCGTTTTTGTGGGAAGATGCTATCGGCCCCTATATTGTCTTCATATGTGATCTGCCATGAAGAACTGGGTTGACGTTACATGAAAGGCTATTTTAGAGTACACCCTGCACTACTGTGGTTAGCAGTATGGAAAAACGCAGAGGCCACTTTAGCTAGGTATATCATCAGGGGCTGTCTTGAGTTTGATAGAGGTCACCAAACCCCATGGTTAGCCAGTGTGGAGTCTGTC
Organism: Pleurodeles waltl; assembly: GCF_031143425.1. Classification (NCBI taxonomy): domain Eukaryota; kingdom Metazoa; phylum Chordata; class Amphibia; order Caudata; family Salamandridae; genus Pleurodeles; species Pleurodeles waltl. Next base: position 942,002,588 of record NC_090443.1, read on the forward strand.
TTTCGAAAGGTTGGTTCACAGACCCTGAAAATAATGCAAATGTAAACAAAAAATCTGTGCAGCAAAATCTGTTTAATTTTGCGATTGAATGAGGATGGGTGGGAAGTCGACTGTGGCAACTTATCTGATTACTGTTGCAGCAAGCCTATCTACCAGCTGTTAATTTAGAGTAAGGGGATGTTGGGAACGGAGTTTACTCTTTCGGTTTAGGGCCGGCATACTAAACACACTAAACTACTTATTGTGCATTCCACTGGGCTTCCAAATGAACCTTGATGCGTTTCCCTGCCCTTGTGATGGGAGCTCTGTTCAGACCATGCAGCACTTTATATTTCCGTTCTTCAAAAAATGCAATAGTAGAGATTTCAGGGAAGCCTTCAGTTTCTTTCTTCAAATGCCGGATGCCAAAACAAACCTACATGGACTCTTTTCTCAGAGTGGCTGGTCGTACTATGCCTTATGATTAAGTTGGCCATGTCAAAAATGTAGCGACTATTCATCTGCCTTAGGTTTGCTCTTTTTTCGTGTGTGATAAATTGTGTTATCTTGTTTTTTTAAATGTTTTTAAATGCTTTTAATGTGACTTTCCTTCCATGGATATTTGATTATCCTAATAAAGATGTTTTGACTGACTGAATGCAATAGACATCCAATGCAAATTCTTTCAAGTATCGGCAGCTGACGCGACTCCTCGAAGTGATCGTGTTAATTTCGAACGGCGCCTCCATCACGCAGCTGGATCAACAGCGAGTCAAGCCCAGTCTTAAAATGCCCCGATTTTAATGACGAAATCATGATCTCGGCATCCTTGATTCACAGTCTAGTTTCTAGCAATTCAGCAATTTCCCCACTGGAATAGAAGCAACTAAAAAAGTCCTTACATTAACAGGAGGTATGCACAACTTTTGTGAAATAAAAGTGTTTCAGACTGTGATGTTACATTAACAAAGTTCAAACCATGTGTGGGAAGCACAGCCATCTGTGTAGGGTTATGAAACCCTCAAAGGAAAGTTAACTTTTCGCATTCCTAATTTCATCCTTTTGAACTTAACCAAACAATTACATGTTACATTTCTCTTTTTGGCTCATACTGATCTCCACCTTTACCATGACTGTCAGGATTGATGACAACCACAACGTTTTATTTTAGAGTTTCTTCAGTGTATTATTTTAATGGAATGCTTTATGGAAGAGGGTGTCATAAGCTTTCAAAGCCTAAACAGGAACTGATTTTTGTACAACATCAGAGGTTTTCTCATCATAACAACAAAGATGGTATTACTTTAAGTGGATAAGGTTGATTTGTAGTTTAACTGTTGGAATGCAAGAAATTTGTTTCTACATACACGAGTTTCGCCAACTTCAACAGAGATAAAACGTTTTGAGAGACTTTAGACTGTGAATTATAGTTGTTTATATGCTGCTTTCACTACAAACTGATTTGACTCTGTGGCCTATTCACAGAGGTAACTGTTATTCTAAATGTAAGTTTAAACCGAATTTACCTTAAACCTGCAGGAATACACAAAGACAAAAGGGATAAGCCCATTTACATGTGTAGAGATCTCCTTCACGAATACTAAGTTCGCTGCACCCCTAAAACGCACTCAAGAAGAGGGAACCTGAATGTTCCAAGGTGTCCGTATCTATGGAAGTTTGGGCACCCTAAGAAACAATTACGAGTGTGGGCATTCACACAGCCCTCACGTTCCCATTCCCACCACAGAAACAGTTGAATGTTTACTCCAGCTAAGGCTTTATTGCTTCTTATAATTTTAATATGGAGACTGGTGTTTTTTTTCTTTCTGTAACTGCAGAGTGAGAGGCTCTTGTAAACTGAACTGAGACAATCTTGCTAGGATGTTTTTAAACACACAGCACAATTTAAATATCAATAAATGAACTGTACAAACATTTCAAACTATGCCAGCCAGACTTGGCTGAGTGTAGAAGAAGATGTTTATGGTTATTTCCTCACAAAGAAAAAAAAAGTGTGCTTTTGCTCAGGGAATCCAATTTTCTCTTTGCAGTGTTTTCTGTTTTAAGAGGTATTAAACAGCATCAGTGGCCTACCATATTATAAAGTTATATTATATAGAGTTTTGAATATCATTCTGAGGAAATATTGTAACAATAACACTGACTACCACTCTCTAGTGGAGATAAGTATAGATTGGTAAGTATAGATTTGCTGTTCAATAGTCTGTAAATCTATACTTACCTATGCAGTATTACGTTCACAAGATAGTGACAGTCCATATTCCAGATTCAGGGGCTAAGGGCCAGATGTAGAAAGGGTTTTGCGATTCCCAAACGGCAAAAAACGCCATTTGCGAGGCGCAAAAGCCTCTCCAGTATGCAGAAAATGCATTTTGCGAATCGGATCCGACTCGCAAAATGCATTTCCGACTCGCAAATAGGAAGGGGTGTTCCCTTCCTATTTGCGACTCGCAATGCTATGCAATTTCATTTGCGACCGCGAAAGCGGTCGCAAATGAAATCGCAGTTACCATCCACTTGAAGTGGATGGTAACCCAGTCGCAAACGGGAAGGGGTCCCCATGGGATCCCTTCCCCTTTGTGAATGGAAACAAAAATAATTTTTCAGAGCAGGTAGTGGTCCTATGGACCACTGCCTGCTCTGAAAAATACTGAAACAAAAGGTTTCGTTTTTTTCTTCTAAGTGCAGCTCGTTTTCCTTTAAGGAAAACGGGCTGCAGATAGAAAAAAAAAAACTGCTTTATTAAAAAGCAGTCACGGACATGGTGGTCTGCTGTCTCCAGCAGGCCACCATCCCCGTGAGTGCCCATACTCGCAATGGTGTCGCAAACTGCGACCCACCTCATTAATATTAATGAGGTGGGTCTTTGCAACACCATTGCGAGTTGGAGAAGGTGTCTGAGACACCTTTCTGCATAGCAAATTGCGACTTGCAATTTGCGAGTCGCACGGACTCGCAAATTGCAAGTCGCAATTTGCTTTTTTGCTACATCTGGCCCTTAGTCTCCCAACATGGCTTCACCTGCAGAGAAAATAGAACTGTACCATAGCTTCGAAGAATGGCGCAGTTCAGCTCTCTCCATGTGCTGGTGCACTTTGAGCTACCTATCGCCAACGCCGGTACCCCTGCACAATAACACAAGAGTGTCTGCGGTGTCGTAAGGATTGTTGTTGTGCAGCAAGGGGTACCTTCATGCACAATAACTATCCTTTGGTTCTATTTCTCTTTGTTTGTCAGCTGCAGAACAAAGCACACATACAAAAAGTAAATAAGAAATACAAATATTTCTCCTCCTTATGCCAACCTCAGACAGGTGCACCATTTTTGGTACAAACCCATGTCTACCATAGGCGCTGAAAGTCGAGTGCTGCCCACACCCCAAGCTAACCATAGTGAGTTTCAGATATATAAATACTAAACATGCATTTTAATCTTCTCTCACTTCCTGTGCATTCTAAGACAGAGATCAAATGTTAGGCTACGTATTTTGACGAATTGCTGCTTATACATCCAACAAGGATGCTGGTGTTCTTTTCTTTCTGTAACTTCAAATTGAGAGGCTTTTGTAAACTGAGCTGAGACAATCTTGCTGGGGTGTTTTTTAACACACAGCAAAGTTTAAATATTTGTAAATGAATTGTACAAACATTTCAAAATATGTCAGCATTTACAAACACACAAAAGAAGTTCATTTGTTTTAATTCTGAAGTGTGATGGAAACAATGATTTTAATAGGATCAACACAAATCAAGACCCTTTGCTTGGTGATGCCCAAATAATAACTATTTAGAAACCCACTTTCCACGCTGTATTTTGTGAGCTAAATAGTTGTATCAATACAACTGCATGTTTGTGCAAATTTAGTAGCCATTTCAGTTGAAAATGTGCTGCCTGTCAATGACGGTGACACCATTCTTAGTGATATATTTGCAACAGTGTGCTCCAAAATGCATCACTGGCTACATACTACCCCTTTACTACTCTCCTGCTTAATAGGTGTGGCTTATTTGGTAAACTCCCTTGGATTTTTTGCTGTCCCTATGTTTTTCGTGGTGTAGCACGCCTACTATAAAATTGTTCAGTGCTAGTGATGTCTGTATCTGTTTATAAATGTGAGTGTGCATCAAAATCCATGTGTGGATGCATTGGACCACTCATGCAGCACCCAGGGAAGCCCTACCTGACGCAAAGTAATGTGCAATACGCTGCATTGCTTTACCTTTTCTCACAAAGCCACACAAATTGATATTTGTGTGTTAGAAATGGGGTCTTTGGTTGACAGTCAGGTTACCCCCTGTTCAAGCAAGGACCCTCACTCTAGTCAGGGTAAAAGAGAATCACCCTCAGCTAACCCCTGCTTACCCTCTTGGTAGCTTGGCAGAGCAGTAGGCTTAACCTCAGAGTGCTAGGTGTAAAGTATTTGTACCAACACACACAGTAACTTAATGAAAAACACTACAAAATGACACAACACCAGTTTAGAAAAATAGGAAATATTTATCTAACCAAAACAAGACCAAAATGACAAAAATCCAACATACACAAGTCAAGTTATGAATTTTTAGAGATTAAACTCACAAATAGCGCTTAGAAACAAAAATGCTTCGATGAGATGTTAGCACGGCGTCTTGACGGAGTCGTTCCCAACAAGCCGACACCAGCGGCGCCGGACACGGAGTCGTGTAGACCCCCAAGTACAGTACCTTTGGTGAAGAGTGTAAACAAGCCGATGCGCAAAGTCAGGGATCGCGGCGTCTGTGCGAAACGTTGAATCTGTGCACTTCGAGCGGCGTCGGTCACGACGTGGTGCGGCGACTTCCACGGAGTCGCGGACTTCAGCAGGGCTGCAGCGGCGTCGGGCCTCCGAAGAGCGTCGCGTTCCAGCGAAGGTCATGGCGTCGGGTGCAGGCAGCGTCACCAGATTCAGCAGCGGCGTCGGTCCGGAGTCGTCCGAAGTCGATTTCCTTGGATTTCCACCAGCTTTCCTTTCAAGGGCCCAGGGACTGGATCGGGCACCACTTGTCAGAGCAGGAGTCTCTCCATCGACTCCAGGTGCTGGCAGAGAGAAGTATTTGCTGTCCCTGAGACTTCAAACAACAGGAGGCAAGCTCTAAATCAAGCCCTTGGAGATTTCTTCACAAGATGGAAGGCACACAAAGTCCAGTCTTTGCCCTCTTACTCTGGCAGAAGCAGCACTGCAGGAAAGCTCCACGAAGCACAGTCACAGGCAGGGCAGCACTTCTTCCTCAGCTATCAGCTCTTCTCCAGGCAGAGGTTCCTCTTGGTTCCAGGAGTGTTTCTAAAGTCTGTAGATTTGGATGCCCTTATTATACCCATTTTAGTCTTTGAAGTCACCTTTCTTCAAAGGGGACTCACACGTACTTGTGAAATCCTGCCTTGCCCAGGCAAGGCCTCAGACACACACCAGGGGGTTGGAGTCTGCATTGTCAGAGGCAGGCACAGTCCTTTCAGATGAGAGTGACCACTCCACCCCTCCCTCCTAGCAGAGATGGCTAATTAGGAAATGCAGACTACACCCCAGATCCCTTTGTGTCACTGTCTAGTGTGAGGTGAAAAACAAACCAACTGTCAAACTGACCCAGACAGGGAATCCACAAACAAGGCAGAGTCACAGAATGGTTTAAGCAAGAAAATGATCACTTTCTAAAAGTGTCATTTTCAAACACACAATCTCAAAACCAACTTTACTAAAAGATGTATTTTTAAATTGTGAGTTCAGGGACCCCAAACTTCACATGTCCATCTATTCTCTAGGGGAATCTACACTTTAATCATATTTAAAGGTAGCCCCCATATTATCCTATGAGAGAGACAGGCCTTGCAACAGTGAAAAACGAAATTGGCAGTATTTCACTGTCAGGACATATAAACCACATTACTATATGTCCTACCTTATCCATACACTGCACCCTGCCCTTGGGGCTACCTAGGGCCTACCTTAGGGGTGCCTTACATGTAAGAAAAGGGAAGGTTTAGGCCTGGCAAGTGGGTACACTTGCCAAGTCGAATTTACAGTTACAACTGCACACACAGACACTGCAATGGCAGGTCTGAGACATGATTACAGAGCTACTTATATGGGTGGCACAACCAGTGCTGCAGGCCCACTAGTAGCATTTGATTTTCAGGCCCTGGCACCTCTAGTGCACTTTACTAGGGACTTACTAGTAAATCAAATATGCCAATCATGGATAAACCAATTACATACAAATGTGCTCAGAGTTCAAAAGCCAACAGCAACAGGTCAGAAAAAATAGGAGGCAGGAGGCAAAAAGATTGGGGATGACCCTGCATAAGCAAAAAAGTCCAACATTGTGCCTATGTAAGTACCAAAAAGGATTTTGTGTCAGGGTTGCTTCAAAGAAGTGAGGCAACTCTAAATTGTAAATCTGAGCCACAATACTTCATCAGGACAATGTTGCTTACCTCAATCAATCTTGGAAGAGGTATTCTTACATCATGTAGTGAAACTCGTACGAATTTAATCAAGTGGCAATAGTTTGGTGCAATGGCAGTCTGGTCTTGAAAGAATGTAAATTTCTTTCATAGAAGCACTTCAGTAAAAGATTGTATTTTGGAGTGGGAGATTCAGAGACTTTAGTTTTAATTTGCCTGTAGCAGCATAGTAAAAGTTGGATAGCATTTATCTTCTTATTATCTGAACTAAGAAGACAAAGTCAAGAAGTGCCCCTTGAGAACATGAAACTGATATAAAAAAAATACATGAATACAGTAATGCGCGTAATAATTTCATTCACCACTTTGTTACTTCATAGGCCGCTGGAGGGAAGACGTGATGATGTATCTGCCAAAGACTTAACGTGAAGAGGCGGGTTTCATACCTGGGGCCACAGAGGGCAAGTACTACTTGAATTGGTCTTATTGGGACCAGAGGCGACCTTCATCTTTTGACCGCCCCATGCATGAAATAAGGAGGCTTTATTTCTTATTCCACTAACAAAGCCTCTTTTATGTTACATCACTGAATGACATATTGGTAAAATCTTGGCAGTTTAGACAGTGCTTCTTTCAAATGCTAGATGCACTCACTAAACAACTTCACTGTATGCATGTTGTTGATCTGCAAAGTTAGTCTACACTGGCCGTAGGTTAGAAACATATCACCTCGCCTGTGGCACTTAACTCACAGGCCTGGCAAGTTGCAAATAAGAATAAAGTGCTTTTATTTAGAACTTTGTACATCAACTCTTTTGTTTCTAATGACGGATTTAATGCTCCTCAATTTACCAAATGTTATAGAATAGGGAGCTCAAATGCCTTGTTGGGATTCTAACATCGCAGCCCATATAAGATGATATAAGCACTGTAAGAAATTTGATTTTTGATTCAGAGGGGTGAAAACCCTTCTCAATAAACAGCCACAACCCTTGTCAGGATGAATCACCCATCTAACCTGTGCTCAACCCTCTGGTAGCATGGGCAAAATCAGTTAGGTGTAACTTAGAGGCACTATGTTAACTATTTAATGACCACACAAACAGTAAGAAAGTGAAAACACAACGCAAGAAAAATCCCACACCAGTTTAGAAAAATAGAAAATTTCTTGTTATGTTAATTTGTCTAGCTCTACCATTTACCATGTAGGGTGTCCAGGCACTGGAGCAGCGGTAGGATTGAGTGTGATAGGAGTCACAGCTGAGGAATTAGTGAACAAGCCTGGTCTACGGCTTCTTGCGGAATTCAAGAAGTGAGGAGGAGGTCCTGATATGTAGAGAGAGGTCATTCTAGGTAAGGTATGATGTAGGAGAGTGCTTTCTTAGATTCTGAGGTGTGTACGAATGAGAGTGAAAGTGAGGCTGAGGGCCAGTCTGGTGGGATGGTGGCAGTGAAGGTGGTTGTTAAACTATGTTGGTCCAATGTTGTGCAGTGTCTTGTATACATTCATGAATGAAGAATCTGAACTGGCAGCATTTATGTATGGGGAGCTAGTGGAGCTCTCTGAGATGTGGTGTGATGTTGGTACATTGTAGGAGGTTGAGGATGAGTCTCACTGCAGTGTTCTAGATAGCCTAAGTCAGTGGAGGAGATGGTTGGATATCCCAGAGTAGCATGTGTTGCTGTAGTCTAATCTGACTGTAATAAGGACTTGTGTAATGGTGCGTCTGGTGTAGCCACTGTAAGATCTTGTGGAGCATGCAGAGTATATGGAAGCAGGAAGACCTGAAATCAGTGACCTGTGCTGTCATGCGTCATGTTTAGCTTGTCATCTAGAACAGTGATACTCAAAGTACGGGCCGGGAGCCACCTGCGAGCCTTCTCACCTTCACATGAGGCCCTCAGCACTGGGCTGCTGTTTACCTCAGAGAGTACTAACATTTAGAAACATGTTAAATATATGGGAAAGCTTTTATTTACAAGCCAACTGGAGTAAAGTAAAAGAAGCAAGGAAAGTGTCCCGCACCATTTAAGCACCCCAAAAGCCCCACTCCCATCCTTCTAGCATCAATGTGGCCTTCGGGCTCACCACAGACTGTAAATTGTGGCCCCATGGAAAATGTTTGTGAGTATCTATGATCTAGAATGATGATGAGGTTTCTTGCATAGTTGGTGGAGTTGTCGTCAGAGATAGGATGAGTTGGGTGTCATCGGCATAGGATATGATGGAGATGCCATGTGATCTGGTGATGTTGGCGAGTGGTGTCACTCAGATGTTGCAGAGGGTTGGGTTGAGCAAAGAACCCTGGGGAACTCTGTAGATTAGATTCTTTGGTTCCCATGTATAGGGTGATAGTCTGACCTGCTGTGTTCTTCCTGTGACGACCAGTCCTCGGATGCCATTGTTGTGTATTCTACTGACACGGGTGTGCTAGGAGACTGTGCTGAAAGCAGCATAGAGGTCAAGTAGGATGAGGGCTGTGGTTTCTCCCCGGTCCAGTAATGTGCTGGTTTCCTCAGTGGCTTCATTGAGTGTTGTTTCTGTGCTGTGGTTGGTCTGCAAACCTAACTGGGAATGGTTGAGCAGGTCGTTGAGTTCGAAGTGGTGGTGAGTTGCTTGTTGTTGGCTGTAGTAATCACTGCAGTTTTATTTTGATGTAGGTTCTTTATTTAGCAGCCCCAGACAACATTGTACAGGCAGAGGATCCTTCACCACCAGCTTCCTCCACTCCAACCGCCACCCATAGAATTCCCCACACCAAAGGTTCTAATCGTACATCATTGCTCAAGACTGTGCTAATCTATCAATATACATAAGTGTAAAGAATTACATACATTACCTACGTTACAACACATCTTCCCTTTTTATATTTAAAATAAAATAAAATAAAAATAATAGTAGAACTTCCATACACGTATATCTTATCACATAAATACACTACAAGCAAGTTACACATTTTCTTTTTAAATTCATACAGGTTGATAAAAACAGAAATGTAAAAAAAAATCTAACAGAAACAAACATAATATTTTTCCATTAAACTGTATTAACACATACAAAGTCATCAAACCTCTTTGGTTTGGAAATAATCCTACCAAACCTTCAAGTGTTGATTTGACTGTCATTGTTTGTACTGTTTTGTAAGTTTTGTGTACCTGTCGCTTCACTTTCACGGAGCGAATGCTGAATACTATCATGAATTGGTGTTTCAAGCGCACGCGTTTTACTGTCACTCCTCACTAATCTACTGTATAAATTTACCTCTTCACTACTCTCCTTTTCATCTGTTTCCAACCAATCATAACTCTTGACATTCTATGTTTCAGCTTGTTTAATATTCCTACACTTGGAAACCCTGCCCAAATGCCACACTTTCCCATCACTTAATTTAACTGAGTTACGGAATACTTCATATACTTTCAGAGGCTCTGAATATCTTCTTTCTCCTTTTCGAACTTTTCTCTCTTTTCTCACTTTAACCCAATCTCCACATTTTACTTTGGATTCTCTTGTTCAAATTTTCTTGTCATACCACTCCTTATATGCTTGTTGGGCCTTGTTGATTTTCAATCTTACTTGATCAGGTGACCATTCGACTCCCTTACCAGACGATAGCCAACCAAGATCCTTGCTGATAGGTTCACGACCTCTCATCAAGAAAAATGGACTTTCCTCAGTGACGCTACTGGGAGTAATTCTGTAAGCCCAAATTAACTTACATAGCTCACTTTCCCAATTCAAACCATTACTCTTGGCCAACTGGATACTCCCTTTGATGACCCTGTTGAATCGTTCCACTAAACCGTTTCCTTCTGGATGGTATAATGAGGTAGTGATGTGGATCACACCATTTCTGTAAAACATTTTTTAGAATTTCTCAGCCACAAATTGAGGACCATTGTCAGTAATTATAGTTTTAGGTAGACCTTCTCTTGTAAATATTTGGTCTAAAAATGTAATAATTCTTTCACATTCTGCCTTATGAACTATTTCAATCTCTGGCCATTTTGAAAAATGGTCCACTGCGACTAGAATAAATTTGTATTCACCATTATTGCATTCCACCGGTCCCACCACATCCAAACCTATCTTTTCCCAGGGGATATTGGGACAAGCAATGGGTAATAAAGGTGGTTTAAATGTTTTCTGACACTTATCAGAACTATTGCATTCTATGCAGTCTCTTATTTTTTTTTCAATTTGCTTATCAGGACCAGGCCACCAATACCTGCTTTTGACTCTTTGTTTAGTTTTGGATATTTCAAGATGTCCTTCATGACATAAATCTAGGATCTTTCTCCTAAGAGAAACTGGAGGTACAGCTCTTCCACCTCTGTACATCATATTGTTTTCTAAATAAAGTTCATTTCTCACCTCCCAGAAAACTTTTCCATCTGCCCCAAGATTTTTTTTTTCAGGCCAACCTCCATTTATGTAACCAGCTATTCTTTTTAAACTGTCATCCTTAATCCATCCTTCCTTCCATTCCATAATATCAATACCTTCCATCCCCTCATCAAATAATCCAGCCACACAACTCTCCTCACCCATTAGTTCATTTACATTTTTAATTGGTAATGACATTCTATTTAGAAAATCAGCTACTTTGTTCTTGACTCCAGGCCAATACTGTACATCATAAGTAAAATCCAACAATTTTACCGACATCCTGCTCAATCTCGGAGATGCATTTTGTAATCCAGCAGTCGTCAAAACCTTTGTTAAAGGTTTATGATCAGACCTCAACAAGACATGCAGTCCCCACACAAATTGACGAAAATGGTTCAATGCCCACACACAAGCTAATGTTTCTCGCTCTATGACTGAGTATCTCTCTTCAGCTGGGGTCAAAGACCGTGATGCAAAGGCAACAACCCATTCATTGTTCTCATCATCACACTGTGTTAGTACCGCCCCCAACCCTTTATTACTTGCATCTGTTGTCACAATGGATTTGCATTTGGGATCAAATCCCTTCAGAAATGGTGCTTTACAAATTTCTATTTTTAAATCCTGAAACGCCCTTTGACACTCATCTGACCAAATAAATTTGGATTTGTTCTTGAGTAATTGTTGTATATGATACGTTTTTTCAGAAAAGTTCCTAATGAACTTGGAATAAAATTCAATTAAACCTAGAAAATCTCTCACATCCTCTTTCCCAGCAGGAGAAGGAGCCTCTTTGATAGCTTCCACTAAAGCTTGCTTCGGTTTAATGCCATTCTTGCTGATGCTCTGACCCAAGTAAACCACTTCTTCTTGAGCCAATTTACATTTACTATACTCTATTGTCAAACCTTTCCTCTTAAGGATTTCTAGAACCTGTTTCAACTTATTGTCATGTTCCTCTCTATTTTTACCCATGACTAGGATGTCATCTTGGAAAAACATCACCCCAGAGATTCCACTAAAGATATTACTCATAATCCTTTGAAACATGGCTGCAGCTGATGCTAGTCCAAAAGGCACTCGGGTATATTGATAACATCCAAAAGGTGTTATGAACGTTGTGTATTTCTTACTATCCTGGTGTAATGGCACCTGATGGTAAGCAGATTTTAGGTCAATAGTTGAAAACCAACACATATTCTTTGTTGCGGAAAACATTTCATTTATGCGTGGTAATGGATACTGGTCAATTAAGATGTTTTTATTCAGCTCCCTAATGTCCACACATAATCTTACTTTACCATTGGAACGCCTTACAACTACTAACGGAGAAACCCATTCTGCTGACTCAACTTGCTCAATAATGCCACCCTCCACCAGTTTTTTCAATTCATTATGAACCTCCTCCTTAATAGAGATAGGTATGTGTCTAACCTTATGAATACATGGAATTGCTGAAGATTTTAATTCTATTTTGTGCTGAAAATCATTCAACAGCCCCACGTTACCAGAAAATAATTCTGGGTAAGAATCCAATATTTCTTCCTTTCCCTCACAATTTTCTTTAATTGTCAACACTGGATCTGGACTGTTGGGGTTCAAAATGATTCCTAAATCACCCTGGTCCGTCCAACCTAAGACTGAGGGTCCTTTTTTAGAAACGTACAATTTGCACTGTGCTTTCCTTTCTTTAAACTGAAATTCTAACTCCCGGAAACCCACAAATTCAATTTTGTCTCCAGTATAGCTCTTGGCAACAACCTCAGATTTGTCAAGATGTGTGCCTAATTTTTCCACCAATTTATCCTTCCATACATCTTCATTCACTATAGTAAAGGGTGAACCTGAATCTGCAATCACCTTCATCATCACCCCTCCTACTGCCAATTCACACCATGGTTTCATCCTTTTAACTTGATCTACACCTAAAATGTCGTAATCTGTACAAAACACCTGATGAACATTCGTATTCTCCAAATTATCGGAATTACTGTCACTGTCCTCTCTAATGTATTTAACATTCACTTTTGAGTTAACAGATTTCCTCCTGCAAACCTTTGCATAGTGACCTACAACACCACAATGAGAACACTTTTGATTCCTTGCGGGCATTTTTTGAAAAATGCTAAGTGGTCAGCACTCCCACACCTATAACACTTCTTTTGTTCCACACTTATGGGTTTACAATTATAATCCATTGCTTCTTGAAGCTTTTTTTTTGTTTCACCACCTTTCCAGTATTTTGCATTAGATATTTTGTTAACTTATTTTATTTCTTGTACTTCATCCATTACCGCTTTGGCACATCTACCTGTAAGTTCTGCTTTCTTTACTAGAGCAATCACTTCCTTTAGAGGTGCTTCACCGTTGACCCACATTTTATCCTGAATATTTGGGTTGCTCGCATGCATAATAATTTGATCACGAATAAGTTCTTCTTGGAGTGGGCCAAAACGACATGTTAACGCCAGAGCACGAAGTGGAGCAACGTAGTCATCAACATTCTCAGTTTTTCCTTGTTTCCTCTGGAAAAACTTATACCTATCTACAGCAACACACACAATAGGTGAAAAATGTGCATCAAGATCCTCCAAAGCATGCGTAAATACATTCCCTCCTTCTCTGGGTTTCTTTTCAATCTGATTGTATGTTTTAAGCCCTCCTGGACCTAAGCAATACAGAAGTACCTTTTTTTTTTTCTCCGGTGAGAAATCCTCTTCCTCAAAAGTGTCTATATAATTACAAAAGTACTCTTTCCATTCCTTCCAAGGCATAGTGGGCTCTCCTTTCGCAGGAATAAATGGTTGAGGATTGGATAAGTTCAATGAGTGTAATGCACACATGTTTCACTGCTTGTAATGAGATGGCAGAAACAAAGAAAATAACACAAGTGCACAATATATCGGTTACATTTGATAATAAACAGCAATGTGTTAGTAACAGAGATCAACTAACATGTGAACAGTGGATTGTAATAATACAATTGTGTAAAATGCTGTTATTACATAAAAGCCCAGTAGGTGGCGCAGTTGTATAACATTTTAATGATGTAAAACTCTCCAAATTGATTCCACATTCAAAATGTTCGAACGTTCGTGTTCGTAATCAGCTGTGATGATCAGCAGAGAATGATTGACTCATCTGTCAACAATATAAGCTGTGCTGATCAGCGAATCTTTGTAATGCTGAAATTTAACTAACAAGCTGTGTGGAACAGCAAATGTACCAGCAATATGTCTGCCATGAGGAGACACTGTGGGTAAATTCACAGTGCAGTTATATCATATGGTAATGAGAATACACAATCCTCGAGATCCGGCAGTTGAAGACTGGCTGGGAGACGCATAAAGTAGGTAATGGATTTTAAATGTACTCACGTTCGTGCTGAATTAAGCGTATACTTGCCACAACTGAATCCGTCCTCTGAGACTGTCGAAGTGCATTCCTTGTAAGTTTAGAGGACTCATGTGGGAACGAACCAGTATTTTGTGGCTCACTAATTAACAGTTTCCTTGGTCCTCTTCAATCCTGTACTGCATCCCATTCACCTGCCAAGCTTGATTACTGTAGGGGCCTACAGTATCATTGCAACAGGCAGAGTAGTGTCACTGCCTCTCCATCAACACAATCTGCTTCACCACGTCCAGGGCTGCGCCACTCTCGTCGCCAATTTCTGTAGTAATCACTGCAGTCTTATTTTGATGTAGGTTCTTTATTTAGCAGCCCCAGACAACATTGTACAGGCAGAGGATCCTTCACCACCAGCTTCCTCCACTCCAACCGCCACCCATAGAATTCCCCACACCAAAGGTTCTAATGTTACATCATAGCACAAGACTGTGCTAATCTATCAATATACATAAGTGTAAAGGATTACATACATTACCTACATTACAACATTGGCCTTCTCCATTACTTTGGGAGCAGAGACACTTTGGCTCGGAATGGGAGCAGAGAGATGGGTCAAAAGATGCTGAGCTTGCTGGGGTTGGCCTGAGGGATTTTGAGGACAAAGTTGACTGCTGCATGTTTCAAGTATTCTCGAAAGGCAGCGGTTTTGATGGAGGTGTTGATGAGGTGGGTTAGGATGTTGCTGAATGGTGGTCCTCCTGTGTTTTAGATTTGGTGTGGACATGGGTCCATCGGGTCCCCTGAGTGAACTGTTCTTATGATTGCTGTGGGGTTTTCTTCAGTGAGTGTTTCTATATATGGTCAGGTATTTGTCCTGGTTGGGGTTGATCAGGATGGTGATGAGGTCATTGAGTTCAGATTGTTGCTCCAAGTTGCTGCAGATGTTTTCTATTTTGCTGTGGAAGAAGTTATATAACTTCTGACAGAGTTCCTATGATGATGTTGGCTGCAGCCTTCTGGGGTGGTAAATTCTTTGATGATCGAGAAGATGTCCTTGCAGCTCTTGGACCTCTTCTCAAAACTTTCAGTTAGTGCTCTTCTTTTGGTGTCTCTCAGGAGCTGGTGGTAGCACCAGAGTGCAACCTTGTATGTGGTTCTGGCGTCAGTGTCATTGCTTCATCTTCATTTTCTTACTAGATGTTTGCAGTAGTGTTTGGATGTCATGAGGTCACCTGTATACCAGCTGGCTGGTTTGTTGTTTTTTCTTTGTCTGTTTTTGATGAAATGACACCAAACAAATTCTACCCAATCAGTAGAACTGTAGATTTTCTAAAGTTTTATGGTGAAAAATAATCCCAGATCAACGCGCAACTGCAGTATCTGGTCGCATGAGATGGGGGCAAAGTCAAAAGTTAAGGCTGACCGTGATGGAGTGCGATTCAGCTACACAAGGTGGATTGGGCCCAGTCTTCGCTTACCTTCGGAGTTGGAAGAATTTTGATGAAAAGTTCTTGATAAGGTCAGGTTATGCAGGGAAAAGCAGCCAGCCGTGTCTGTGGAGGAGGTGTTGTCATTGGGGAACCCCGAGGACAAAGTAGCAGTGAAGATTTCTACTTTCAGACTTTGACACTTTTTTTGGAAGTTGAAACTCTCCAGCGGGATGAAGCTGCAGGCTGTGGCTGATGAGGGCTCCACATGGCCATATTTTCCTAGTGAGAGGCCCAGCGGAACAGGATTTGCTGCTGTAGAGAATAACTTAGAGAGAGCTACTGTGGAGTTAGTCTGGCTGATGATGCAGATTGGGCGGATCGACAAAGGTCCCTGTCTTCTTTTGGTTCTCAGGCCACTTATTGATGGAAAGGTTTTTAAGACTCATGTTTTAGGGTTAATCAGGAGCAGTACCACCACAAAAGGGTCACAAGTTGGGGGGCCAGGACTCACTCTAGCAGAAGCCTGGTATTGAGTTCAAGTTCTCTGCAGTTTGTTAAGTATACAGGAGGCCAGCCAACTAGCCATTGGAGTCCATCTGGTACTCCTATAGTCCTAGGTTCAAGCATCAAAGCAGTTGGGCAGACCTCTGAGGGTACAAACCATGCCCAAAAACACAGGGCAGTCCTCTGGAGGTCTAGGGAAGTCCTTCAGATTACCTCTGTAGGCCCAGGAGTGTACCGAAGAGTGGCTCAGGGGTACTAATACTTATAACTGTTGCCAGCCTTTGAAATGGGGGGAACTTCTAGGCTACCCCAACATTTGGTTTGAGAAAGTTCCTTCCTTCCCCTGCCTAGGCTCCAAATAGTCCAGTGTTGCAAAAGACTGGTGTCAAGTTCCTTTGTGAGTGTGCTGGAGGCAGTCATTTAAAATTAAAGTAGGGCAGGGAACAGCTCTGTCTCACCTTTCCTCACATGATGGCCCATTCTGCTCACATCTAGTCCCCATTTGTCTCACTGTATGTCAGGAATACACAAAGGTCAACCGCCAAGCTATTCACAGGCATGTGGCCCAGGACACAGGCTGTAGGCACCAAATGGTTAGAACAAGAAAATGACTATATTCTTAAAGTAAGATTTTCAGAACTGCAACCTAAAATCTGACTTTACCATTAAAGATGAATTCATTTGAGACCAAACATGACATTTCTACCTCTATCAAAAGTTAGAAATTATTAAATATAATAAAGTAAATAGATGTATGAGTTTTTCCACTACTCGGACATGTACAACTTAAAAACACATGTCATACTTTCTAAATACAATGCACCCTACTCTGTGGGCTGTTAGGGACTACCTTACAGTTATTTTGCCAGGTCGAATTGACAGTTTAAACTGCACACAGGCTGCAGTGGAAGACTTGCAACATGTTTTAAAGTGCTACTTTAGTGGGTGGTACAATGAGTGCTGCAGGCCCACTAGTAGCATTCACCAATCAGGTATAAGACAAATGTACTATGTTTAGGGGAGAGAGCACACAAACTTAGCATTAGTTAGGGGAGACAGCACAGGAATGTAGTTCTGGTTAGCAGTGGTAAAGTGCACAGAGTCCGAATGAAAATAAATACAAAATCCAGACCGAAGGAGGGGAGAAGGCAAAAGGTTTGGATGAAGACCACACCAAGCATGGTAGATCTAATAAGCTCCATATTATAGAACACTTGACCAGCTGAGTGGCCTGCTCAGCTGACATTTTCCACAGCATGGGGAGCAAGCAAGTCACAAGTACCAGTGTTAAGATGTTGTTCACTTTATTTAAAGGTCAGGCGATGACACTGGGGCCAGTTTAGCACAGAGTATAGATTATAGGTAGGGTTTACAGCAATTATATACCAAGGCACAACATCACTCTGGGAACCGCTAGGAATGAACCCCTAAGTTGCGCCATTGGTCCCTGAAGGAAATACAGGTCACCTTTCATACTTAACATGGAGGAAGGTTAACAGGCCAATTCAGGAGGGCCTCTGCTAGGGCAGATGGTCAGATGAGATATGCAGGCCAAGCCCTCAGAAGTCCCTTGAAGGTAACTAGTCAACCCAGGATGGGGTCTGATGTTGTCCTGGAGCCGTTGTGCAAGTTGTCACTTGTGTCCCAATCCCAGGAGCGATGCTGGTAAAGACATAGCTATATTCAGCCTTCTTTAGACTCTATCTGTGGACTTATTTTCATCAGTACAGTCTTTATGGTCAGTAGTGCAAGGAAGCTTGAATGCCTTGTGCTGGGTGGCAGGACAAGGGAAGGAAACAACACATTAATTCTGGTAACAGTCAGTGTTAGACCTAGCATCCATGACGTGTTCTTCCCTGTTTTTTTGCCTCTGCTTCCCATGTTTTGAATGTGTGCTGGACTCTGGTTTTGATACTCCGGGCACTTTACCACTGCTAACCAGTGCTCAAGTGAAAGTGCTCCCTGTGAAAAATGTTTGTGTGATTGGCTTTTCCAGGATTGGCATATTTGATTTAATAGTAAGTCCCTAGTAATGTGTTTAGTAGAGGTGCCAGAGCCTGTAAATCAAATGCTACTAGTGGGCCTGCAGCACTGATTGTGCCACCCACATGAGTAGCCCTGTAAATATGGTTCAGACCTGCCACTGCAGTGACTGTGTGTGCAGTTTTCAAACTGCCATTTCAACCTGACAGGTGTACCCACTTGCCATTCCCAAACCTTCCTTTTTTATACATGTAAGGCACCCCTAAGCTAGGCCCTAGGTAGCCCCATGGGCAGGGTGCAGTGTATGTTAAAGGTAGGACATGCAGTGATGTGTTTTATATGTCCTAACAGTGAAATACTGCCACATTCAGTTTCCACTGTTGTAAGGCCTATCTCTCTCATGGGTTAACATGGAGACTGCCTTTAAATAACTTTTAAGTGCATTTTCCCTTTGGGAACAGATGGAGATGGCGAGTTTGGTGTCTCCGAACTCCCAATTTAAAAAAATATGTTTGATAAAGTTGTTTTTTAAATTGTCAGTTTTAAAATGCCTCTTTTAGAAAGTGGGAATTTTCTTGCTTAAACCATTCTGTGACTCTGCCTGCCTGTGTATTCCCTGTCTGGGTCAGACTGACAGATGGGCTGTTTGTGAATCTCCACTAGACAGTGAAACAAAGGGAGACAGGGAGTAGCCTGCATATCCTGATGAGCCATCTGGGCTAAAGTGGAGGGAGGAGTGGGTACTTACACCCAAAAGGTGCTGTGCCTGACCTCACACAATGCAGTCCCCAACCCCATGGTGTGAGTCTGGAGCCAGGCCTGGACAAGGCAGGATCTTGTGAACAACAAAGAATTGCCTTTGAAGTTTGCCTACTTCAAAGGCAGAAAAGGGTATAAGTGATGGACCCAAAGCCCTAGACTTTTAGATTACTTCTGAATTCAAGAGGAACCTCTGCCAAAGAGAAGAGCTGAAGAGCTAGAGGAGGAGTACTGTCCCTTTGCCTGTGACTGTGCTTTTCTGGGTTGGCTTGCAGTTGCTGCTTTTGCCTGAAACAGGACAAAGACTGGACTTTGTGATATATTCTTGCTTGTGAAGTGTCTCCAAGGGCTTTGACTGAGCTTGCCTCCTGTTTTGAAGTCTCAGGGCCGTCAAAGACTTCCTCTGCCAGCGCTTGGACTCTCTGCTGAGACTCTTGCCCTGCCAAGTGGTGCCCTATCCAGTCCGTGGGCCCTTGAAAGGTGAAGCTGGTAGAACCAAGGTGTAAATCCACACACGGGAGCCGTTTGGGGAAAATGTCAATGCCCCACCTGTAATGCGGCTGTAAAAACGATGCACCACCTGCCTCGTGGCTGAGAAATCGACACACCACCTCCATTGTGGCTGGAGAAACAATGCAACCCCCTCTTGCGGCTGCTGAAAACAATGCAAACCCCATGCAGCGTGGTTTTCCATCACCGTGCGGATGGATTTCACATGCATCACTGCTGGGTGTCAAAATCAACGTGAGCCTCTGCAGATCCGAGGTGCTTGTCTGGAAATTGATGCATTGCTCTCTTGCAGCAGAGAAAAACGACGCATCACCTACCCAACCAGAGAAGAAACGACACACAGCCTCACTTGCGAGTAGGGAATCAACGTATCATTGACTTTTCCGATGGAGCTTTATTTTTTACACAAACTAGGTACATTGTGTACCAACAACGTTTCCGTTGTTTTCTATGGAGTAATATTCTAGTATTTAAAAAATTAATTACTTTACTTGTGTATTTTGGATTTTTTGACGTTGTGGTCTTGTTTGATTTAGATAAATATTGACTGATTTTCTAAACTAGGGTGGTATTCATTTTGTAGTGTTTTCACTGTATTACTGAGTGTTTGGTACAACTACTTCACACATTGCCTTTGAGATACGCCTGACTGCTTGTGCCCAGCTACCAAGGGGGTGAGCAGGGGTTATCCTAGATGTGTATCTCCTTTGCCCTGACTAGAGTGAGGGACCCTGCTTGGACAGAGTGCAAACTGACTGCCAGTCAGAGACCCCATTTCTAACAGTCAGCCAAGAGATGACCATACATTTATGATGTCAGTTCCCTTTCACTGTGCCACAGTGCAAGCAGGGGCTACTGGCCCTCAGATGTGGGGGTGGGATGGCTTGCCTCTGATGTCCTGTCCAAGTAAATTCGTTTAGCATTTTAATATGGTGGTAGTGATGGCAAACAGACACACACTTTTGAAGGAGGCAGCGTGAAGGTATCTTAAGCTCTGAACTCAATAATTACTCAGCATTCCAATAAAATGACCATCCAACCCAGTGCTTGTTTACTTTTTTTAAATGAAAGAAGGTTATTTATACACTTGAAACAAAATAATTTACTATGCAGTTACAAATAACTACTGGTGCAGAGTCACAGCGCCCAAGGTTACAGTTTGTTCCGGCTTCACCCCATTCTTCCTTCATCTTTAGGGTAAGTATGTAGTACATCTTTAAGCACAGGTTCAGTGCTACAACCCTCATTCAGAGTTCTTGTGCTCAGTTTTTATAGTCACAATGTTACTCTTCTCACTAAATTCAAATGCTCTTTATAGTTCACTGTAGGCAGCAGAGTGCATCTGCTTCCCCCTGCAAAAGGAAGAACCAACTCTAAATGCATTAGCACTCCGGCCCCGGCCCAGAAGCAGCATAGGCAGGGGCTGCTCATCATAGGCAGGTGAGTCAGCAGGGGAGAAAGTTCATGAGTCCACTGGAGGGCATCCACAGTTAAAATGCTGTTCAGATGTCACATGCTTCACAATGATTTCCGCTCATGATGACTTCGGCGGACGGTATACACCATCCGCCCGAAGTCCAGACAGTAAGGTTTCCACCAGTGTGGCTACCTTCCCATGGGCCCCATTACAAGTTACCCACTGGCCAGTGGGTAACGGCCTACAGCATTGTCGCTGGCTCATAATAGAGCCGGAGGCAATGCTGTAGTGCTTAGGGAGCACCAGCACCTGTCGCAAAGTTCACTGTCTGCAGACAGCAGACTTTGCGACAGGGCTGGCCAGGGGAGCCCCTCAACATGCCAAGAGCATGGGCAGTGGAGGTCCCCCTGGGGCACCCTGAACCCCTTCTCTGCCAGTCTTTACATGACAGTGCTACCACCATGTAAAAGCTGGTGCAGAGGGGGGTCGTAATCCTCAGGGCGGTGCTACTTCCAACACTGCCCTGGTAGATTAGGACCGCCAGGACTGGCAGTCCCTCCTGTGGAGGAAAATTGGTGGTGCTGGCGGTCAGACCAGGGCACGACCACCACAGTCATACTGCCACCGCGACCCTGGCGGTCTATAAACTGCCAGTGTCGGAATGAGGCCTTTAATCTTTTCAAGCATGGTTCTGGTCGGTGCCATTGGCTGGTCTCAGTCAGGGTTGCAACTCTGCCATCCATTCAGCAGCAGTTTCAGATAGTGTCATGAGCTAGCTGTTTGAGAGAGATAGTACTCTGAACAAGGATCACACTGGTTGCTCTCTTATAAGTCTTTGGGTAATAGGCCCTTCACTCTGGAATCAGCTGCTTCTGTAGGCCATAGCAATCAGCTCCTTCAGTAGGCTTGGATGGGAA
Organism: Pleurodeles waltl; assembly: GCF_031143425.1. Taxonomy (NCBI): domain Eukaryota; kingdom Metazoa; phylum Chordata; class Amphibia; order Caudata; family Salamandridae; genus Pleurodeles; species Pleurodeles waltl. The sequence continues at coordinate 942,024,266 of NC_090443.1, forward strand.
GATGGCTCTCAGCTGACCCCATCTCTAGCTGCACAGTAGTCCTCTGGGTAAAATGAGGAAAAATCCTTTCATTGGTCTCAGAGAACATAGAACTGGAAAAACAAGTGGATCAACTGCTGCCACGTTTATACAGGTACAGCGTACAGGGGAGGTGTATTCTATGTCGGTGCACTTTTTTCATGCATCTTTTCCAGGCTGCCTTCCAGCCACTGCCTTTGTGTAGAGTGATGCTCTTCATCTCCAGTTTGCAGTACCCAAAATGGAGGCACAAAAGGAAGTGATCAATCTACACCTACGTATCAATACTCACACTTCACAATCTTCAGAAAGAAAGACAAAAGCCTCACCAAAGGACCCTTCAGACTCAGAGACCTTTCATCCCCACCATCTATAAAAAAAAGGAGCCCTAACTCCTCTCTCCCCACTTCTGTGTGTATGTCTTCTTCCTCCATCTTCAATAAGGTCAGCAATACACTTCCGCTGTCTGTGAAAACAAACTCACCTCCATCTTCTGCCTTGAGCACACTAGCGGATTTCATAATCCCACAGGCCTCCATTAATCTTAGCTCTCTGATGCATGCTGACCCAAAGTCCCTAAGGTTGAACTCCATCTTATGTAGACCAGACTCCATCTTGACTAGAGGAGGTCGCAATCTTCCCACTCTCACACAATCGGAGACACAATTTTTCCCGGTTTTTGCAGAATCATTGTCATGTGTGCCATTCAACATAGATATCGCTGCCTTCATGCCTCCGCTGGTAGAGACAACCTTTGCTAGCAACAAGGTATGCAGTTCATCTCTCCTCCATAAGAAACTCTGTACTGCAAGTTGCTCTGCCATCCATGCTCTCATACTATAGCGCACAGAAGTAGATGTTAGGGTGTTAGGTTCTAGATTACATTTTTTAATTATATTAAATATTAAAAATGCTAGAAATGTTAACTTTATCCTCATTTCTAATGTGGCTTCTTGCTGTTTTTATAATATTCTGTGTAGTTATTTTAGATGTACTGAGAAACAGATTGTTCCAGTAGTAATAAATACCTTCAACTACAGTGTGTGTGATGCTGTGACTAAAAAAATGAGGTTTGTTTCTGTTTCCACAGAGCCCCTGATTCCCTGATCGGATTATTAGTAACTCAAAAGCAAAACATGTATGCTAATTACACACTGAATAGTGTTTTGCTGGGCTGCAACAACTGTCTTTCACTTTAATCTCTGGTGTATTGAACCAAGTTCAACCGTGTCACCCGTGGGTGGGAAAGCACACCTTGTAGAGTTAAGCCAAATTTGCAACACGGAGGACACACCCACACATATACACAGAAATGCACTGGGGTGTTAGCACTATGACCCGGATTAGTGTGTAGCTGCAGAACTGTAAACAAGTGAGCCCGCAGGCTTGCGCAACAATGCTATGCATGCAGCATGGAGGCCACACATCTACCCAAAAATGCACTGGGATGTTAGCACTATGATCCGGATTAGTGTGTAGCCGCAGAACTGTAAACACGTGAGCCAGCAGACTTGTGCTTCTGTGACACTTATGAAAAAGGTCTGATCACAACTACTGATTCACAAAAAACAGTATTCTGTCACTATAGCTCTACATGCTAAACCCATAATCATAACGCCTAATGAGGGCTCTTATTTTGCACCCTTCATCTCCTTCATTTCATTCATGGTAAGGGACAGGCATATGCCTACATGCACAGGTTATTTTAGCATGATGCTGGGACCAAACGAAAACTTGGGGATACCAGATACAATCAGTTGGGCACTTACAGTAGTGATACACATCTGTATGCATGCAGGGGGCATTCTGACCCTTACAAATTAGTTTAACATATTCCTAATAATGAAAACACAGTTGATTTCCTATTCCAACTTATGTCACGATTAACACTCTGACTAATTGATTTTGCTGGTGCCAGGATAGCCTTTTCTGGGTATCAGCTGTCCTTTATCATTATTTATCTTCAGGGCATTCTAAGAGCTATTTAAAGAAACGTCAAACTATACAAAAAAGTGATGGCTGGAATACTTGAATTAATCTCAGTCACTGGTAATTACTCAGGGCCGAATCCCAATGCAGTGTTATTTTGCACACCCTGGCACCTCATTTTTGACTCAGCTATATGCAAATCAGTCTGGACCCTGCTCCAGTGTTAGCTGTCCATCCCGAACTGTCAAGCCAGGTCCTCCCTGAACCAGAACACAAACAACACAAGGCATAACATTTCATGCAGAGAGCAAACCAAGAATTTGAACAGTCACTGCTTTTAGCTGCAGCTGATACTTGTCTGTCAAGTTATATATTTTTATACTCGAGGGAACAGCCATAACACTAAGTTCAATAAATTATTTGACCACATTTGTAAATTATGTCTATTTGGAGTAAACCTTTGACTAAGTCTATCTTCTACCATATTAAAGACACGTATTACTCTAGAAAGCTTACTCTCACATGTATTCTGAACACAATATTATTTTAAAATGAGACACAGTTAAAAATATATAATGTGTAGTAGGCACTTCACATTTAGTGTTAATCAAATGATGTAATGAAAAAACTAAAACAAATGCACTTACCGACCAGTTGGCATGTACTATTGCAAAGCACCTTGACACCCTGCAGGAGCACTAGAAAAAACATATACATTAATACCTCATGGTGTGTTTTGTGTTCATGCACACCCCTTTTCTTACATGAAAAGCTCCTGGTGAGAATATTAGGTGATGTAACTTTCCCAGAATTGCGGTAAAGGTGTGTTTGATATCTTGGGGCTGGATGGGCAAATCGCTTGGGGCCACATGTACAAAGCATTTTTCCATTCGCAAATGGGCAGATTTGCAGAATCGGCCAGTTTGCGACTAGAAAAATGCTTTTTGGGATGTACAAAGCCAAAACTGTGATTCAGTAACTTATTACCACTGAATCACAATTTTGGCTTTGCGATTTGGTATTAGGAAGGGGTGTGTCCAGGGCGCCCCTTCCTAATACTGAATTTAATTGGTATGTATGATTGTTTTGTGACAGTGAATGTGGTTGCAAAACAATTGCATTTAGCACCAATTTCAAATTGGTGCTAACCAATTCGCAAGCGGGAAGGGGTCCCTAAGGGAAATTCACTAGTTAAACTTAAATGAAATAACTATAACGTTTGCCCATTGTCATGCACAGTGATGTCATCAATGATCTCTTTTCAGTTGCCATCAGTGAGGGTATTAATGATGTCATAGAAAATGTCATGAATGTTGCAGTATGTCTGGTAATAAGCAGTACAGGATGAGAGCTCAAGATATAGGTAATTCAGCTAACAGTATAACTGGTGAATTTTAGTTTTTTTTAGTTTAAAATTATGCATTTAACTGACATTTTCACCTTACTAAAACTTTATTCTTTGGGGTCTTCAGTGAATTTCTGAAGATTTGTAATATAAAGTAAGACATTGTTACCAGACCTAGCTGTCACTTTAACCTTTGTTTTTTCACTACATTTCTGAATTTAGTTTTTTATTGTAAAGTGGCTATATAAAGAGATGTCATTGCAAGAAAGGCTTTGTCAAAGGGTAAGACCACTAAACAATAAACTGCTGGACTCTTCGCTTGAACAGGGGGTCAAGCACATCAACCTTTAGTGAGCAGGCCTGTTGGCTTTATCAAAAAGTTACAAAAATAAATTATGAATAACCACATTGCAAATTATTACTTACAAACACTGCAATTCATAACAATAATTGTCACTTTTTTTAATTAACTTAATTAACCATTTTTATTCCACACAAACATAAATGTGTGTTTGAGTTTTTCTGTGACACTTCAGGTCACACAATGCAGCCATTGAATTAACCAAAAGGTGTCCTTACATCCCAGCGGAAGAGCATACAGATCGAATTTGGGGTGCTTTTAAAATGATGGTAAGCTCTCCTGGGGTCATTCATTCAATGTCCCAGGAGACTTGCAGATTTTTTAAAAACTTTCCTGTGGGGCTACTGTGCTCTTTGCAGGCACAAAACACTTTTATAAATAGTTGCATGTGCCCCTGCCCCTCCTTGGGACTGTACAACAAACTGGAATATATAAAACCAATGCCAATGCACTGCATTATGAGGCATTCTCTGGAGGAAGAGGTGAATAAAGAATGAGCAGCCTGGATGCTTCAATACTGAAGGGGTGAGGCTGCAACTATTTTTTAAGTAATTGTTATTTTTTTTTACATTCTGTGTGCCCCACCCCACCTGGGGCACCCAGACTATTCAAAGTCCTTTGGGTCTTGGAGGGGAGATGTATTGTCCCTGTAGCTCCCCTGCTAGCACCTATCCACCGCTTTGCACTTATCCATTGGGAAAAGCTTTTGTTTCTGCTTCCGCCTGTTGGAAGCAAACCTATGTTCTCTGCCCTCAAGAGAGCAGGCAGGAAGTTACGTTTATTTTCCCTGCCCCTGCTCTCATGACCAAAGAACAACACAATGTCCCAGTAGATTGGGTCTTCTGCACACTATCTGCCATCGGACACCTGGAGATGGGATCCCTGGGGCCATTATACAGCTTTGGGAAGGAGGCCCCATGCCCTACTCTCCAAATAAAAAGAAGTTACCATGCTCCAGGGGATGGCTATTAAATAGCTCAGGTTGGGTGGCCTCATGCCTCTTTCCCAAAAAAACAATAAAAGAAAGCAATGACTAAGGTCCCGGGGATGGGTGACCTTGGGCCATGAAATGGCTTGTGGAGGGCCTTGAAGAGGGCCTGGGGACCCCATGCCCTAAGGCCTATTTTCATACCGGGAGTGGGGCCACACGGCTCCTCTCCTCAAGCCTTGAACGTCAGCTCTGGGGACCCCATCCCTTAAAGCACGACAGTGTCCCTTGGAGTCCATCTCCCAGGACACTGTGGTTCCCTGCCTGGGAGAATATGGGCATGCCCTGCCTGCACTCCCCTGGGCAAGAAACAGATCTTTGCTACCGCCCTTGCAGGAGTAGATAAAAATGCTGCTCTTGCCCTGGTGGGAGCAAAAGAATGGTGCAGAATCCCACCAGAATCCACTATGATGCTAGCCAGGGAGCTGGTAGGGGCCAGCGGGACCTGGGGACTCCCCCTCCTACTGGACACAACAATGAGATGTTGTAGGAGCCCCAGGTGGATATTGGAGTTGGAGTTCCTATCAACAAAGGGGAGGGAGTAGATTGAGTCCATGGACCTCCCCGAGGGGCCCCCAACAAACAAGGAGCTGTTGGTGCCCCTGGTGGGGGTTGGGGCACCCACTTAGTAAAGAAAATGCCTACTGTCACCAGTACCCATGATGAGTGCCTGCTGGGGAGCCAGCTGTGGCTTCAGGGGCCAGAGACTCCCTCCATGGTCCCCAAATAAAGATGTGGGTGTTCCTTGTGGGAACTAGGACACCCACAAACATAACATCAAAACCAGAATTACAAATGAGCAATAGGAGCTGCTCATTTATTATTAACTGTTCTGGCAAGCAGTACCCCACAATGCCCTAGGTCTTCTTTGTAGCCGATATTTTCTTGCAGGTGGTGTGGTAAGGAGTATCACCAAATATTTTTATTAATGTTGGGGTGGGTCTGTCGGAAGGGCACTAGCCCAACTTCTACACTTCCGTCAGCCCCTTCTCCGGCAACTCCATCTCCTGGGACACTGAATACGTGACCATGGAGAGCTTACCATATTTTTTTAAACAAGCAGTATGCCCTTCAGCTGGAATGCGGGGACCTCTATTGGTTGGTTCTATGGTTACTCTTCGTGCCTTGAAAAATGTTATAAGAAAAAATCTCTGTTGGTTGGTTCTATGGTTGCACTTTGTGCCTTGAAAAGTTTTAGAAGAAAGAGATGTTATTTTTTTTAATAAAAAGTCTTCAGTTAAAGTATTTTATGACATCCACTTTATTAAACATTGCAATAGTGAAATTATGAAATATACATTTGATCATAGTTATTTGTCACTTTTTGATAAAACCGGCAAGTCTATCTAACTTAAAATTACACCATGTATATTGTTACACACAGTCAGCCATGCAGGTGGGGTATTGGGCACAGTGTCTGGCCTACTCCCAATGACACCTGCAGTTTAGCGTCAGGCCTTATACACAACCCCCGCTGCACACAGATGAAGCAGTGCAGTCTCCTTTTTGGGGTTCCATGGGTAGGCTCCTAGGGACACTGTAAAAAGTTACTGGCCTAGGGGATTGGGTCCTGGAGGCCCAAAATCGGCACAGAGAAGGGGGCTGCCCCCCCCCTTTTAAATAAATAAAAAATACAACATGAGGCCTTGTGGGGTGGAATCCCCAAACCCAAATTCAACCCAGGAAGGAGAGACACACTCCCCTCACCCCTTTACAAATATAGTTGCCTCAGTGGATGAGCTCACTGAGGCCATATCCGGCTCCGGGACGTGAGGACATGCACAAACCCTCCCCATAATAATAAATCATTAATTAAGGTATGACACCCAGGCCCTGGCCCACCTAGGGGTCATTTTTATAAAACAAATGTCTGACATTTATTTTACATCAAGCAAAAGAATCCCTGGATTGTGGTAAAGAACACTCCCCCCCCCCCCTTTAAACAATTTTTTTGTCTGGGAGTTCCATCTGGCACCCTTCCACAAAGACCTGGAGGCAAGATATATCTACCCTGCCCCTATAGTATTTTTTAAAACTTTTCATGCAGGTGACTAAGTCCCAAGTCCTGTAATGGCCATGCAACATTTCTTATCATGTTGTGGCTGCCAATGAAAGCACTTGCTCCGAGAAACTACCCTCAGCCAATGCTATGGCTTGAATTTTGACCAGAGGTCCAGCTAGACATGTTTTTCAAACGTTTTTATCAATATCCAATGAAAGGATATACACCAAATCCTAAAAAGCATGCTCTCTCAATGAAGATGTAGCTTCTTGCCAAGTTTGGTACATTTTCACTCAGCCCTTTTGGCTATAGCACATTCTAAAATCCCTATAGAAACTGCATGGGAAAACTGTTTTACCCCCGCCCCTTTTCTGGACTACCGCCTGACGGATCACCATGAAATGTTCCAGGAAGGACCTGAGCCAATAAGAGCAGTTTTTTGGAAGGCTTTGTTAAGAACCATCAAATGGCACCAAAGTTATTAGGAAGCTAAAAAAGCTATTTCCTAAGGAAACAAAATCCTAACTAGAACTACCCAAGGAATGAAAAAAAAAATATATATATATATATATATATATTTGTACACACAACCACCACACAAATAAAAAAACAAAGGTTACAGGGACGTTATGGCTAGCCTCGTGTTTTAAGTGTACAAAACCATAGAAATTCAGCTGTGATAGAATTATTTCAAGCAACTATAACTTGTGTCCTAAGTTAATTAAAACTCGTGCCCCCCCCATGCACAGTTATCCCATCAATAATGTTACTGCAAATGTTACAGTGACATTATCAATTATGTTATCAAAAATCTCATGAGTGCTGTAATATCTGAGGTAATTAGCAGTGCATAGCAAGGGTACAAGGTATAGTAAGTTACCTTACAGCACGAGTTCTGGTTACTTAAAATAACAGTCTAATTTCTATAGTTTTGTACTTTTAAAATGTGAGGATAACTATAATGTTCATGTAACCTTTGGTTTTTTTTTTAAATTAATTTCTCTGTTTTTTTAAAATTCTATATCCTAACTATAACGTCCCAGTAACCTTTGTTTTTTCAGGGAATTTCCATGCCCAAAAGTGACTCCTTAGTAGGCAGTGTCCACACATCTCTATGTTATTCAACCTAAAGCTGGTGATGGGAAAAAGACGTAAATGTTCCATCACTGGGAATGCTTAACATTCAAAACACAAGTAAATTAACAGCCACACTGCCATGAGATACCAGAATTTGAACCTTCACCCTATTGAGTGACGGTCCAAGGGCTTTACCAGTAGGTCAGAGGTAACTCTGTTCTGTTGTGCATCAAAAGGTAACTATAACATTCCAACCAAACACCTTGCTAGTGTTACGCTTTGAAATCATTGTATGGAGAGACCACTGAAATAACAATCTCTTGCTCTCTTCCATCCCAAGCACCCGAGCGAGAGACAGAGGGTGACAGGACCGTGGTGGTCCTAGCCGGTTCCCTGGGCCTGCTTGAGCCGGCATTGCTCCCGCACCCAGGGAGCTGTCGCAAATAGCAGCTCTCTGCATGCGGGAGCAATGTTTTCATCTCTTTCCCTGCCCGCAAATTAGCTATGTTGGGCACCTCCGGAGGTAGGTGGAGCCGGCCCTGGAGAGTGGCAGTCTCCAACGCCATCTATGGCTCCAAGAGTGGAGGGAAAAAATGTAGTGAAGTTATCAGGGGGTCTGCCCTTTTGATCATGGGCCAACCCCCTGTGGGGCCTATTTTTTTCTTTTTTTTTATAAATGTTCGGTTTTCCTGTGGGCCATGATCGGCCCACAGGGAAACACACACATACATAAAGAAGAGTGATCTCTTTTCTCTCTCTCTCTCTCTCTCTCTCTCTCTCTCTCACTCTCTCGCTCTCTCTCTATATATATATGTATATATATATATATATATATATATATATTTTGCATTTGCATTTTCCTCATGCGATTTCCCATATGAATTTCGAATAGCGCTACAACCAAAACAGCTGAACAGAATCATGTCAAATGTGGCAGAAAGCTAAAGCTCCATCCAGAAAGTGTGCTTTTTGTGATTTGGTTTCAATCTCTTGAAGAAATTAAGGTTCAAAATGTATAGATATTCAGGCTATGGAACACTTCCAGAGGACAGTGAAATTTCACAGTACTGCAAGCTCCGTGAGTGAGTGCTTGTATTCGCATTTGGCTCTGCTTGATTTTGTGGACGGGTGCGCTCCCCGAGTCTCAGCAGTCCATGTCTGTTAAAGTGCAACAGCAACCCAGTTGTAATAAACATGTAAAAATGTAGAAACACATTTAAAATTCAAATAAACATTATAAAAATTGCATATAAATACTTTTAGAACACTTAAAGACAAAATTATTATACATCAATATTTAAGTTTTCAGATATTTAAAAACAATATACTTACCAATGATAACACATGCCTCAATATAATTATTGTCATGATATTCTGGCTTTGCCATTTAACTACCAATATTACGACTTCGATATTAAGGGTGCACACCTTTTTATAAAGCATTCCATGCCGCAATTCTGCAACTTCTAAGCCCTATAACTAGGGCTGTATCATAGTATTATTTGAAGAACTGTGCTGCATGCCCACCGGTTTACGACCAAGCTAGTGCTTATGATGCCAGGTTCCTATTGGAATTGTGTTCTAGTTTTATATCCTGACTGCCCCAAAACATACAAAATAAATGTGAACTAGCTCAGGAGGTGAGGCTACTGAAATGTGTTCTCAAAAGTGACCTCAGGGTGTAATTGTCTATGGTGTGGGAGAGACTAGAATGTGGGGGGGTGGAGTTATGTTAGCCTCCCAGCATGCAGGCCCTGAGGAGGCTGCATTAATTTCAGAAATGACCAGCGCAGGGAGGTGGTAAAGAGACGAATGGGACACTGAAGAGATGGAGAAATGAAGAGAAACTGAAGAGTTGCAGCAGTGAGGAAATGCATAGTGTATAGCAATGAAAACATGAAAAGGCTGCAGACAAGATCAAAGTACTGATTTTCGGAAACAAGTGCTCCCCAAGGCATGCATCCAAGCGGCCCTCAGAATTCAGACCTACTCCTACCCCCACTGACCATGCTAGGAACCTAGGCATCATTCTTGACAAAAAGCTAACCATGACGAGGGATGTCAACTCCATCTCCTCCTCCTGATTCGTCATCCTCCACATGCTTTGTAAGATATTCAAATGGCTACCTCAAAGCTCAAGACACACCATCACCCAGGCCCTCATCTCCAGCCGACTAGACTAGAGCAATGCGCTCACTGCATGGATCACAGCTCACCTTCTCTGACAACTACAGACCATACAGAACATTGCAGCCAGACTCATCCTGGATCTCCCTACACAAACTCACTTCATCCCCTACCTCAGGGAACTCAACTGGTCCCTGAACAGAAAAGATGCCAGTTCAAGCTCCATACTTAGGCATACAAGACCCTACACAACTGTGGACCTGCCTACTTGAGCCCCTGCCTGCACTTCCATCAGTCCACTAAAGACCTCTGCTCTACTTTCCTTTCTCTAACCTTAGCCCCCTGCATCTGACATAGCAGATGCGTAGGTTGATCCTTCTTCCAAGCAGCGAAGACATAGAACAAGCTACCCTTGCATCTCTTGATCTCCCCATCTCTTCCAGAGTTCCGAATGTCCCTGAAGACATGACTATTCGGCTAATCAACTGGACCGTGCCAGCACCTGGATACTCTAACGGGTGACAAGAAGCACTCTACAAATGTATTGATTGATACAGAGATAGGAAACAAAAACATGTCAGGTCCGTGAAGAAAGGAGGCAGTGAAGCAATGCAGGGGATACAGAGAGCCAAAGAGGCTGTGAAGAAATGGGGACCGAAGGAGGTGCAAGGGCCATGGAGAGAGGAGGCAAAGAAAAGATGCATGGCTGGAACAGGGAAGAAATGCTCAGCGCAATGAAGAAATAAAAGAGTTATAGCGAGATTGGAAATGAAGATATGCAAGAGGTGTGTAGAGAGACAGGAGTGAAGACGTACTGTCAATGGAGAGGGTTAAGTGAAGAGATTCAGGGGCTGTGGAGAGATGGGAAAGTAAGGAGATGCAGTTGTGAAATGTATGGGGTGTAGAAAGATGGGGAGGTAAATAGATGCATATAATGCAGAGAAGTTGGACAGTGAAGAAATACAGGAGTTGTGGAGCTATGAATAAGTTAGGAAACATGGGGACTGAAAGAGCAGAGACAGTTAAAAGATGCAGGGGTGGAGGAAAGGTCTGACTCTGAGACACTTCTGACGCAGAGAGATGGGGATGTAAAAAAAGACAGTTGAGGTGGAGAGACTAAACACTAATGACATGCTGGAGCTGTACAGATAGGAGTTTGTGAAAAGATGCTGGGGCAGTGGGGAGAGGCGACAATTAGGGTATGCATGGGCAGTGGATAGAAGTGTTGGTGCAGGGCTGGTGTGTGGAAAGGTACAGTGATGATGGAATGAGGTAATGAAGAGATGGGGAAGGGAGGCAATAGAGAGGGTCTGGAGATATGTGGAGAGAGGAAGTCATCAAGAGACATATTTACTATGGGGTGAAGATTTAGTTGAGAGGTGTAGTGACTGTCAAACATGAGGCAGTGAAGAGTTAAGTTGTTGTGGAATGATGGTGCTAGCGCGCCTGGTCCTTAGTAAGTAAACTTACAAGGGGACGCGTATAGGTCGATGAATATTTTGAATCACATGGAGTATCCTAGTTATGTAGTGACCACTGAATCAACAATCAACATCAATAATCAAGAGACATCTTATACAATAACAACTTAAAATTATTCTATTTCATGAATAAACACAACTCAGTTAAAGGTTAAAAAAAATTATGTCCCTATTGTTTACAACTCTAAATCATCTGTTAGTTCAATCTTTATTAATCAACTTAATTATCATTGAATGAAAACATCAACTCCTGATATAACATGTACGGCAATGCAATCATATAGACAAAGAAAATACCAGCATTAATAATGAAGTTCAGCAAAATAGTCTGTCAGTCATTGTCACCGTCAAGGTCACCCCTAACAGCCTACCTAACCAAGATTAGCAATAGCATGTGGGTCTTCATGCGAAAACAATTTGGAGAAAGCATTATTTGGAAAAAAAATCTATCTATGTGAGAATATCTATAGTCAGCGCAGTTGGTACCTAGAAGAAAAGGCATAAAAATTGTCAGTCACATTTTCATAGCTACCTACCCAGGATGAATCAGCAACAAGTCAGTCTTCGTCCTCAGGTCATCAATTAGTCAATCAGGAATCAGGCTCATGAAGCCTAAGCCCAATATCAGCACCTCGGACAGCGTCTTTTGACGTCATTAATTCTTCTCCCGCAACTCCTCTCTTAGCCCCTTGTCACAACTTTTTATTAGGGTCTCTCAGTCTGTTCCCCCTAATTGCTAATTGGTCCGTCAGTCGGCAGATATGACTTTAACCTATAGTTTTTGTTTACCCAATCTATTGATTTTCATATATTTCTGTTCACAAGAAGCGGATTGGTTCTTCAATTGATGTCCTCCTCTTCCGGACCTTCAGGTATCGAAATTGTCGCATATCCTTCTTCAGTCAGTGCTTCTATTGTTCAAGTCCTGGGAAAGTACATTTAGCCTGCTCTACACATAATTGTATTAAATTGTCTTCATCATCTCCTGTCCACCGGTACATTGCAGAAAATTCTAGCTAAGTAACTTGAACTTCGAGCGGGTCAAGGCTGACCATAACAGTTTCCAGTCCCTTGCAACACGATCAGTATTTCATGCATTCGAGTGTGTGTGGCCCAGTGGAACCAGGCCTTTTAGTCCGGCTAACTTTAGACTACAAATTAATGTGAAACATAGGTTAGACATCTCATTATGACATATTATTACATTTTCTTCATACATATTCATTATTTCATACAATTCTAGTCATTTTAGTACACATGGTCATCACTCCCTGAGGGCACATTTTCAAACGTGCACATTATTTTTCTGCGATTAATTTTCTCTACACATTTTTATCATTAGTAAACACATATATATCTTCATTAATATTCTTAATTAGCATATCTGCTTCAACAATAGGTAAAGGGAAGAAATGCATACGACATGGATAGACGTGGCAGTTAGGAGATGCATGGGATATGGAAAGACGAGAGAGGTAAAAAAAGTGTGAGATGTTTAAGGAGGAGGTAGTGAAGAGATGCAGGGGCTGTGGAGAAATGTGAATGAAGAGATGCTTGGGTTTGGAGAGGTAAAGAAATAAAGAGAGAAACAACTGTGATTGATGCAGTGTGGATTGAAGATATGCAAGTGTTGTATAGAGAGGCAGTGTCTGTAGAACAGTAAAGTGATGCTGTGTCTTTGGAAAGAAGTGTCAGTGAAGGAGCTGCAGAGAGAAGAGATAATGAAAAAATGCAGCAGTTGTGAAGCAAAATTAATAGATGCATGGGTATCGAGATAGCGGGCTAAGAAATGCATGCGGTATGAGGAGATGGGGACGGGGACTAGATGCAGAGGCTGTTAAGAGAGGATTCAGTGAAGATATGCAGAGGGTGTGGAGACAAGTGGCAACGAGATGCAATTGGTGCAGAGAGAGGAAGAAGTAAAAAGACACAGTGGTTGTGAAGAAAGGAGACTATGAAAAGATACACTATCTCTGGAATGATGGAGGAATCAGGACTGGGTGTTTTCACTCCGCCAGCATAATCTTAGAAATTTTGCATTATGTAAATCATGCATAATGCACAATATTACGCCATGTTACATAAAAGAGATGTTAGTTTGGGGAAACATTCTATCACAGGAGCATGGGAACAACATAGTCACTGCACAGGAAGTACACAATTGATACAAATGCAAATGGCTTTCCTTTAATGTGGTCACCGATAAACTCAAAAATTCATTCTGAGTTAATTTTTTTACGCGAACAGACTTTTCGGGCAATTTTTTAGCGTGTAATTCACCTTTTTAAATTATATTTTTTGGGTTTACAGAGGTGCCATAGAAAGTAAGGCTACTGTTTGGAAAGCATCAACTTCCTTTCCCTGTCTTGAAAATGTCTCCTAGTACTTTTTTCAACTTTTTGTTATTTTGGATTTGTATTTTAGAGGGAAAGCATCACTCTTCTTTTGTATACAATCGCTGCTGCATCATCCACCCCTGGAATCTTTACTTTTTTGGAAAATCAATTAAGTTAAGTTCAGTAATGTTTGTTGTTGACAGGCATGGTTAATTTTGTTCCTTTTTAATATTTTTCATTTTGTTTGCTGGATGTCCAGGAATTAGAGTAGGGGGTGGTATAGGTAGGCCAAGTGAGACCAGGGGAATAGGGGATAAAGGACATTTTTGGATGATTTAAAAATAGGGGTATATTAATTGCCTCCTTTTCCTTGTGTTTTTGTGATTTTTGTCCACATATGTCTTTATACTGTGTGGTTTTACTGTTTGGGGACTAATCTGCTGTCAGCCTTGCATGCAATTATAATGTATTTTACACATTCCAACTGTTGCTGTGCCAGAGACTTTCACATTATTTAGGGGCGTATAGGTTGTGTTTTATTCATACCAGAATCCTGTGATTATCTAATTGCATTAACCTAACTGTGCAGGAATTTCTAAAACATATAGTAGTCAACCACATAATGGTCACCTGTAGCAGCATTCTAACTAATTTATGTCAATCCTGCAAAGCCCAGAAGCAGCTGAAGATCATTCAGCAAGCTAATAAAGTTTGTGTAAAAACCTTCATACAGTAGGCCTCAACCTGTTGGAACTCCTAATTCTACATGCTGAAATAGCTGGTTGAGTAGTACAGGTGTATCAATGATCACATATTACAAAAGAGAGAGGGTGCTACTGCCAAAGTCATGATAATGAAGATTGAGCCTTATCTAAATGTTACTAGCTTTTGTGATTTTGAAACAGAAATTCCACAAGGAGGATAGTAAAATGAAAAAGCCATTCTATTGTTGCCCTTCAATGAAGGACCATTTGCAAAAGGTGGAACAAATATACCCAAATGTCAATGAGGAAGCAGGTGTTTAATCAACAGCTTAATCCTTCATGCAAACACAAATCAAAGGCTGGAAAAAGATTGTGTCCTCTGAAGCATACATCTGTGCCACAAACTGGAACCACAGTAACAAAAAACGGGCTACCCAATTTCATTCATTTTCATCATTGGATGTCTCCAATTACAAGAGCTTGATTATCAGGATAGTGAGGGACCAAGACGTTGAGCAATTGCAACTTCAAGGGCAAAGCAAAAATGAAGTGCTGCTTTCAGCCTCTGCAGATCACCATGGTGGACTCAAGTCCAGAGTATGTCATAACTGCAGCAGTGGCACCCACCAGTGGTAACACAACAGCCTGCTACTAAACCTATAGCACCAATAGCATCACTTTTAATTCTAACATCTGCAATGGACTGGGTCATGAACATTCCAAGACTTAAATCAAGCACTCAGTTGCAGTCAGCTTCTGAACAGCCATTATCCATCAACAACTATTACAAGGGAGAAGATGATAAAAGACAATCTGGATGACCAAGAAGAGGTCTGCTTGGAACAGGAGCTGTGATGTATTGGCATAAGAAAAAGTAACATTGTCCAGAACACAGAAATATTGCAATAAGTGTATTTTATCTCTTGTAGCTATGTTTCCCAGAGTGTGGTTTTAGTGCAGCTGTGGCATCTGTAACCATTAGAAGAGTTTCTTGACTACTAGTTTGCTGGGAGAAGTTACTGACAAAGGCATGCACACACTGGTTTCTCTTTCAGGTTTAGATCCTATGTTCACCCACATCGACTGATGGACGGAGAGTGTAACGTGGCGTAGGAGGGGGAGGCACCAGCGGCTTGTGGCCCGCAGCTCGCGGTCCATGGCTTGCAGGCCGAACGCTGTTTAGTGACCCAGCCCGCCGCCATCAGTGCTTTCAGTGTCCTCTCCACTGTCCGGTTCCCAGTTCGCCTGGAGATACAGCAGCGCCGCGGCGACGGGAAGAAGGAGGACGGGACAAAAGAGGACGAACACTAACGGAAAAATGGGTGAGTCACAGCTGGCGTGGGCACAGCGGCACTCACCCCCGCACTGATTACCCAGAGCGGGGGGAGACTGGTGACACACTGGTCCACCGCTGGCCTGACTGCTCCCCGACTGCCTCCCAACCCTACTGGTACTGGCATTGGTGCTGCCGGTGCTGGTGCTTGTGGCTGGTGCTTGGCGTTTGGGGCTTGGGGTTGCTCACCCCAGCAAACTCCAGCTGAACCCAGCAGTTGCTTCTGCCAGTGTTCACTGTCCTCCTGCCTCTTTCCTCAAAAAGACAAACAGTTCAAAACTAACCAACTTAACCCAACTTGCTTTTAACTCTCTTATTTGTAAGCCCCACATAGGCTTGTTGAACATCAAACATTGGCTGTGATTCTGTCTCATCACACTGACTTTACTGGCTACTGATCCAGCTCTTGTGTGCTCATGCCCCTCACACCCTCTGCTGGCAAAGGGGGTAGCTAGTGAGGAGAGGTGGAGCAGGAATAGCTTGGAACACCCCAAGGTCTAAATTTCAGGAAAATCTAGAATTCGCCCAGGCGACGCCCTGAAAGAGAAGAGCCGGAAGAGCCACCATCTTCACAAACTGATATATTAAGCCTCTCATAGGCTTGTTGAATATCGAATCTTGAACCTTGGCTTTGTCTCTGTTGACTACATCAATCTTCTAATCTCGCTCCAGCTCCCACGTGCTTGTGCCCCTCCCACCCTCTTACCGGCAAAGGGGGTAGCCAGGGAGGAGAGGCGGAGCAGGAGCAGCGCTGATCACCCCAAGGTCTAATTCTAGGAAAAAACAGAAGACTCCCAGAAGATGCCCAGAGAAGAGAAGAACCGAGTGAGCTACTATCTTCACAATCAAACATATAAACACACCTGCGTACAAGGCACAACACCCAGCACAATCTCCTAGCATCTTACCAAGCATCTTACCAAGCACTTACTGAGCACTCCACCAAGCACTTACAGAGCACTCTTACTGCAACAGCAATAGAAACACCAGGCTACAGCCATAGCCGAGGTGACCCGAGGTGACCTAGCAGGGCACGGGTAGCAATGGCCCCCTCTATAAATAGGTTGAGCCCCATATCACGGAAGCGGGCAAGCTAGGCCTTGGTGCGGCTTGTGGCCAGGTGTGGCTCCCCCCCCCCCGATCCCCACCTCCACCTCTTATGACTTTCTCAGATCTACGAACCTCAATCTACTTTCAAACAACTCTGAAATCCCATCAGTGGGGCCTAAGAGTTGGAGCATGAGATCCGGCAAGAACGGGCAGCAAATTGCAACCAAGCCACAGAAGAAGTCCACCCTGAAGCTCCCTCCAGCACTCAGCGAAGAAACAACTGGAAAAATCGCAACTGAGTTGGAGCCTCTGCCGCCGCCAAGAATCGGGACATTAAAGCTGTTCCCTTACTTGAAGGACCCAATAGCCGCAATATACTCCAACCCAGACGACGCCTCTGCACTCCCCAGTCCGATCATCCCAATCAAGAGGGCCCGCACTGGAAACAAGTGGTGTAAGCGGCTCACATCAAATGTTAAGGTCACCGATTACATTTGGCCCGGTAAAAACTACAGAAACTGTAGCTCAAGTCCACTGGTCTTTTATAACTACAAACGACAATCTTCATCTACTTTCCTCAATGAAAGGTTCAGTTCAGGCTCCCACAGCATTCAGCACTTCAGCGGCAAACCCAGCAAAACAGTTTTTGCACAGCCCGCATAGAGATGAACTTTGGTCATGCTCTCTTTCCCTCTCAAACAACGCTGATTTGATTAGAAGTTAAAACCCTCCATATGGAGGACATCCACCCCTCAAACCACCTCAAAAGTCCAGCTTCAGGTAATATTACTCAAAAACCGGAAGTCCAATCACACAGTGCATGTGGAATAAAGATCGTCTCATTATCCCCTGAAGCAGTTAAAGGGGATCACACGCTGGCAATCCTCCTGCCCATGGACTCACAGCCTTCCCCTGATACAATGATCCCCACAGTTTACTATCTAAGGCAGGGCACACCTAGGTAGGACAGCAATGAGCCACGCTTACCAACCTGCAGAATACTTCTTCCCCTTTGCAGAAGCACAATCAAACTACAGGGAAAGACCAAACACAAGCACTCAATCAAGCAGACAACCAATAATCAACTGTCCCGTTGTGGTGGGACCGTCTACTTGCAACCCTGCAATCATCCATTGAAGTCCTAAATGTTCAGCCTGACAAGCTGGACACACAGATTGATATAATGAACCTAATGGCCAAGCAAATTGCAGGAATAAACTAAAAAATGGAAATCCTTACATCTTTAACAGTGAAACCACAGGCAGGTCCCCCACTGAACCAAGATCAACGTGCCTGCTGCCCAATCATTGACAAACTAGCAGTTCTTGCAGATATTCTGTCAAATATTTTTAAATCATTGAAGTCTACCAGACATCAGGAAGCAATAATGTCATTGCCAACTTTACCCAAAAACTGGAGGTGAACTCCAGCCAACGCGAGTTGATCTGTGACTTAGAAATACCTACCATTCAGACCAACTCCGCCTCTGAGTCATCTCTCAAGGAAGTTGCACCGGAAGGGCAAATCTGGATCAGCAACAAAACCTCCCAGCCAAAAATATCAAAAAGACAAAGCAAACGTTTAAGGAAAGCCAGGAAGAAGCAACTCGATCAGAAGGACGGGTCATCCAAAAAGATATATTCCATCTTCCTGAAACAACCTGCCAATGCAACCTCAGTGAAGGCTGACAAAAACATCAGCACACTGGACTTCAGCAGCCCGTCCGACCAGGCAGATTCATCCCTGTCAGTATCAATGTCAGACGACACAGCCCTCCCCAAAACGAACCAACTCAAGATCAAGAATAAACCTTTATCAGTCCACCATCGTGCATGGGGTGCAACAGGTTCGCAAGAGGATCAAAAACAATTAACAGCTCACCCCCAATCCTGAGCACCCTCGACGGAACAACATAGTGCAACCTCAAACCGCAGGAGTAGAGATCAAGATAATATTGACAAACAACCCACCTCTGCCATAAAAGGGCAAGATCTATCCTATAATCTCATTCAGACCAAACTGGCTCACCAGAACTTAACCGATCACAGGCCGCAGCCGGGATAAATATCGCTCCGGACCAACATTTCCCTCCTAGTCTCTCATCTAATGCCAAGTGATGCAACCACAATAATATCACACAGCCCTCCCACCCCAGAGAGGACACACAAACAACAAACTAATGCCAGGTCAATAGCCTACAAATCTGGTCAAGGGCATCAATTTGTCAACGCAGATCCCCCAAGACCCGACACAGGGAAACAAGTAACTGGTCATTCTTCGAAAAGTAGGCTAATACTAAAGCCAGGTACCCAAGGCCGCCCAGTTGTGGAAAAACTTGCCATCTCGCAAAGGCAAGACTCACTCATGCATATAGTTATTCCCCTCCACAGGAATCAAAGTCCGTTATTTCGAGGCCCGGCGAAACCTGACAGGCCTTCATCTTGGAAGCTCCCGCTCATCGTCCATGCCCTCATGGGCACCACAAAAAAACAAGTACGGTATTTGCACACGGTGCATCTCCTCTGCCATCACTGCCATTAATTAATGAGGGATTCCCCCTTAAGCTGCGGTTTCAACCACATTACACCTCTCAGGGGAACCACGACATCCTGAATAGAGCGAACATTGTGAGGCTCCTAAAAGCAATTCCTGAGCTTAATACCATGTCCTCTGCAGATCAAACAACTGTAGAATGTCAACCAGCCAAGGACAACAACTGCTTTGTGCTTTGAGATCTGGGGGATCTTGATAACCAGGCCAGAGTGGGACAGATATCCCTATCTGCTCTTAATCTCTAACACCCCCCGGTAGCGGATGGAAAACCCACAACGATCTTGAGGGGCACCTTAGGTGTTTCCCCCACACTTCTTGGCAACCGAAGAAATCACCTGACTCAAATCCAAACAGCACTTGCCAAACCCAGATGAGAGTGGCTGCCGGTAGCCCTTAATGCACCTCGCCTTGCATGAGAACCACTGCCACGACGGGCATGCCCAGACCAAAAACATCTAAGGCTTCTATCCTGGAACATAGCAGGTGCTCAATCATTGTTGGAAACAGGCTCCCCACCTAAAGCCAGGCACAACATGGATATAATTGCACTCCAGGAAACCTGGTCTCAACAGGTTTTTTCTCTGTTGGGTTTCACATCATTTCAAATAAATGCAGTCAAGCACAAGCAGCATGGAAGGCCAAGAGGTCTAGCAGTTTACTTCTCATTAACTTAAAAATGGACATAGAAGAGCTGCCACAAGAAGACAAAGACTGTCAAGTGCTCAAACTTTGCAACTGCAACTCCACCAATAGGCCACCCGTGCTGCTGGTCAACACCTATGTACACCCCGGCTCTTCTCGCCAACGAGGCACAATAAAAAGACTAACAGCAATCATTACCTTCTACCGTCAGAACAACCCTGATTGGGACAACATTCTGACCGGTGACTTCAAATCAAATTTAATTAAGGCACAAGAGGAAGACGAAATGCTGAGTGCCGACAACTCCTACTGGAACTGCCCGACACAGGCCTCATCGACCTTTACTCGTCGTGATCAACAGGGAGCACACTTGATGACATCACTGGAACACCTCAAATTATGGGTACTAAACGGGAGATTCGTTGGTGACTCCCCACCAAGCTACACCTTCCAAGGTTCTAATTCACTGTCTATTTCAGAATACACCCTAGTCACATTACCTCTGATCCCTTTGGTACAACAATTTCAAATAAAATATACCACTTCCAGTGACCACTCCTACCAAATACTGACATTAAGGTCCTCCTTGCCTATGCATGAACCTGCCCAGTCACAAATGGGCTCTACAACTCTAATGAGCCTGAAGAGACTACGCTGGTCATCTGTCACATTAGGAGCCATATCTTTGTCTGCAAAACTGCTGATGCTGGAGAGCCTTAAAAACCGCAAACATATAATGGATGCCTGGGAAGACTTCCAAGTGAGAATACTGGACCAGCATTCTCCTAGCAACCAATCACGCCCAATTTGTCAAATCATTCATGCCCGTCTCTCAAAACAAGCCTGACTCCTCAAAAAAGCTGAAAGGAAGCTGTTGAGACGCCTGAAGGCTCGACCAGACAAGCAGCTGGTCTGGGAACAACTGAAGAACTCAAAGAAAGAGTATAAATGACAAATACGCAAAGACAAGGCTGAAGATAAGAACTCATTTTGGCTAAAATTAATACACGCCACAAAAGGGAAGAATCCCAGGGAATTTTGGGGCATCATCAACAACCTTAACACTGAGGGACCCCAAACAACAACTCGAATATCCCTGAATTTTCCCAGCAAAGTGCCACCCCTGTGGAAACACTTCGCAATTCCCAGCATGGACACCAGTTACGGGAAACACCTCCTCGCGGGACAACGGGGAGACGTCAATACGCTGTAGTTCATGGGCAAACCAAGCAGAAGTCAGGTACTGAGTCAGACAGCACTGAGAAGGGAAGGGAAAGGCAAAATTTAATGAAAAAGATCTGGGGGGAACTACAGAAAGTACAGATGCAGGAGGCTATAAGCAATTGTGAAATGGCGTGGGTGATTCTTACCTGTGTGTTACTGGAAATACTGTTGTATCACTCTGTCCCTATTGTCTGTGTCGTCCTCTGAGTCTTCCTCCTCTTCACTCTCCACAGGCTCCACGGCTTCTACAACACCACCATCTGGACCATCCTCCTGCAGGAAAGGCACCTGGCGTCGCAAAGCCAGGTTGTGAAGCATACAGCACGCCACGATGATATGGCACACCTTCTTTGGTGAGTACATTAGGGATCCACCAGTCATATGCAGGCACCTAAATCTGGCCTTCAGGAGCCCAAAGGTTCGCTCAATCACCCTCCTAGTACGCCCATGGGCCTCATTGTACCGTTCCTCTGCCCTGGTCCTGGGATTCCTCACTGGGGTCAATAGCCACGGCAGGTTGGGGTAACCAGAGTCACCTATTAGCCACACACGCTGTCTCTGTAGCTGTTCCATCACATAGGGAATGCTGCTATTTCGCATAACATACGGGTCATGCACTGACCCTGGGAACTTGGCATTTACATGGGAGATGTACTGGTCAGCCAAACAGACCACCTGCACATTCATAGAATGGTAATTCTTCCTGTTCCTGTACACCTGTTCATCGTCATTTGGGGGGACTAAAGCCACATGGGTTCCATCAATTGCACCAATGATGTTTGGGATGTGTCCAAGGGCATAGAAATCAGCTTTCACTGTAGGCAAATCACCCTCCTCTGGGAAAATTATGTAGCTCCGCATGAGTTTCATCAGGGCAGACAACACTCTGGACAAGATCTTTGAAAACATAGGCTGAGACATCCCAGATGACATGGCCACTGTTGTCTGGAATGAGCCAGTTGCAAAAAAATGGAGGACTGACAGAACCTGCACTAGAGGGGGAATTCCTGTGGGTTGGCGGATGGGGGACATCAGGGCTGGCTCCAGCTGGCCACACAGTTCATGGATGGTGGCTCGGTCAAGTCGGTATCGTAGTATAATATGGCGTTCTTCCATTGTCGACAGGTCCACCAGTGGCCGGTACACGCGAGGATTCCTCCTTCTCATCGCAAGTCCCAGCGGACGGTGCCTAGGAAGGAGAATATGGAGTACAGAGTCAATCCACTCACAGGTACGTACAACACAGCTTGCACAGTACAGGTAAATGTATGGGTTGCTATGTTTGTATGTGTGCCATAGCAAGGCCTAGGCCTGTGTGACGCAGTAGAAATTAAGCCATGTGGGCCCTTGAAATGGCGGCTGCCTGACCTGTGAAGTGGGACAATGGGATGTGAGGTCACTGCGCTGGCGGGACACACCGTGGCGGTAGGCGGTCGAAGACCGCTGTGCGAAGACGCATTGGTTAACATTGAAGCCTATGGGTTTCAGGAGCCAATGACGATGTGCGCCGGCGGTCGCGGTACGCACCGCCGCGGTACACACCGCCGCGGGCGTGACCGCCATTTCCTATCTGCTTAATCACTCGAGACCTGATCATCCACAGGAGAGGACCTATACTGCAAGTGCTGCTGTGAACTCGGTCTGGAAGTGACAATGGCTGCTGCTACTGGTGAAAGGGCCCCCGCCTTCAGTTCAGAAGAGTTGGAGAAGCTCGTGGACGGGGTCCTCCCCCAGTATGCGCTACTCTACGGTCCTCCAGACCAACAGGTGAGTACACTCAGTGCACATTGAATGGGTTATGCCTGTGTGGTGTGGGGGGGATGCAAGTTGGTGGGGTGGGGAGGAAATGAGGAGTGCAACGCACGACAGATGAGAGAATGGGACCCATGGCAAAGTTGGGGAGGGGGGGGCATGTACTCCAAACAGACAGATATGTGACTTTTTCTCTTTCCCACCCTGTACATGTCAAACAGGTGAGCGCCCATCAGAAAATCGATATTTGGCGTGCCATCGCCAAGGAAGTCCGGAACTTGGGGGTCCACAACAGGCGTGGCACCCACTGCCGCAAGAGGTGGGAGGACATCCGCCGCGGAACGAGGAAGACCGCAGAAACACTGCTGGGGATGGCCTCCCGACCTAGGAGGGGTGCCAGTCGCACCATGACCCCCCTGATGTCCCGGATCCTGGCGGTGGCCTACCCTGCTTTGGATGGGCGCTTGAGGACAGCACAGCAGACACAAGGGGGTGAGCATCTGCACATTCTCCTATCTGTATGCGCAGTGGAGGCGTCTGGGTGGGGGAGGAGGGCTGTGGGTGACATTAGGCCAGGGCGCTTTCTGTAGTGTAGTCCTCTCCCTTAGGCATGGCCCTGTGCCCCCGCCCCCCACCTCTGTAGGGTGCCAAGCGCAGCTACCCATGGTCCAGCATCACCCATGTGCGCGTCTGTTGTCCCTAGACCTGTTGGCCTAGTCAGATGTACTGAGTAGTGTACCCCTAGGTCGCGACTTAGTGCATGAGGCACCTGTGTCTGTCCTCTCCGCAAAGGGCATTGATAATGCATGCACTCAACTTTGTTTTATTTCTCCCCCCACCCTAAATCTTTGTTTTCTTGTGCTTTAGCATCATCAGGCGGAGGAGATTTGGCGTCGGAGCAAGAGGGAGCTGCAGGTCACCAGGCCCCGGTGGGCACTGACACAGACACCGAGCGCACCAGTGATCCGGAGGGCGAGGGGAGCACCACAACGGGGGCCGGTGGAGACACCAGCGACACGGACACGTCCTCGTTTGGGAGCTCCCTAGCGGTGGTGGCACCATCTGTGCCCCCCGCAACAACAGGTACAGCCGCCACCCAGCGCACCAGCACCGCCCTCCCAGCAGACCCTCACTCTTCGCTCCGTGGCCGCTCGGCCAGGAAGGCGCGCGTCTCCTTCGCCCCAGGCACCTCAGCCCCTGCCTCTGTTACCCCTGCTGCCCTCAGTGCGGAGCTCATTGACCTGGTGAGGACGGTCATTGTTGGGCAGACTACCCTTCTGAATGCCATCCAGGGGGTGGAAAGGGAGGTGCATAGGAGCAATGCCTACCTGGAGGGCATTCATTCGGGTCAGGCTGCCCATCAACGAGCGTTCACTGCTCTGGCCTCAGCACTGACGGCAGCCATTGTTCCTGTCTCCAGTCTCCCTCTTCTATCTGCCTCCACCCTTTCTCTGTCTCCTGTACCTCAGCCTATCCCATCCACACCATCAGACCAGCCTGCACACACCTCAACACCCAAGGCCAGCTCATCCAAACATAAGCACCACAGAAAACACAAGCATTCACCCAAGCAACACACAGATGCAGACATATCAACAGTCACTACCACCTCTGTGTCCCCGTCCTCCTCGTCTCCCTCCTCCCTCCCTGTGACGTCTACACTCACACCTGCATGCACACCAACATCAGCCAGTTCTTCCACCACCAGCACACCCTCCACTACAGTCCGCACACCTGCAGTCACCACCCCCACTGGCATTTACACGTCCCCTGTGTCCTCACCCACTGTGTCTGTCACCCCCTCTTCCAAGACACATAAACGCAGGCAGACACCCAAACAACAGCCAACCACCTCACGACAGCCTACGTCCCAGTCACCTGCACCCAAGGACAGCACACCTGACTCTCCTACAACCACATCCTCTTCCTCCACTTCTCTCACCACTACTCCTACCCCTTACCTTGGTCCCAAGAAATATTACCTCTCCAATCTTGACCTCTTTCCCTCCCCTGACCCACCCCCTCCAACTGGGAAAAGTCCCAAGGTCACCTCAGCCACCACCAGGCCAGCTTCTAAAGTGCAAGTGGTGCATGGCATGTGGAGTCCACCCTTTGGCGGCAGTGACACTTCGGTGAGCAGCAAGGGGACAGCCAGCCCCCCCCCAGGCAAGAGGACCCGGAAAGTGAAGGGCCGCCGTGAGCGGACAGAGACGGCTGCCCCCAAGGAGGTAACTCCGGCCACTTCACCTGCCACAACAGCCAGGGGAGGCAAGGGCCCGAGAGCCCCATCTAAGGAGCGGAAGGACAGCAGGGCGGAGAGGACAGTCACCAGGAGCGGGGAGCAGGAGGGCCCCACAAGCCCCATCCCGGCTGCAAGGGACGACAACAAAGGGCCCAGGACTCCGTCCCCGAAGGGGCCTGACCCTGCACGTTCGGAGGGTGAGTGAGCAGGGTGTCCAGGCCAGGTCTGACTCCCTTGACTTACTGCACGAGCACCGCTGAAGAGGGCCCCGCCGTGAAGACAGGTACCGCTGAACAGGGCCCCGCCGTGAAGACAGGTACCGCTGAACAGGGCCCCGCCGTGAAGACAGGTACCGCTGAACAGGGCCCGCCGTGCAGAAGAGCACCGCTGAAGAGGGCCCCGCCGTGAAGACAGGTACCGCTGAACAGGGCCCCGCCGTGAAGACAGGTACCGCTGAACAGGGCCCGCCGTGCAGAAGAGCACCGCTGAAGAGGGCCCCGCCGTGAAGACAGGTACCGCTGAACAGGGCCCGCCGTGCAGAAGAGCACCGCTGAAGAGGGCCCCGCCGTGAAGACAGGTACCGCTGAACAGGGCACCGCCGTCTCAAGCACCGCTCCGCTGGGCCCTTCATCTCAAGCACCGCTCCGCTGGGCCCTTCCTGTCAAGCACCGCTCCGCTGGGCACCGCCGTCTCAAGCACCGCTCCGCTGGGCCCTTCCTGTCAAGCACCGCTCCGCTGGGCACCACCGTCTCAAGCACCGCTCCGCTGGGCCCTTCCTGTCAAGCACCGCTCCGCTGGGCCCTTCATCTCAAGCACCGCTCCGCTGGGCCCTTCCTGTCAAGCACCGCTCCGCTGGGCCCTTCATCTCAAGCACCGCTCCGCTGGGCCCTTCCTGTCAAGCACCGCTCCGCTGGGCCCTTCATCTCAAGCACCGCTCCGCTGGGCCCTTCCTGTCAAGCACCGCTCCGCTGGGCCCTTCCTGTCAAGCACCGCTCCGATGGGCCCTTCCTGTCAAGCACCGCTCCGCTGGGCCCTTCCTGTCAAGCACCGCTCCGCTGGGCCCTTCATCTCAAGCACCGCTCCGCTGGGCCCTTCCTGTCAAGCACCGCTCCGCTGGGCCCTTCCTGTCAAGCACCGCTCCGCTGGGCCCTTCCTGTCAAGCACCGCTCCGCTGGGCACCGCCGTCTCAAGCACCGCTCCGCTGGGCCCTTCCTGTCAAGCACCGCTCCGCTGGCCCCTTCCTGTCAAGCACCGCTCCGCTGGGCCCTTCCTGTCAAGCACCGCTCCGCTGGGCACCGCCGTCTCAAGCACCGCTCCGCTGGGCCCTTCCTGTCAAGCACTGCTCCGCTGGGCCCTTCCTGTCAAGCACCGCTCCGCTGGGCCCTTCCTGTCAAGCACCGCTCCGCTGGGCACCGCCGTCTCAAGCACCGCTCCGCTGGGCCCTTCCTGTCAAGCACCGCTCCGCTGGGCCCTTCCTGTCAAGCACCGCTCCGCTGGGCCCTTCATCTCAAGCACCGCTCCGCTGGGCCCTTCCTGTCAAGCACCGCTCCGCTGGGCCCTTCATCTCAAGCACCGCTCCGCTGGGCCCTTCCTGTCAAGCACCGCTCCGCTGGGCCCTTCATCTCAAGCACCGCTCCGCTGGGCCCTTCCTGTCAAGCACTGCTCCGCTGGGCCCTTCCTGTCAAGCACCGCTCCGCTGGGCCCTTCCTGTCAAGCACCGCTCCGCTGGGCCCTTCCTGTCAAGCACCACTCCGCTGGGCCCTTCATCTCAAGCACCGCTCCGCTGGGCACCGCCGTCTCAAGCACCGCTCCGCTGGGCCCTTCCTGTCAAGCACCGCTCCGCTGGGCCCGTCCTGTCAAGCACCGCTCCGCTGGGAACCGCCGTCTCAGGCACTGTTTATGGTTCACTGTTCCCACCATGCCTCCTCCTTGACCAGTGGAGACTGTCATCCACCGGATGGACTGTGGCTTTGCACTCCCCAGGATGGTCCAGTGGGCAGCCCACCCACTGTAGAGACATTGAGAGACTGTGGCTTTGCACTCCCCAGGATGGTACAGTGGGCATGGTGGCTCCTCGTGGATCAGGCGTCGTGGACTCATGTGGCTGTGGTGGCCCCCCCTTCCCTTCCCCCTGAGGTGCCTGTAGTTTTGTCATCAGATGCCCCTGCAGTGTTCTCTCCAAAGGACTCAGGTCTCGTGTGTGGGCTTTGCCCTTGTTTCGCAGAACATTGGCCCACGGACATGCTAGATTCGTAGGATGTGCAGGACTTGTTACTCCAGTTATACACTGATGTGTATATATTTTTTGTTTTTGTATATGTTTATCACGGTTGGTCAATACTTTACAGGAGCTTTTTTTGTACATAAATATTTATTCTAAATTTGGTTGTGTCATTGTATTTTTAACGGGTGTTTGTGTGGTGTCACTGTGACTTGTTGCTCTGCATTGGTGTGTACATATTGGGGGGGGTGGGGGCGGACGCATATGTGTGTGCCCGTAACCTTTCGTCCTCCCCCCTCCCGTGTGTCGTAGGTGCAGTACTCACCGTTGACGTCTGCGCCGGAGTTCGTACTCGTGGTAGATGAGCAGGTAGACGAGAGCCGGTATGATGTTCAATTAGGGTTCCATGCTGTCCGGATTCCGCGTGGAGTGTCTCGAGGTGAGCGTTTTCCATTGAAAATGTCTGTTTCCGCCGTGTTTTGATCGGCGGGGCTCCCGCCCCGGAAAAGGTGGCGGATTGGTGGGTCGTGATAGGGTGGGCGGTACATTGTCTGCCGCCTGGCTGTTGGCGGTGACCGCCGCGCTGTTTGTTTGTTCCGCCTTGGCGGTCGGAGTGTTAAAGCGGCGGCCTGTGTTGGCGGTTCCCGCCAGGGTCAGAATTGCATTTTTTTGACCGCCGGCCTGTTGGCGGGTTGGCCGCCACTTTATCACCGACCGCCAGGGTTAGAATCACCCCCTATGTCTCTTCTCAAAACGTAAAGACACTGATGATTACAATGAATCAACATTTCATATCCAAAACTACAGAGCTTTACAAGAAACAAATGTGAATTATGTCAATTTTTGAAACATCACAAGTGTTGTGAGTGATCATTCTTCAGAAAACCTGCTTAAATGTGAGGACGAGCTTAAAAAAAGAAGTAAAAAGGCAATAAATATGTCTGCTGTACAAAATCTGTTTTTCATTTGTATTGGTGTGCTTCTAACGTACACAAATGTAAATGGACCAATGAGCATAATCAGGGAGAACACAGCAGTTTTGGCTGTGGTTAGCAAATGGTGAGAGGTGACAAAGAAAGTAAACAAATGTAACCATAGGGTCAACAATAGACTTTGTAATGAGCATTCAGCAAGTCTGAAATGGACGCCTGCAGATCATTTCAGAAAATAACAAGATGTCTGCCTCCCAAGCCTAACCTTGCATTCCCATGCTCAGCAGTAAGCAAAATGCAAAGGACTGTCTGGCTTATGTATGTCACTTCAGTGGGAAAAAGAGATGCATAACTAGGTAGATGGAAATTAGACTTGTAACAGGTAATTTGCGTTCATGAATGCCAAATGATGATTCATGTGATAGATGGGATGGGTAACAAGAAAGAAATAGTGATCTTCAACAAGAACACTTCACCTTGGGACTCCAACTGGTGGCCAACCAAACTCAGACCCACACCCAGAAACCATGCCAGGAAACATGGAATAATCGATAACAAACAGGACAAGTCAGTTCTGTCATTGCATCTTGATTCCACATCCTACAGATGCTGAGGAAGATCTTAAAATGGCTCCAAGGCAACACTAGACAAATTGTCACTAGCAAGTTGGACTGCGGGAGCACCCTCTACACCAGTATTACTGAGCAACTCACTAGACTACTAATTATCCAGAACTCAGCAGTAGGACACATCCTAATCCTCCTTCACAGAGCTCACATCACACCACACCTCAGGGAGAGACACTGCAGCCGAATACACCAACTGGCTCATTTCAAACTCCTCATACACACATTGAAGGTACTACACAACTTGGCCCCACTTATCTGAATAGTCACGTCTCCTTCCACCAACTATGCAGACCCCTCCGCTCTGCAGAACTGCTACTGGAACAAATACCACGCATACTCACAACCAGATCAAGAAGACAGCCTCCCATTTCACACCTGAGTTTCTTTCTGTCTTCTTAGATTCCGCAAGAAGCTGAAGACCTGGTTTTTCAATTAACCAACCCACCACTGTCAGGGCTAGGCACACACACCTGCTCAATGCCAGGGTACCCTTGTGGGTGATATTTCACGTAATAATAGTGTTAGACTTTGCCCTCTCTGCAGTCTCACCCACAATTCTTTTACCTTCATCCCTCCTATTTTCTGAACTTCTTTTTATTGGCATTTAGGATTCTATGTACTTTACAACTGCTAACCAGTGCTAACATGCTTGTGTTCGCTCCGCCACACACAATAAAATTTGTTTACACCAAACTGACCTATTACATTTACTTGTAAGTCCCTAGTAAAAGTCTACTACCTGTTCCCAGGGCCTGCAAATTAAATGCTACCAGTGGGCCAGCAGCACCTATTGTGCCACCCATTTACGCAGCCTTTTTAAACATGTCCCAGGTCAGCCACTGCAGCCTGCATAACTAGTTTTAAACTGTCATTTTGACCTTCCTTCTTAACTCATGTCACTCCTAGGGTAGGCCGTTAACAGCTAAATGAGAGTGATGCATTGTATTTAAAAAGTTGGACATTGTTAGAAATTGGGTTTCTAGTTGGCAGAGGTATGCACCATGTCCAAGCAGGAACCACAATCCTAGTCAGGGCAAGTCAGACACATACAAGAAGTTTACCTGTGCTCACCCTCTGGTTGCTTAGCACAGAGCAGTCAGGCTTAACCTAAGAGACAATGTGTAAAGTATTTGTGCAAAACTTCAAGCAACAAAATACTGAAAATGCCACACAAAAATAATTCACATCAGGTTGGAGAAGTAGAGCTTAATTATACAAATAAACCAAGACCAGAATGACAAAAATCCAATAAGTAGAAGTTGAGATATTAATTTTTAAAGAATAAATGAAACTGTGGTGCTTAAAAGCAGGTCGTGTTAGACTGGGTCAAACTCAAAAGCTCAAGGCAACCACGATGGGGTACAGGCCAGCTACAAGACCCACGCAGGGCCTGCTGAGCAAAAGTACTTTGCTCCTTGAGATGCGTCGGTTCCCATTGGCGCAGAGATGTCAATGCTTTGTTTCTGGGTCTGTGCTAAATAAAGTAATGAAGCGATCCATCGGAGTCGATCCGGAGGATGAGGATGATGCATCAATTCCAGACCACGTAGAGGGGGCAGTGTGTCACACAGTTGGCAATGCGGTGCTCCGATCCTCACAGCAGCGGTGTGCTGTTGAGGGTGATGTGGTATCCTCAATCCTCACAACAAGGGACTTGGGGTGGGAAACAGTGAACGGCGAAGGTGATGCATTGGTTCTGAACGGTGCAACGAGGTTGATGCATGTTTCTTTGCAGGAGCAGCCAGAAAAACCCACTTCCAAGAGCCCAGGACTGGGTTGACACAGAGGTCCGTTCTTCCCAGCCCTTACTCTGGACCAGCAGTAGGGGGTAATCAGCCCTTTGTGTAGGGACAGGCACAGGTATAAGTGACAGTCCTACCCTCCTTACCTACCTAGGAAGAGCAATCAGTATGCAGACGAGTACTTAGACACACTTAACCTTTCTGTGTTTGTGGCTGTCTAGAGGGAATGGACTAAGTGTAGCTGCCACCCACCCAAGGCAATTATAGGATAGAGGCTGCAGGCACACAGAGCTGTAAGAGCAGAGGAATGTCCACTTTCTAAAAGTGGCATTTCTAAAGTAGTAATGTTAAATTCAACTTTACCAGCAATGTGGATTTATCATTACGATTCCAAAGATATGAGACATGACTCAGCTACTCCTTTCTAATCAGGATTTACATCATAAAAGTGTATTAAGGAATTCCCAATGATAACTTTAGAAAGAAGTAGGACTCACAGTAGTGAAAAACAAATGTAGGTGTTTTTCACTACCGGTACATGCAAATCTTAAATGTATGTGTCTTACCTTTTACTTACACAGCACCCTGCCCTATGGGTTACCTAGAAGGCGTTGAAAAATCAGAAAAGTGTTACTGGACCTGCAAGTCTAGTGACTTAAAAAATCTGCTCGACTGAATTATAACACTATTGACCTATAAACTGGTTTCAAATTATATGATCCTACGCAAATATTTTAATTCACTGAGCACTGTTTTCTTTTTTATCACTGTTAGAAATGGGGTCTTTGGTTGGCAGTCAGGTTAATACCCCCTGTCCAAGGAGGTACCCTCAGTCTAGTCAGGGTAAAGGAGACTCACCCTCAGTTAACCCCTGCTCACCCCCTTGGTAGCTTGGCACAAGCAAGCAGACTTCACTTCAGAGTCTAGGTGTAAAGTATTTGTGCCAGCACACACAGTAACTCAGTGAAAACACTTCAAAATGGCATAACACAGGTTTAGAAAACATAGGAAATATTCATCTAAACAAAACAAGACCAAAACGACAAAAATCCAACATACACAAGTCAAGTTATTAATTTTAAAAGCAAGAGAGTCTTAAATTCTTGAGAAAACAGTAAAAACACTGTTAGTGTTGAAAACTACCTGGGTAGCGTCAAAATAACACGCACGGGTGAGTGTGCGTCAAAAACGGCTAGCGATGCGTCAATTTCTCACCCGCAAGCGAGACCAGGCGTCATTCACCTCCTCCAGTCGGGTTGGCGTGCGTTGTTTTTCCTCTTCGCAGGAGAGCGATGTGTCGATCTGGGCAAGCACTCTCGTCCGGGCAGGCTTTTCGTTGTTTTTCCACACCCAGCAAGGTTTGTGTTGAAAATCCTGCAAGCTCAGGAGAAGCCCTTGGAGATTTCTTCACAAGCAGGAATGCACAACAAAGTCCAGTCTTTGTCCCCTTGCACAGGCATAAGCAGCAACTGCAGGATAGTTCCACAAAGCACAGTCACAGGCAGGGCAGCACTTCTCCTCAGCTCTTCTCCAGGCAGAGGTTCCTCTTGATGTCCAGAAGTGATCTAATTTTTTGGGGGCTTCGGTGCTCTTCTTGTACCCATTTTGGCCTTAGAAGTAGGCCTACTTCAAAGGAAAGTCTCTCTTGTTTGTGAGATCCTGCGTTGCCCAGGACAGGCCCCAGACTCACACCAGGGGGTTGGAGACTGCATTGTTTGAGGGCAGGCACAGCCATTTCAGATGTAAGTGATAACTCCTCCCCTCCCTCCTAGCACAGATGGCTCATCAGGATATGCAGGCTACACCCCAGCTCCCTTTGTGCCACTGTATAGAGAGAGGTGCAAACAGCCCAACTGTCAAACTAACCCAGACAGGGAATCCACAAACAGGCAGAGTCACAGAATGGTTTAAGCAAGAAAATGCCCACTTTCTAAAAGTGGCATTTGCAAACACACAATGTCAGAACCAACTTTACTAAAAGATGTATTTTTAAATTGTGAGCTCAGAGACCCGAAACTCCACATGTCTATCTGCTCCCAAAGGGAATCTACGCTTTAATCATTTTTAAAGGCAGCCCCCATGTTAACCTATGAAAGAGTTAGGCCTTGCAACGGTGAAAACCGAATTTAGCAGTATTTCACTGTCAAGACATACAAAACACATTAGTATATGTCCTACCTTAAACATACAGTACACCCTCCACAGGAGCTACCTAGGGCCTGCTTTAGGGGTGTCTTACATGTAAGAAAAGGGAAGGTTTAGGCCTGGCAAGTGGGTACACTAGCCAAGTCGAATTGGCAGTTAAAATCTGCACACACAGACACTGCAGTGGCAGTTCTGAGCCATGTTTACAGGCCTACTAATGTGGATGGCACAACCAGTGCTGCAGGCCCACTAGTAGCATTTGATTTACAGGCCATGGACACCTCTAGTGCACTGTACTAAGGACTTACCAGTAAATCAAATATGCCAATCCTGGAAATCCAATTGCACATACATTTTACATAGGAGCATTTGCGCTATAGCACTGGTAAGCAGTGGTAAAGTGTCCAGAGTAACAAAAACAGCAAAAACAGAGTCCAGCACACATCAACAACCTGGGAAACAGAGGCAAAAAGTTATAGGAGACCATGCCAAGGATGCCAAGTTTAACAATCACATATGAGAGCACCTTCAAATACATTTGTTCAGCATGTCTGCTGTACAAAAAAAACTTTTGTTTGATTTTATCAGACTAAGGGGGTCATTCCGCCAGAAGACCGGGCGGTCATTATGACTTTCCCGCTGGGCGGGTGGGCGACCGCCAAAAGGCCGCCCGCCCGCCCAGCGGGAAAGCCACAGCAACGATGAAGCCGGAGCCGGCGGAGTTGCTTTAGTGCGACGGGTGCAGTTGCACCCATCGCGATTTTCAGTGTCTGCTAGGCAGACACTGAAAATCTATGTGGGGCCCTGTTAGGGGGCCCCTGCAGTGCCCATGCCATTGGCATGGGCACTGCAGGGGCCCCCAGGGGCCCCACGACACCCGTTCCCGCCATCCTGTTCCTGGCAGTCAAGACCGCCAGGAACAGGGTGGCGGGAAGGGGGTCGGAATCCCCATGGCGGTGCTGCGAGCAGCGCCGCCATGGAGGATTCACTGGGCCAGGGGTAAACCGGCGGGAAACTGCCGGTTCCCCTTTTCTGACCGCGGCTTTACCGCCGCGGTCAGAATTGGCCTGGATGCACCGCCAGCCTGTTGGCGGTGCATCCGCGGTCCCCGGCCCTGGCGGTCCATGACCGCCAGGGTCGGAATGACCCCCTAAGCATTTGCTCCATATATAATACAAATCTAGTCACATGTAGATTACACAACCGCTGACTTGCCTCTTAGTTCATTAACCTCATTGTCATCAAGGCGGGGCAGGAATGTTTCTCAAATCATGTTGAAAATATACCACGTTTAATAAATTCATGAGGTGGTAACACGCTTATTTGCAATTAGCAGATTTTCCATTGAAATGACCACAACATTTCCCACTGATGTGGTTTTACTGATAAAACTATGTAGTGTATATTGTTTGGAAATCAAGTTTTTGCAAATAATTGTCATTTGCACATCACCAAATAAAGGCCCTCTTTACAACCCTGGGGGTCGGTGTTAAAGCGGCGGTAACAC
Source organism: Pleurodeles waltl (assembly GCF_031143425.1). Classification (NCBI taxonomy): domain Eukaryota; kingdom Metazoa; phylum Chordata; class Amphibia; order Caudata; family Salamandridae; genus Pleurodeles; species Pleurodeles waltl. Next base: position 942,058,606 of record NC_090443.1, read on the forward strand.
CGCCAACAGGCTGGCGGTAAAAAAAATGGGATTACGACCACGGCGGAAACCGCCAACATAGATAGTCACTTTAACACTCTGACCACCAGGGTGGTAGCAACAAACACTGTGGCGGACACCGCCAACAGACAGGCGGAAGACAGTGTACCGCCCACCCAATCATGAGAGGCCAATCCGCCATCTTTTCCTGGGCGGGACCAACGACATCAAAAGCATGGTGGAAATAGTACACTGAAGGGGAACCACTCACCTTCCGACACTCCAAGAAGAACCAGGATGCCATGGAGCCCGAACTGCAGGTCCTCCCCATGTTGGTGTATCTACTAATACACCAGGAAATAGAAAGAAGGCTGCGGCGACGACGACGGTGAGTACTGCACCTAGCACACAAGGGAGGGGGGGAGGTAAAGTACAGTTACACACATACGTGGCACGCACCACCCCACCCCCCACCCTCACCCACAACACCATACACACTAACACATCCAACAACATTACAGATACACCCCGTTGCCCCCTGGAAGAACGCAAGGACAAAAAGAATTGAGTTTAACTAGTGATATTTTGAACAATCAGATATAGCAATCAAATAAAAATAAATCAGTATATACAAATATTTATATTATGTACAGAAGGCCGTACATTGTCCCTTGTAAATGTCCATGGACCAGTGGTCCTAAAAATCATGGGCGAAGCCCACACATGACACCTGCCTCAAAATGGAGAGAACACTGCCAGGGCATCAGGTTGAAAAAACACAGGGCCCTTTGTTGAGCCACTGCCTCCCTCATGGTCTTGCCCATATCAGCCAGCACCCCTGCTATGGTGACCAGGATGGTGTAGATTTTTGTGAGGTCATCCCTGATCCCCATGTACTGCCCCTCCTGCAGCCGCTGGGTCTCCTGAAACTTGGCCAGTACCGTGCCCATGGTCTCCTGGGAATGGTGGTATGCTCCCATGATGTTGGAGAGAGCCTCGTGGAGGGTCGGTTCCCTGGGCCTGTCCTCCCCCTGTCGCACAGCAGTCCTCCCAGCTTCCCTGTTCTCCTGTGCCTCGGTCCCCTGAACTGTGTGCCCACTGTCACTGACCCCAGGTCCCTGATCGTCCTTGGTTAGTGGGGTTGCCTGGGGTCCTTGTAGTGGTGGACATACTGCTGATTGACGTGTTCTGGGGACAGTGGCATGGGCCTGCTGGGTGGGTGCTGTGCTGGTGTTTCCTGAGGGGGGAGGCTCTGTGGTGGTTTGGGACTGTGGCAGGGTAACCGACTGTCCAGAGGTCCCTGATGGGCCAGGTTGGTCATCTTGATCCAGGCATGCAGAGCTGCTGTCATCACTGTGGGCCTCATCTGGGGGGACTGGATGTAGCTGGCACCTCCTGTCCGGTGACGTTGGGTAGGGGTCCTGTTGGGATGCAAATGCATTGTTATTGTATCTGTGTGTGCCATCTTGTCCAATGGGTGTGTTTCCCTTATAGAATTGTGTTTTCCCTGTCGCCTTGGCCTTGTGTGATTGCTGATTGTGTGGGCTGGGTGAGTCTCTCTACTGGGCATGTTGTGATGATGGGTGTTCATGCAGGTCTGTGATGGGGGCCCATGCATTGGTGTAGCATGCAGGTCCTGGTTTTGGGATGTGTGGGTTGTGATAAAGGGGTACATGTGAGGTGTGGAGTGATGGGGTTGAGGGCCGGGGTAGGAGTTAGTGATGGCATGCAGGTAGGGTTGGGGATAAAGTAGTTAGGATTTCCCTTACCAGAGTCCAGTCCTCCTGCTACTCCTGCGAGGCCCTCAGGATGCATGATCGCCAAGACTTGCTCCTCCCATGTTAGTTGTGGGGGAGGAGGTGGGGGTCCACCCCCAGTCCTCTGTACTACTATCTGGTGTTTTGATACCACAGAACGCACCTTCCCCCGTAGGTCTTTCCACCTCTTCCGGATGTCATCCCTAGTTCTTGGATGCTGTCCCACGGAGTTCACCCTGTTGGCAACTCTCTGCCATAGCTCCATCTTCCTTGCAATAGAGGTCTGCTGCACCTGTAATCCGAATAGCTGTGGCTCTACCCGGATGATTTCCTCCACCATGACTCTTAGCTCCTCCTCAGAAAACCAGGGTGTCTTTGAGGTGCCATGATGTGGTGTGAGTGATATGTGTGAGGTGATGTGTGGGGTGATGTGTTGGGATGTATTATGTGATGTGCGTGGATGGTGTATGAGTGATGGTGTTCTGTGCCTCTGAGTGATTGTGTGCTCTTTGATTGTCTCTCTGTGCTTGTTTGATTTGTTTTTCGTTGTAAGGGGTTGTGGGTGGTGTGGGTGTGTGTTTTATAGTGGTGTGGGTGTGGTATGTGGTTGTGTGTCAGGGGTGTGTATTTTGAATTGTCTAATGTGGTGTAGTTTTGTAAGTGTGTGTGTATTTTGAGCGCGGCAGTGTGTACCACGAATTGTTTACCGTGGTTGAATGACCGCCGCGTTGATTCGTGGGTTGTGATACTGTGGGCGTATTCCTGTTGGCGTGAAGGTGTGGGTTTTGCTATTGCCAGTTTATCACTGACCTTTGGTGTGGCGGACTTGTGTGGGTGTCTGTATTGTGGCGGTTTTCTCTGTGTGGGTCATAATACCCCTGGCAGATTACCGCCGTGGTCACGGTATGTTGGTTGCCCTCAGCACGGCGGTAGGCGGCATTTACCACCAGGGTTGTAATGAGGGCCAAAGTGTTCTGATTTGTTCTGCTCCTATTTAAATCTTCGTTTGCATCACACTTCTGAATTACAAAAAAGAAATTCTTTTGCGATTTATGATACATTTTGAAATACATGTACTATTGATTTAAAAGCTTAAAAGTTTAAATGTTGAATTAGGGAAAAAACTTGACATAATATAGCCTTTTGTTTCACAATATTGTCAGACAGATCAATGGCCAAAAACCTCCAACTGTAAAAAGACAAACTGACATTTGTCCTCTGTCCTTGAATGGACAGCAAATGTGTCAAGATAAAAACAAGATTTAAAAGTGTCTTTATTGCTCATTCACTTTCTGAATGAACAGAACATCTATTACTTCCAGCTTAAGTTCACTCACCAGAACGGACGAGTAGGTTTTTAAAATAGCTCCACCTGATTAAATATGACTCGCCATAGCTAGTGGGTGGGTAGATTTTTCAAGGCCTGCCTACGGCCCACCTTAGAGGTGGCATATGTGTAATAAAAGGGAAGTTTAAGACTTGACAAAGGGTTTTAAATATGCCTGGTCGAAGTGGCACTAAAACTCCACACATAGGCTCTGCAATGGCAGACTTGAGCCATGGTTAGGGGCTACTAGAGTGTGTGGCACTTTTAGGAAACTGGTATTTCCTTGTTCCAGGAATTTGGTGCCTGCAGCCTGCTCCTGGGTCACATGACTAAGTGGAGTTGACCTGTCTATTCCTCATAGACAATATCAGAACAGAATGTCTGGGTTATGGCAGGATGGGCGATGTCTGGCAGGATTGGTAGGGGCGGGCTGTCACCTTCCACACTTGCACTTCAAAAGCACTAGCCCAGCTCACAAAGAACTTCACACTAGCCTATTGTTCCTCCATACAGACTAGGACCAAGGCTGGAAATTCCAGACACCTCTGTAAGAGAAAACTCCAGAAGCTCTTCCCGCTACAAGATAGACACCAGATATAAAAAGATGACTCTCAGACCCACTCTTAAGTGTACTTCTGTTCTGCTACTTGAGGCCTGGCCTGCTTGCTGAATAGAAGACTGAACTAGCACACTTCATTGCAGACTGAAGTGACTCCAAGAGTCAGATGACTGTTCTCCTGTTCTGAGCTACAGTGACATAACAAGCTCCAGAACCCTCCCTTCATCTGCAACTTGAGCTCCCGGAGCCCTGCTGACCTCTGCTGAAGTGAGTTCCTGATCCCCAAGAGGTGCCCCCCAGGTCCTGGACCCTTGGTTTAGAATTTGTTGAGGTCCTCCAAGATGGAAAGAAGAAATCCTAAAGATCTTGACTCTTTGTAACTGTGGATGGGTCTGTTTGTGCCAAGATCTTGTGGCATGCATCAACTGCCAACGTGAAACCATGGCAAAACCAACTTTTCGCTCTACAGTGATTGCTAGCGATGACAAGCAACACGTAATCTACACTTCGCACTGGAGTATTGACATCCCGCGGTGACCACCAACATGAATCTCTGGCCACGACCGTCTGCAACACCCAACAAGATCTTCTTGCTACTGCTACGTCTTCCAAAATGCCCGGCCTGCTCTTAGCACTATACCAACAACCATCTGTGACACTCTGCCTGCTCCTTGTGGCCTTTTTCTGTGCGAAAGGAATGCTTCATGCTGGGTCTTAGAAGGTAACTATTTCAGCTGGACTGACCGTGCCCTGTATCTAGCCTGCACTCTGCGCTCTGCATAAACTTGTGACTTTAACCTGGTCTCTCATGACCAGATGACCATGAGCTTCCTTTGTGCTTTTAGGTTCTATAGTTACCCTAATTCTTTAAATGTGCATATCGCTGGTTCTACTGATTGGATTTATGTTGTTTTAGTGTCAAATAATTTATTACATTTTTCTCTGTGTTTCTACATTGGTGTGGTATTTTTCTTGTGTCAGGTTTTGACTTTATTACTGTTTGTGTGCTGCATGAATACTTTACATATTACCTTTAGGTTAAGCCTGTCTGCTTTTGTGCCAAGCTACTAGAGGGCCACGTACAGACTAATTTAGTGACTTTTTGTGGTTCACCCTGACAGGGACTGTGGCTCTTGGTTAAGAGGGGGTGAAACTCTACTCAACCAACGGCCCAATTTCTCACCAATAGCTTGTAAATACTTTCATAGATACCAAAAAAAAAACTAAAAGTCGTTTGACTCAATATATGTTGGATACCAATACCTTGGAATCAGTGCTGTGGAACCTGTACAACAAACCACCTCAGAACTGAGGAAATTCAGGGACGAATCAGCAATTCAAATGCATCGTGCTTTTTGTCACATGTATTTTGCCCGTATGAGTCTTCAGATTTCCTTCCAGAGGTCTCAAGACAATATAGCAGGTGTTTTAGATTCTGCACTTATTGTATTTGACATGTCTTTGGTCCCCATCAGGTTATGCTGCAATGTGTTGTTTGATGCTCAGGATGGAATGATTAGTTATTCACAGCAGCGTTCGCGGTCATTTGGGATTCTGTCTTGCAATAAAGAGGTCAGTAAGCACTCAAGATCATGAGTGGACATAGCCTTGTGCCAGATAAAATGAAAGATCATTTTGATTAGTTTTAAAGGTACTTGGCGTAAATTGCAACGCTGGCTGCTCCACATGGCTGTCCATTGTGAAACAAGATGCATACTGTGAAGCGGCTATTGGCTCTGTGCCCCGTAAGGTTGTATTAACAGTCTATTGGAACTACACGCTGCATTGATGTGAGGCAGGGCTGGGCTATCAAATGAAAAGAGGCAATAATTACATCCAAAGGCGCCGTGTTCATGACAAAGCTGCATGGTGGAACCACACATGATGGCATGTGAAATTGTGACAATGTATCAAACATTGCTGATTAAGTTTATTCCATAATGGTGCATATTGTTGTGTGCAACACCTCTGCTTTTATTTTGGACTGTAAATGACAGTACTAATTCAAATAATTAAAAAAAAATTTTAAAAAATCAATACATGGTAATTTCGCAAAAATCATTTCAGATTGATTTTTATTAGCCTTTCATTTTTATTTTCTGGACAAGTCTTCTTTGACCACCCCGACCCTCCACCTTAAATGTATTCACACTGGCAGGTGTCACTGGAGCTCCTAGCGCTTCTTCTTTGCAGCGGTGAGTGTTTCCACCTCCTTCATGAAGCGAAGGCACAGCTCCTCCTGCCAAGGCAGAGCCACACACTGCACAGACAGAGGCAGCCCCACGCCGCCCTCTACAGCCTGCAAGAGAAAGAAAGGACAGCATAACTTAAATGATGGAAACAAAATACATGCAGAGCCATAGTCAAGCCACATCCATAGCAGAAAGTGAAAATAACTCAGGCAGCATAAGAACAGCAGCGAGAGATTCTGCAGGATTGCTATACAAAGTATAAAGTTCCAATCAACTGAGGTCAGCACATGAAAGAACGATACTAGAGACACACGGGTTAGTTCAGGACAGGTTAAAAATCAAATCCCTCCATTTATAGACCAACCGTAGCAATCTGATAGAATATTCCCTGCACAAACACATACATTCCTAGATGGAACCCATCTACGTCATATGACGACGCTTCTTGGAATTTCCACTCTGAACTAATCCACTAAGCAGTAAGATGACATTTGTTTTTCCTTAAAAAACAAAACAATTTGAAGAGAAAAGAAAGGCAAAATGAAAACGCCCAGTAAAAGTGTAAACATTAACTCAATTTGTGATATAAACTCTCAAATACTCTGGACAAATACTGAGCACAGTTAATCAAGTTTATATATAGTCTTTCAGCTGTGCAGTTCTCAAAAAATATTTCTCAACATTCCCAGTGCTACACCAGGAACTCCCTTGTGATTCGTCACCAGCAGTACTGCCACCCCAAACCAGTCAGGCATTCCACATTCCTGTCCCCCCAGTCTCTCTTTTTCACCATTATGCATCAAAATCCGATTTAAATGTCACACTCTGTTCATGTTCTATTGCTACAGCATTCAAAGAAACAATTATTGCCATTTACTTAGTGAATTTGGACCAACAAAAATTACCTGCTGGTACTCTAATCCCACCCAAACTCCCACAGTCACACTTTGCTCCTTTACATTCTGCCTCCTAGCAAAACCCAATAGTCTTTCTCCTGCAAGCTCAGTTCTCTTTCTCTCAAGCATACATCCTCCTACAAACGTACTCAACGTTTCTGCTACTTCACCTATTCACCTATGCTGGAATAAGTTTGGTGTCATGTGGGGTGACATCCCATAAACCTTTACACTCCTTACCATTTCGTCTTGCGAATTCAAACCAAAAAGTCTCGCTAATTGTATCCGTTCCTTCAAGATTTTAATAAATCTTTATACCACCACATTATCTCCTATGGTACAACACTCATTCCTTATGCACAGCTCCGTGTTCTTACAAAACCTGATGAATCTCTATTGAACTCAACTGGGCCTAATTGTCAGTCAACAAACATTTTGGCAACATTTCTCCTGTAAAGACTTCAAGAACCTGATCACACACCCTGCGCTTATATCCTTATAATTTTTCACCCCTGGCCACCTGGAAAATAGATGAACCAATACCAAAATCTAAGGCGGGTATAATAAACCTGGCAGTGGAGCCAATTAATGCAATGTCACTTCCTCCAATAGTTTCTTTGGTTAAAAAAACTACTGTGCACTGCTCACAGATGGACATAGGGCACAGTGCACATGAATGGCTAAAATTGTCTCTACCAACGCCAGACTTATATACACCCAGTTTCGTTTCATTATTTTCATCATACTTCTCTCATTCCCAAGTAGCTAGCATATATGCACCCAGGTACCAGGGATACCTGACCATGCTGCTCTTTTGGCAGACTTATACATATGGTTTTATATATGGTTCCATCAGCTCTTACTGGGACAAAGTACTCACTCATACATCAGAAGCCCTGGGCTCCTCCCTGCCAAAGGATCTGCTACATTGTCCGTAAGGGCTTACCACAAGCACATCCGAACAAAAACCTCCTAAGGAGTTTATTGACCTTGCCCTGATTCTCCCTAAGTGATAGCTATGAGTTGGAAATCAGCACCCCCCCCCCCCTTACAGCTGTGACTCTGAGACTCTGGGATACTGGTTGAGCGAGATGCGTGGTGTAAAAGGGAGCAGGTAGGTCAGGGACAGACCACGTCCCCAGACTGGGAAAGATATTCAACTGCAGGCAAGGCCAAATCAGACGAGAGCGCCCCCGGAATTCCCGGGACTCATGCCTTTTACTAACAGTCGTTAACCCTGTGGGGCTCTTCCCACCCGTTTGCACACTACCTCCACTCTGCAGGTAGATCTGATCTGCTACGCTCTAGGGAAAGGGGTCTTCAAACTGGGGGGCGGGCCCCCCTAGGGGGGCCTCAAATGATCCCAGGGGGCGCAGGCTCTGGCCAAAAGAAAGATTATGCATATTATGGTGCTTTGTTTAGAGAATAAACATGTTTATTGCACTTGTAAAAAGGTAACAGAACTTAACTGCAATGTTTAAATAAGTCTAGACTTATTTAAACATTGCCAACTTAATAGAATAGTTTTGAAAAATTCTGAGGGGGGGGGCAATTATTTATTTTTATCCACTGGGGGAGCGCGGCATTAGCAAGTTTGAAGACCACTGCTCTAGGGTCACACCCAGGTCGGCGGGGCCCATCCCCAAGTGTCCCCCTCTCTGCAGAATGTGTTCCTTGCCTTGCTCCCGGCTGGGGTCCCCCTCTAAACTGATTGCTGAAAGGGTAGTAACACATCACCATGGGGATGCGCTGTGTCACCACCCTCACAAGATGACTAGGTGAGTTGTTTCCTAGCCTACAAGGACAGACCACTGGTTAAATTAGTTGCTCTTGGTTTCCCTTTTAGGGTAGTTTACTTGAAAATGGCGGTACAAGCCCTTGTATGAGATACAGGCAACTGATAGTGAGACACGTGTCGGACACACGATGTAAACATGCCAGATCTACCTGATCATACTGGCTGCAGATACCCGTAGCCTGTTCGCATTCCTATTGTTATATTCTAGGCACGTGATTCCCATACCAAACCCCAAACAAAGAATCAATGAAAAGAAAAGAAAATTCTCAAACTCCTTTTGACACTTCCCATCCCAATTAAATTCAACAATATTTCTTAGAGGAATTATCACTGCATCATTTTTGTGTGACATTCTTTCAATAAAACTCCTCTAAACTCCATCATCCAAAGAAATTACAATAACTCTCGTTGCTGCAAGGTGCTCTTAACTTCTTCACGAGTGCCATCATAACTCTCACACCTGAAGCTGAAACTAAACGACCAAGGTAATTCCTTTTCCTTTTTCCAAAACATGACTTCTCACATTTTAAAGCCAGCTCACTTTCCTTTAATTTTTCCAGCACCCTCCTCACTTGCTCATTATCCTCATTCCAGATTGCCCCATAGGTAAAATACCAACTTGGAAAAATGTAACTACATTAACTTCTCCCAGCATAGTAGCCATAATCCTTTGTGAAAACTACTCTACTGAGACTGAGCCAAAGGACATCCTATTGAATCTATATGCTCCCACTGGTTTTATGTAGACAGTTAAGTCTTGTGAGGCATCATGTAGCCTAACCTGAAGTTACGCAAGCTCCAAGTGTATAATAGTAAACCCATGTTGTCCTTCAGCATTGCCATCATTTCCAGGATGTTGGGAATGAGAACTTACCCAGAATAACTCCTTTATTATGAAACATGACAATATGACACTAGTGGCTTTCTTATCTATCACCACAGGAATCCCCAATTCCATAGTTTCGACTAGCTCTATCACGCCTGATTCATTACATTTTCTCATTTATTTAGCTAGATGATTTAATGAAATCTGACTTTTGTGTGTGGTCAGTGCAGAACCTTCAACGTTTGCTGGACGCTATGTTTTTATTGGCTTTAGAAGGAAAATGCCAACTTCTTTAAAGTGGCATTTCCAAAACAGTAATTTAGAAAATGACTTGACTAATAGATTATATTTTAAATTGCTATTAATTTGAGTCCTTAAATTATGGTCCTCACTATTTTCAAACATAAGCTAAGCATTATAAGGTTTTATGATGTAACCCAGTGCTTTTCAATGGGAGACCAGCCTTGACACTCTGCAAAATGACTTTGGGGATTTTTCACTAGCTGGACATGTAAAGATGAAGTAAAAATTAAAAATGAAATACACGTCCTACTTACCATCCACCTTGTCCTATGAGCTTTTAAAGCCTAATCTATAGTTGAGTTACCAGTATTAAAAAAGAAGGTTTAGACCTGGCAAAAGGTTTATTTTGCCATGCTGAAATTGCAGTTCTGAAAATGTAAACATGCTCTGCCTTGTCACTTTAGTGGTGGTACAGTATGTGCTGCAGTCCATAGTGAGAGTTAACTTATAGGCCCTTATGTACCATATAACAGGAACCTATAGGTATGTTAAATGTGACAATCAGGATTTGTAACCAATAAGACACGTGTTTTTACAGTCACAGCACCTGCACTGGGGCCTGGTTGTCAGGTCACAGTGTACAGAGTCTACAAACCAACAGCAACAGTCAAAAAATTGAGTAATCATGCAAAAAGAGGTATTTTCTTACACCCTAAAATGGATACCTGACTGGTATCTCGAGACCTAACTATGGTGAAACTGGGCAATGGTTCATATTTCACCCATAACATATGCTGTAGTGAGCACACACCTTTCAGTAATCCCTACAAATGTACACTATAAATGTTCATGCATATTATAAGGCCTACAGCTAGAGAGCACAAATCCACTAAGAGTCGCCTTTGTGACATGCTACCTGTGCACAATGCTGAGCTAGATTGCATTCTCGCGTGCTAAACCCACACATTTGTGCACAAGTGTGTGTGTTTATGTCTTCCCTTGTAACCAGCCCATAGCCTCTTACCCTGGCTACGCAGCAGCAGCCTTATCTTACAAGGTGGACACTGGTGGTAAGCACTCTAAGTCTATTTGTATAAAAAATCTGCGATGCATCAATTCTGTCAGTCTTTTTTAGCAGAAATTTGTCTTTAAACATTAGCAGGCCTACTGAGGCTGAAGTGACAGACATTTTTCATCAGGAGAGCCATCTCAGACACTCTGGGGGTCATTACAACCATGGCGGACGGTGTTAGAGCGGCGGAAAGACCGCAAACAGGCCGGCAGAAAAAAAATGGGAATTATGACCGTGGCGGAAACCGCCAACAAAGACAGCCACTTTAACACTCCGACCGCCACGGCGGTACAGACAAACAGCTTTGTGGTCACCGCCAACAGACAGGCGGAGGACAATGTACCGCCCACAGTATCACAACCTACCAATCCGCCACCTTTTCCGGGGCAGATTCACCGTGGATAAAAACACGGCGGAAACAGCCATTTCAAAGGGAAAACGCTCACCTCTACACACTCCACGAGGAAGGAGGACACCATGGAACCGGAACTCCAAATACTCCCTGCAATAGTCTTCCTGCTCCTGTACAACCATCATCAACGCCGGCACGAAGACAACGGTGAGTACTGCACCTACGACATAGGGGAGGGGGGAGGCAAAAGTCAGGGACACACACATGCAACACCCCAACCCCGACCCTCACCCACTATAACACACACACCAATGCATATCCAAACATTACAGTAACAACCCCCAAGCCCGCCGGAAGAATGCAAAGACAAAAGGAAATGAGTGCAACCATTGTAATATATGAAAATACAGTAACCAAATATATACAGATATAATTACACATTTAACAAAATATACATCACGATTAGTAGTGCAGGTAATGCACCACTCAATGTCTGTGGACCACTGGGCCCAAAATGCATGGGCGAGGCCCACATCAGATACCTGAGCAAAATGGAGAAAACAATGCTGGGGCATCAGATAGAAATACAACATGCACCTCAGGGGGTAGGGAAGGGGGGGCACCTCAGCCGGATGACTGCACCACGCCAGATCCACGACGGGGCTCCATGCCCATTGATGTATCCTGGGGAGTGCAAAAAGCCACAGTCTCTCAAGTCTCTACAGTGGGTGGGTTGCCCACTGTACCATCCTGGGGAGTGCAAAGCCACAGTCTCTCAAGTCTCTACAGTGGGTGGGTCGCCCACTGGACCATCCTGGGGAGTGCAAAGGCACAGTCCCTCAAGTCTCTACAGTGGGTGGGTTGCCCACTGTACCATCCTGGGGAGTGCAAAGCCACAGTCTCTCAAGTCTCTACAGTGGGTGGGTTGCCCACTGGACCATCCTGGGGAGTGCAAAGCCACAGTCTCTCAAGTGGATAACAGTCTCCACTGGTTCTGGAGGGGGACTGGTGCCCAGAGTGCTTCATCCTGGTAAGGACGGACGGAGTGGATGCTGTTCTCCACTGGTTCTGGAGGGGGACTGGTGCCCAGCGTGCTTCATCCTGCCAAGGACAGACGGAGTGGATGCTGTTCTCCACTGGTCCTGTAGGGGGACTGGTGCCCAGAGTGCTTCATTCTGCCAAGGACAGACAGAGTGGATGCTGTTCTCCACTGGTTCTGGAGGGGGACTGGTGCCCAGAGTGCATCACTCTCCCTGTGACGGTCCCAGTTCCGTCACTGCCCCTGCCGCACATGGGCTAGCGGTGCTTGAGTTGGCGGTGCTTGCCCTTTTCAGAGGGGCTTGCCATGGCGGTCTTTGCCCTGTTCAGCGGTGCTTGAGTTTGCAGTTTCTGACCTGTTCAGCGGTCTTTGCCCTGTTCAGCAGTGCTTTGCCCTGTTCAGCGGTGCTTTGCCCTGTTCAGCGGTGCTTGCCATGGCGGTCTTTGCCCTGTTCAGCGGTGCTTGAGTTTGCAGTTTCTGACCTGTTCAGCTGTGCTTGCCATGGCGGTCCTTCATTGCCCAGCTGGGCTGGGGCTGGCGGTCCTTCATTGGGCAGCTGGGCTGTGGCTGCCGGGGCCCTCCGGAGCAGCTGGGCTGTGGCTGGCGGTGGCCTCCTAGCCACTGATGATGGTGCTGCCCTCCTGGGCACTGACTCTGGCGGTGGCCTCCTGGCCAGTGACGATGGGGCTGCCCTCCTGGGCACTGACTCTGGCGGTGGCCTCCTGGCCAGTGACGATGGGGCTGGCCTCCTGGGCAGCGGGGATGATGGCGGTCTTCTCCGCCGTGCTGCTCTTCCCAGACTTTAGCAATTTCTTCTGCCCCTTCCCCACCTTGGGAGGAGTCACAGCTGAGTGGACACTCCCCCCGGGACCCTTGTGAGCGGCTTTGCCGGCTGGAGTCTTCCCCCTCTCCTGCCGGGCACTGTCCAACTTCTGGTGCTTCACAGGGGGGGGGACTGGCTGTGCTGTGGCTCCGTGTCACACTGGCTGCCCTGGTGGCTGGTGCACTCCACATACCTCTAACAGGCACCACTGGTACCAGCGATTTTTTGCCTGAGGTGCTAGCATGGAACCTATGAATTGGAGGGGGGTGGTGGGAAAGAGGTCAAGGTTGCTCAGGAACAGTTTCTTAGGAACACTGGGACGGGTAGCTCGAGGGGGTCTGGGAGTGGAGGAAGAGGAGGTGGTTGTAGGAGGTGTAACTTTTGTTGGTTTGGGTGCAGGTGCATGCGCTGGAGGCTGTCGTGAGGTGGATGGATGTTGGGTGGGTGTGTGCCCGCGTTTGTGTACTTTGGGAGGGGGCTTCACAGACACATTGGGAGAGGACACAGGGGACGTGTAAATGGTAGTGGGGGTGGTGAGTGCAGGTGAGCAGGGTGTGGTGGTGGGTGTGCTGGTGCAGGACCTAGTGGCTGTAGTGGTAGTGCAGGCAGGTGAGAGTGTAGACGACACTGGGAGGGAGGAGGGAGACGACGAGGAGGGGGACACAGTGGAGGCAGTGGATGTTGCTATGTCTGTTTGTGTGTGATGCTTGCGTGAGTGCCTGTGGGATGTGTGGTGCTTATGTTTGCCTGAGCTTCCCTTGTGTGTTGAGGTGTGCAGGCTGGTCTGATGGTGTGCTTGGGATAGGCTGGGGTACAGGGGATTGGGTCTGGGTGGAGGAAGTTGGAGGGGGGAGGCTAGACACAGGGACAATGGCTGCCATCAGTGCTGAGGCCAGAGATTGCAGGGTTCGATGAAGGGCAGCCTGACCAGAATGAATGCCCTCCAGGAATGCATTTGTGTGTTGCAATTCCCTTTCTATACCCTGGATGGCATTCAAAGTGGTAGACTGCCCAACAGTGAGGGACCTGAGGAGGTCAATGGCCTCCTCACTGAGGGCAGCAGAGGTGACAGGGGCTTGTGGCTGAGGTGCCTGGGGCGATGGTGATGCCCACCCTCCTGAGTGAGCGGGCACGGGGCGAAGGCTGAGGGGCTGCTGGGAGGGCGGTGCTGGTAGGGGGGGTGGCGGCTGTACCTGTAGAAGTGGGGGACACAGATTTTGCCGCCACCACAAGGGAGCTCCCATCGGAGGACGAGTCCGTGTCGCTGGTTGCTGATCCTGTGACTGCCGTGAAGCTCCCCTCGCCCTCCGCCCCATTGGTGTATTCAGAGTCCGTGGTGTGGCCCTTCATGGCCATGTGGGATGCAGCTCCCTCGTGCTCTGGTGCCACTGTACCTCCGCCTGATGATGTTGATGCACACAAGAACAGGGAGAGCACAAAAAAGAGGGGTGACAACAGAAGAAAGACAGGTTGAGTTTATGGCTTACCGCTACCGTTGGCGGACAATACAGACACAGCAGCCCCCTGAACTATGCCGCTCTGTTGGGCTCTACTGATGCAGTTACTGGGATATGGCCTACATGGCTATGGTCGACATCAGCACACATAGATGACACAGGGGCATGTATACCTGTACTTGGCACTCTACAGAGGTGGGGTGGAGTGCCACATGGCCTGCATTACGAAGGGGCCTAGCCTACGGTACTCGCCCTGGCCTAGGGAAACCCACAGCCCTCCTCCCCCACCCAGACACCTTCACTGCACGCAAAGTCCGCAGAATGATGTTGTACTCACCCCCTTGTGTCTGCTGTGATGCCCTCAAGCACCCATCCAACTCAGAGTAGGCCACCGCCAGGATCCTGAACATCAGGGGGGTCATTGTGCGACGGGCACCCCTCCCACGCTGGGAGGCCATCCCCAGCTGAGCCTCCGCCGTCTTCTTGCTCCAGTGGCGAATGTCCTCCCATCTTTTACGGCAGTGGGTTCTCCGTCTCTGGTGACCCCCAGGGTCCGGACGTCCTTGGCGATGGCACACCAAATATCCTTCTTCTGGTAGGCGTTGACCTACATGACATGTACAGGGGAAGAAGAGAAGTCATTACCAACTGCACCGTCTAAGTGAGTGGCCCACATCCCTACCCTTGCCATGTGGCACATGCATTCACAGTCCTTCATGCACGCAGAACTCTGCCCCCTTCCTTCTTACAACCAGCCCTCTACACCCAAGCATAGCCCATACCACTTGCTCCCTGTGTACTCACCTGTTGGTCTGGAGGACCGTAGAGTAGCGTATACTGGGGGAGGACCCCATCCACGAGCTTCTCCAACTCCTGTGCAGTGAAGGCAGGGGCCCTTTCCCCAGACGCACAAGCCATTGTCTCTTCCAGACCGAAGTCACAGCAGCACTTGCAGTGTAGGTCCTCTCCTGTCGAAGATCAGGTATCGAGTGATTCAACAGATAGAAAATGGCGGTGACGTCCGCGGCGGTGCGTATCATCACCGCCGGCGCACTTCGTCATTGGCTCCTGGGACCCATAGGGTCCAATGTTAACCAATGCAGCATTGCGCCGGGGTCTTCGGCCGCCTACCGCGACGGTGTACAACGCCAGCGCAGTTACCTCACATATCATTGTCCCAGTTTAGAGGTCAGGCAGCCGCCATTTCAGGGGCCCACATGGCTTCATTTTCAACTGTGTCACACATACTTAGGCCTGGACTCAACACATATACAGACAACTTTTTGGATCATGTTTCGTGTTCTGTGTAGACTGTGGGTACATACCTCTGAGTTGTTTGACTCTGTGGTCGCTGTTGTCCTTCCTAGGCACCGTCAGCTGGGACATGTGAGGAGATGGCGGAATCCTCCGGTGTACCGACCGCTGGTGGCCCGGTTGACAATGGAGGAGCGACATTTAATCATCACCTACAGGTTTGACCGTGCCACAATCCAGGAACTGTGTACCCAGTTGGAGCCTGACCTGATGTCAGCTATCCGCCATCCCACAGGGATCCCCCCCTCAAGTGCAGGTGCTATCAGTGCTCCATTTCCTTGCAAATGGGTCATTTCAAACAACAGTGGCCATGGCATCAGGGATGTCCCAGCCTATGTTTTCCAACGTGTTGTCCAGAGTGTTGTCTGCCCTGCTGAAACACATGAGGCGCTACATCGTTTTCCCTCAAGTGGAGGATTTGGCTACAGTTAAAGGTGACTTCTATGCCCTTGGACATATCCCCAACATCATAGGTGCCATTGATGGGACCCATGTAGCTCTGGTCCCCCCCCACAGGAGTGAACAGGTGTACAGGAACCAGAAGAGTTACCATTCGTTTAATGTACAGATGGTATGTTTGGCAGACCAGTACATCTCCCAGGTAAATGCTATGTTCCCTGGCTCAGTGTATGACGCCTACATCCTGCGGAATAGCAGCATCCCTTATGTGATGGGTCAACTCCAGAGGCACTGTGTGTGGCTATTAGGGGACTCTGGTTACCCCAACCTGTCATGGCTACTGACCCCAGTGAGGAATCCCAGGACCAGGGCAGAGGAACGCTACAATGAGGCCCATGGGCGGACTAGGAGGGTGACCGAACGCACCTTCGGCCTCCTGAAGGCCAGGTTCAGGTGCCTCCATATGACAGGTGGTTCTCTATTCTACTCACCAAGGAAGGTGTGCCAAATCATCATCGCCTGCTGTATGCTTCACAATCTGGCTCTGCGACGCCAGGTGCCTTTTCTGCAGGAGGATGTTCCAGATGACGGTGTTGTGGCAGCTGTGGAGCCTGTGGACAGTGATGAGGAGGAAGCAGAGGAAGAAAACATTGACAACAGGGACTCAGTTATCCAGCAATATTTCCAGTGACACACAGGTGAGAACACATTCTTGCCTACTACAAGTACTTTCACACTTCTAACTCTATCCTGTCTGTCAATTTCAACCAGTATATGGTAACTGAGTTGTACATTTCCATTACGGTTTCAGAGGTGTGGTTACCAACGTGTGTCATCTGCTTACATTCTTCATGGACTTGTGAGGTGTGACATAGGTATGGTGACATTACATTTGAGAACGGATTTTGTCACTGTCATTGCTAATACACATTTTCAAAATCACAGACTGACTCCAGATTGTTTTGTGCTTCAAGGGTGTTTATTGAAGTGCTAAATATGGGAGAGGGGTGGTAAAATGGTGAGGGGTGATGGTGGAGGAATGTCAATGGCAGAGTCCAGTCTATTAGTCTCACAGGTGCACTGCCCATATGGGCATAGGAAGTGGAGCTGTTCCAATATGGACAGGGTTACAAAGTGGGACGACAATCAGGGTGGTCTCATTTCTTGGCGGGGGTCTTGCCATCGTGCTCTGTCCTGTGCCTGGATCTCAGGGACCGCTTGCGGGGTGGTTCTCCGTCTGCAGGGGGTGGGGTGCTGGTGTGGTGGTCCTGTGGCAGTGCCTCCTGTCCACTAGCGCCGGCGGAGGTGGTGGGCAGTTCATCGTCCATGCTAGTGTCAGGGGCCCCTTGGAGTGCCACGGTGTCCCTCCTGGTGTTCAGTATCTCCTTCAGCACCCCTACGATGGTGCCCAGGGTGGAATTGATGGCTCTGAGTTCGTCCCTGAAGCCCAAATACTGTTCCTCTTGCAGGCGCTGGGTCTCCTGAAACTTGTCCAGGACCGTAGCCATCGTCTCCTGGGAGTGGTGGTATGCTCCCATGATGGAGGAGAGGGCCTCGTGGAGGGTGGGTTCCCTTGGCCTGTCCACCCCCTGTCACATAGCAGCCCTCCCAGTTCCCCTGTGTTCCTGAGCCTCCGTCCCCTGGACCGTGTGCCCACTACCACTGCCCCCAGGTCCCTGTTGTTGTTGGGGTGGTGGGTTATCCTGGGTTCCCTGTAGTGGTGGACACACAGCTGATTGACGTGTCCTGGGTACGGAGGTATGGGCCCGCTGGGTGGGTGCTGTGCTGGTGTTAACAGAGGGTGGAAGGTCTGTGGTGGGCTGTGCCTGTGCGAGGGGAACCGACTATCCCGAGGCCCACGATGGTCCGGTCTGGTCATCTGGATCCAGTTGGCCAGAGCTGCTGTCATCACTGTGGGCCTCTTCTGTGGGTGGGGTAGAGATGTTTGGACCCTCCTGTCTGGTGACGTTGGGTAGTGGTCCTGCAGGGGTGTAAAAGCATGATTATTGCATGTGTGTGTGTCATGGTGTGCAATGGGTGGGTGAGCTTGTACCCGGGTGCTAGCATTCCTGTGTGGGGGCTTGTGTGATGATGGTAGGGGGGTGTTATGGGTATGTGCAGTGGGCATGCTTTAGTGAGGGGTGTCCATGCTTTGTTGTGTCATGCAGGGCTTGGTGTTGGGATGGGTGGTTTGTGTTATTAGTACATTACTGAGGAGTTGGAGTGATAGGGGAGGGGGCGAGGGTGGGGGTCTGTGATAGCATGCAGGTAGGATGGGCGATATGATAGTTAAGATTTGACTTACCAGAGTCCATTCCTCCACCCACTCCTCCGAGGCCCTCAGGATGCATAATGTTCAAGACCTGCTCCTCCCATGTTGTTAGTTATGGGGGAGGAGGTGGGGGTCCGCCGCCAGTCCGCTGTACCGCAATGTTGGGTCTTGAGATCACAGAACGCACCTTCCCCCGAAATTCGTTCCACCTCTTCCTGATGTCCTCCCGATTTCTTGGGTGTTGTCCCACTGCGTTGACCCTGTCGACTATTCTTCGCCATAGCTCCATCTTCCTAGCTATGGAGGTGTGCTGTACCTGTGCTCCAAGTAGCTGTGGCTCTACCCGGACGACTTCCTCCACCATGACCCTGAGCTCCTCATTGGAGAACCTGGGGTGTCTTTGCCATGTCATTGGGTGGTGTAGGTGATGTGTAGTGGTGTGTGGTGTTTTGTGCGTGGATGTTGTGTGGGTGATGGTGTTGTGTGCCTCTGTGTGGTGGGGTTGTCTATGCTGTGCAGTCTCTGGCCTTCGGCAACATTTTTGGTCGTTGGGGTTTGTGGGTGATGTGGGTGTGTGTTTTATATAGTATTGATTGTGTGGGAGGGGTGTGTGTATCAGGTGTGTGTATTTCGAATTGTCCAATGTGGCGGTGTTTTGGAGATGTGTGTGTATTTTGAGCGCGGCGGTGTGTACCGCCAATGGAATACCGTGGTTGAAAGACCGCCGCGTGGAATCGTGGGTCGTGATAGCATGGGCGTGTTTCTGTTGGCGTGACGGTGGAGAATTTTTTTTCGCCAGTTTATCACTGACCTTTGGTGTGGCGGACTTGTGTGGGTGTCTGAATTTCGGCGGATTCCGAGATGTGGGTCATAATAGCTGTGGCGATTTCCGCGGCAGCGGCAGTGTATTGGCGGTCTTCTGCACGGCGGTAAGCGGCTTTTACTACCAATGTTGCAATGACCCCCTCTGTGCTCACAGCTGTAGGGAATGCAGTTCACAGACTAGGAGGTGGGGAGGGCCCCTCAGAGACTTGTGGATTATGAGAGGGGTGCCACACTTCTGATATCATATACAGAGGCATGCAGGAAGGTCTACAGTCACGTTAGACAGGAAGTGCTGAACACTGGTCTGAGTTTATTTTAGTGTATTCAGCTGGAAACAGGGCCTAGAAATTCTCCAATCACTGGCAATTGCACTGGGCAAAAATAGCATCCTACTCAATGAATATTATAAGAATCCTCCCTATCAAGAAGCCTGACCTCCATTTGAACCCATGACTGAAACTACTCTTATAGTGTGCTGGCTAGCCTCGCGTTATGAACCTATGGGTCGCTAAAGGATGAAAAAGGGCTCTGTCCTGTGGGGGAAGACCCACCTACCCTAACGGACTTTACTATATTGCCCCTTTGGCAGTCCGTGCAGGAGAAACAGGTGTATCCTAGAAAGATTTGTCTCTGTTCTACCAGTGATATTTCGTTTCAGTAATTCACTACATCTATGAGGTGCATGGATAGAATATTTGCACATTTGTATGTGGAATACATGCAGTAGGATGAAAATGGAGTGTGTACGCATGTGTGACTGGAAGTGTGGAAAGGAATTCATTTCTGAGCTACTATGGGGTGGCCAACAAGACAGAGGTCAGAATGAAGCTTGGTAGACATGGAAGTGAAGTTGTGGGAACTGCCAAGAATATTCCTTTGAAGTGACCAGACTCCACCAAAGGCTGTGTAAGGATGAAATGGTCTTTTGGGGTGGAGGACAGACCCAAGCTCCCTAGCTGCTCCTCCCCTTTCACAGAGGTGGGAGTCAGATAGTGATGAGTAGTAGCCAGTGAGGGAAATGCCACTTTTCCTCTGTGCCATTGTCCTTGTTGTCAAGCTATAATTCATCCTTCTCTACTCTTCGACACGCAGACCAAACAATGTGTGATTGAGTGCTTCCATGGAAGGGATGTCAGCTCCCTGGATAAGACACACCAAACAAGGGCATGGAGGCTCAGCAAACCACATTTTAGTCTGCTATTGAGATATAAGTATGATTTAGATTCTCTAGTTTGTTGTTCTAGAATTTCTCAATGACTAGTGTCCAGGTGGTACACAGGAGTGTTGCTTGACAAGATTTCTGTGTTGAAGGATAGTGTTTTTGACAGAGACCTTCTCATGTCAGAAACAGATCTGAAGTCCTGCAACATGCTGCTGGTAGCTTCACTTGAGAAGGTGCATTGCTTACTATTGAGAAAGCAGCATTAGAGGCATTCCTAGCAGCTGTATAGTGATCCTCCTAAAGTCCAGCTGCCTGGAGGATACGTATTTGTGTGAGGAAAATACATATTCACTGGGTGAAGCACTGAGAGAGACGTTGAGAACAGATCACACTACAGTCCTGTCAGGCTACTGCGCTGCATGCCAATGCTCGCTTAGGTCTGTGACCTACTTTGGGATGCACTGAACTGAGCATAGAAGCCTTGCAGTGAGAGGCCCTGTGAAGTAACTTTCTTCCCATAGACTGCATTCTTTTAAAAGTCTGTAGTGCAAAAGATACCCTGCAGGCCTATAATAGAGCCGCTGAAGTCACCAAACAAAGCAATGTGATTAGGCTTCTCCTCCAAATCTGGAGAAAAGGATCAGTGCATCCTGTGGATTGTGACATACAGGAAAGCCAAGATCATTGGAGTGGGCTGTTTGGTCATTTTGGGTGGCTCTATTTAGTTTGGGCTACACAAACTCCCTGGAGGATGCACACAAAATATTTACCCAGCTAGGGCTGTGAGGAACAAGACGGCAGAAAACAGCACATTACAAGCAACCCTAGCAACCTTGGGCCATGCCCATCCCAATCCTAGTCCAGGCTATAGCACAATACCCAATGCATCCGGCAACCAATCACGCCTGAGGGCGAGCCAAGCAAAGGTGAGAGCTGAAACAAATGACATATTTTTTAAAGCAAACTGAGAATCTCTCTGCAGAAAAACACATGCTCATGCAAATACCCAATCATGACTACCGTACTGCAAGAACTAATGAGACTTAGGGAGCACCGGGGCACCTTAAAAGTATGCAGACAATGTCTGTGGGAGTGGAGTCTGAATATACAAGAAGAACTTTTATACTATCACGACTGCCCTACTACTCTTAGCCACAGACTTGCACAATGAATAAGAAAGAAGCTTCAAACTGTGTGATTTTATGTGCAGAAGTGCACTGTAAAGTTTCATCTCTTTTTTCTGTCTCTTCCTCATGGTCTTCACCCAGTTATGACTCTGGTGAGTTTGATATTGGCACTCCAAGATTCACATACAGGCAGAAGGAGGATGTGAAGGGAAGGGTTTCTTATATTTCCTCAAAACTGAATTTGTATTTGGATGACGAGCAGCCTTCTGCTAGTAGTGACTGTTTTAGTTAATTTATTAGGCCTGTTCCTCCCAGATTTCCTGTGAATTTAGCAGTCCAGGGGCTTTTAAAAAGAGGATAGAAGGATCCGAAAAAATCTTCCGTCCCTAGGTTCATGACTAGACTTCATCCCTTTTCCAAGGAAGATTTACATCTTCCTTAGGAGTTCACTATAAATCCTTTACTTGCCAACTTGACGGGACAGTCTGCAAAACTGTGACAGGCCAGTCAAAAATGTGTCTTCTGAAAATGTCTATTTCAGGTGATAAGCTCTTTGGAGTAGACCTGAAGGATGTTATTCGGCTATCTTTTAAGAGCAGAAAGCGTACTCTGCCCTTTAAACGTGAATCAAGATCTTTTCCGAAGAGAAAGATGCTATATGGTTTGGAACAGACCTGGGTCTTGTTTGCCTCCTAGAAGAGAGATGGCTAAAGCTGATTTACAGGCTGTCAGCCCTCCTACGACTAGATAAAGCATCTGCACAAGAGTTCCTGGGAGTACAGGGAGGTATGGTAAATGTGTTTGCTTGTTATGATTCCCATGCATTATCTCCTGGTGGTTTTCCCTTTGGTGGCTCTTGATGAGTTAATTTTCTTTTTGTTTTAGGTGGCTTCTTTATTTGTGGTTCCCTGGGTCAGAAGTCAGTTGGGTATTTAGGTGATTTACATTCTTCAGCACTGGAACCTGGCATACAACCATTTTGAGACTTTTATTTGGTAACTCAGTCTCTGAGAGCACAGCTTCAGAGGTGCCTAGTTCCTGCTCATTTGGAAAGAGGGGTTTCTCTTTCTCCTCTTCATATTTTAGTATTGACAACTGATGCCAGTCGCAAAGGTTAGGGGGCAGTTTTGGGCCACTGCATGACTCAGGAAATGTGGACATCTCCCAAAAGGAGGCATTTGTTCAACTGGCGAGAACTCAGGGCTGTATGGATGGCTCTTCAAGCTTTTTAATCCATGATTGTTCACTCCAATGTGCTGGTGAGAAGGGACAGTGCATTTTTAATGTCATACCTAAACAGACTGTTTGAAACAAGTCCCACTTCTTCAAATGGTCTGACACAACAGATCATGATTAGGATAGCTAGGAATCAGCTCTCTCGAATGACAATTCATGCTCTAAGGAAAGACAACAAAGCAGCAGACACTCTAAGCAGAGTATTCCCATCATCACAGAATCTGAGACTTGACTTAAGTACTTCAAGTACTAATGAGACTTAGGGTGCACTTGGATACCTTAAGAGTTAGCAGACAATGTCTGTGGGAGTGGAGCCTGCATATACAAGGAGAACTGTTATACTATTACGACTGCCATACTAGTATGAGCCACAGACTTGTGCTTGCACAATGAAGTCGGAAGATACTTCCAACCATGTGATTACACGTTCACTAGTGCACTGTGAAGTTTCCTCTTCTTTTTCAGTCTCATGGTCATCTTCCAGTTATAACTCTGGTGAGTTTGAGACTGGATTCCAAGAGGCAAGTACAGGCAGATGGAGGATTTGAAGTGAAGGGCTTCTAATGTAACCTCAAAGCTGAATTTGCCTTTGGATGAGAAGTAGCCTTCTATAAGTAGTGACTTTTTTGTCAGTTTAATGTGCCTCTCTTGCCCAGATTTCCTGTGGATTCAGCAGTTAGGGGGCTTTTAGAAAGAGAGAGGAAGGACCTGGAAAAATCTGCAGTCCCAACATTCATGACTAGACTTTATTCCCTTTCCAAGGGAGATCTGCATCTTTCTCAAAAGCTCTCTATAGATCCTTTACTTACCAACTTGTCAGAGGCCAGTCTGCAAAACCTTTGTCTGATGAAGCTGTAATTCCTGACACAGTTGAGGAAAAGATTGAGGCTTCTTTGAAGACAGCCTATTCTGGGCTGAACCTGGGATTGAGAGCAGGAATGTACTGCATATACCTCTCAATCTTTGGTTAAAGATTTTCAGGCTCTGTCATCTGCAATTCAGGAGGAGAGGGATCATGCTCATCTTCTGGAAGCTATGCAATCTCAAGCAAAGTTTTTTTCAGATGTTACCTTTGATAAATTAAAGGTGTCTGACATGTCTGCAGGTGGCATAGTTGCTGTTAGGAGGCATTTGTATATAAGGTATGGAAGACTGATGCAAGTCAACCAGAGAGTATAGTGATGTGATGATGCTGATTTAAGAGTGATGCTTTGCTCTTTATGTATTTTGATATACTATGTTCAAAAGCACAAAGCGGACCACGTTTGAAAGCTTATAAAGGATATGCATGTGTCATCCAAAAGACACATGAAAGACTACCGTCAGAGCAGTCCATATATACTGAAATGTGTCCATCAGATGACTGTGGACCCACTTTTCAATAAAAGTACAGGTGCCAGTGCATCATCCAATGAAATAAAAAGTCAACATCTGTACAGCACTGAAAATAGCACTAAGCAAATGTGACTATGCTGTGTTGAGCAGATTCAGTCAACAGCTAATATTAAATAGTGGCACAATCCCAAGAATCCATCAGCATTAAAAACTCATTCTACCAGCAAGGAATTTGGGAGCAGAAGGAAATCTTTAAAAAAACAAATGCAGGACTGAAAGATCAGTGTGATGTTTGACGAAACACCTGAAGTCAAGGAATGCAGCATGCTGAATATTATCTGTTGTGATCCCATCACAAGTTGGCAATTTTGTAGATGTAATTCATAATAGCACCATAAAGCACAAAGCGCCATATGTGGTTATCTGGTTGTGACAGAGCAGGACAAAGTCACAAGTTCAGGCTGACCCCTGCAAGCATTTGTATAAACCTATTCTGAGTTTGTTGAATATGAGAAGCAACTCAGCAAACCTCCCCAATTAGCTTAAAAATCTTTAGAGGATTCTGCACAGCACAAAAAGAACTGCACTGAAGTTGAGTTGGACATTTTGGCAGACAAATATCAAAACATTTCAAGGTTGGTGGACCTATACCACAATCAGAAACTACTGACAATTAAGGTATGCGATTATCTGCACAACTCTGCATCCTATCCCATGGCTTTTTGTAGTACATATTTGGCCATCCCTAGTGTACGCCTTCATATTCAACTCTACTTTGAACATGAAAGCCTAGAAGCAGTTCAGGCATCAATTTCAGGGGTTATTGACACTGACTTCTTTGGAGTGGGATGGCTGACCACATGCCGGTTCTTTTACAGGTGGCATCCATGAACAAGGACAGTGATTTATTCTACAGATGCTGAAAGTAGCAACAGCATCTATAAAACTATTTTGTCATACAGAGTTGTTCACTCACAGAGCAGCCCATCCATGCATAAGTGTGTTTAAACTCCTATCAGCAGAAGAATGTTGGACTAGGATGGCTGCTCAGAACAATTTGAATAAAACAGCAAAGATGAAGACATGTCATAATTAATAATTATAACAATGTCTTAGCATAGACTTTCATGTTCTGATATATTCTACAGAAAGAAGTTCCCTGATTTCAGTGCTAAAATATGATAAATATACAAATGTGAAATAAAGTGCAAAAAAATAAAAAAGATATCAATACATGCCAAGATAGCAGGTTTAATCAAGATAAGCAAAGACATGCCTATCTCGTCCTTCTTGTTTGACTTGTTCATAGGGACCCTGGCCTCGCTCTATGAACAGCACCAATATCTATTGCTTTTCTCCAGACTTGACAAAATAAATATATACTCAGGTGATATAGTTCTTTTATTATTTTCCAGTTTAGGAAATGCCAATAAAACGTTTGCCTTAAAGCTATCCCTGTGTTAGAGGGATAGAGTAAAAATCTGTAAAAGTGGCATTTTATTACTAAATAGCTACTCATTTAATCTTGTAAAGGAAATACAGTGTAGTTATTTACATTCCCTAAATGGAAGCCTTAATATCTGAAAATATCTAGACACTCCATCTAGTTTATTGTTGATGAACCTATTGGTCCCTCTTCAATTATTTTTGTCTTTGTTTTCCGCAGGTCAGGGACAATTTAATAAGAATATTTAAAAATCAGATATGTACACACTCTATAACCTTAGTTAAGTTACACTCCTTAAAAAGTCTCCTGTAGGCTGCAGCCCTAATAAAGATGTTAATATGTTTTATTTTTATTTTCTCTAAAACTCCTTTCTATTTACAGGCTACATTTTTTTAGAAAAATAAAGCACTACTTTATTAGAATAGAGGACCTGTATATGCTGATTTCAGAAGGAGCAATAGCCTTAGGAAAACTCCTTCAGTATGATGCATCATCAGGGGTGTCCGGGGATGGGGCTATACCCCCTATTAAATGCATTTTCTTATACACAGTTGGGTACAAGTGCTTTTATTCGGGTATGGTGAGGTGTCTGTTGGATTTCACCTGGATGTTTTACATACACACAGACAAAAAGTCACACACACTCTCCCTCTCTGTTTTGAAAGTCGGCAAAAATGCTGGTTATTTTTCAAAATATTGAGTTTTCTTTTGCTTAGTACTCCTATCAATCCGCATTCCTCTCCCTTTCCACTGCTCCTTAGGCCTGCCTCATGCACCCTGCTTGTCCTACGATGTATTTTAACATTATATGCCAGCGTTATTGTTGGGAAATCTGGGGCTCACACTCCACCAGTCTTATTGACCAAGCTGCACCCCTGTGCATAATTTACATTTTAATCTTTTCAAATGAATAAGCATCAAACTTCCTTTTCAATGTGACCATCTGTAATCCAAACAAGGCAGATACAAGTTGCCAGCGGCCATAGTGCAACATAGCAAGACATCTGAATTGAACATAAATTGACCCTGTACTCCATGCTGAAACAAAGATTAACAACTTCAATGCATTCATCTTGAAATTAAACACCCAAGCTATCTGGTTTGGGAATCTCTTACTAAGGGATCTATCAAAAATATATTATTGACAGAGTGTACTTAGCCAGGTGGACATGTTTAGGAGAAAATAGTTCTGTTTCAAGGCAGTATTTTTCTTTCATATGGCCAAGTAGAGAGCCTTCTAAAGATACTCTCCTAGAAAGATATGTCAGGTCCTGTGGAGCTAATTTCTAAACCCTTTTATGATTTCAGCTAGAGTCTCATTTAAATAGTGTAAGGTGGTTTCAAGCATGTTTGCATTCCATTCACTCCTTCTCCGCCATGGACGTAATGGTTACGTCCATGGCAGCGCCCGTGTGGCGCCATAGACGTAACCATTACGTCCTACTACCGGCCCTCGGGGGAAGCGCTAGCGCTCCCCCCGAGGGCCGCCCCCCACCCCCCAGGCCAGGGCTGAAAGGGGAATCCCTTCCCCTTCAACCCCGACCCCCTCCTACCCCCACGTGACGTCAGCGCGCGCGCTGACAATCACAGAGCCTTCCCTCGAAAGAGAAATGCTTTGCATTTCTCTTTCGATCACGTGGGGGAGGCCCGGAGAGGCTTCAAAGGGAAGGAAATGTATTTCCTTCCCTTTGAAGTCTCTCCCAGGGTTTCAAAAGCCGGATTGCTTGCAATCCGGCTTTTGAAACCCCACTAGACACCAGGGATGTTTTTGTTTTTTTATGAAAGTGACATAAGGGAGCTACCCCTTGGGCAAGGGTCGCTCCCAGGGGAGCATTTTTTTTTATGGCCTTTTCTGCCCCCAGGGAGGGTAGAAACCTCTAGGCACCAGGGATACTTTTGCTTTTTGTTTTGTTTTGTATTTTAGGTGTGGGGAGCGACCCCTTAGGCAAGGGTCGCTCCCATAGGGGGCAAATTATATTTAGGCCATTTCTGCCCCCCTTGGGGGCAGATTGGCCTATTTTTATGAGGCCAATCTGCCCCCAAGGGGGGTAGAAACCACTAGACACCAGGGAGTTTTGTTTTGGTTTTTTTTCACGTAAGGTGAGCGACCCCTTAGGCAAGTGTCGTTCCCCTGGGGGGCAAATTTATTTTTGGCCATTTCTGCCCCCCATGGGGCAGATCAGCCTATTTTAATTAGGCCGATCTGCCCCCAAGGGGGGCCGAAACCACTAGGCACCGGGGATTTTTTGTTGTTGTTGTTGTTTTACAGATGGGGAGCGTCCCCTTAGGCAATGGTCGCTCCCCTGGAGGGGCAAATTGTATTTAGCCCACTTCTGCCCGCTTTGGGGGCAGATCGGCTGATTAAAGGTCAATCTGCCCCCAAGGGGGGAAGAAACCACTAGGCACCAGGGATCTTTTTTTTGTGCTGTCACGCAAGGGGAGCGACCTTGTAGGCAAGGGTCGCTCCCCGGGGGGTTGGGGGGCAAATTTATTTTAGGCCATTTCTGCCCCCCCTGATCAGCCTATTGTTATTAGGCCGATCTGCCCCCGGGGGGCAGAAACCTCTAGGCGCCAGGGCAAATTTTTTTTTCTTTTTTTTGTTTGTTTGTTGTTTCTTAGAGATGGGGAGCGACCCCTTAGGCAAGGGTCGCTCCCCTGGAGGGGCAAATTGTATTTAGGCTATTTCTGCCCACTTTCAGGGCAGATCGGCCGATTTTAGGTCAATCTGCCCCCAAGGGGGGCAGAAACCACTAGGCACCAGGGATTTCTTTTTGCGCCGTCACGCAAGGGGAGCGACCTTGTAGGCAAGGGTCGCTCCCCGGGGGAGGGGGTGGGGGGGAAATTTATTTTAGGCCATTTCTGCCCCCCCCTGGGGGAAGATCGGCCTAGGGGGTTATTACAACTTTGGAGGAGGTGTTGATCCGTCCCAAATGTGACTGATATACCACCAGCCGTATTACGAGTTCCATAGGATATAATGGACTCGTAATACGGCTGGTGGTATATCCGTCACTTTACCGTCACTTTTGGGACGGATTAACACCTTCTCCAAAGTTGTAATAACCCCCCCTATTGTTATTAGGCCGATCTGCCCCCAGGGGGGGAAGAAACCTCTAGGCGCCAGGGCAAATTATTTTTTTTGTTTTTTTTTTGTTTTTTTTTTGTTTGTTTTTTTAGAGCTGGGGAGCGACCCATTAGGCAAGGGTCGCTCCCCTGGGGGGCAAATTGTATTTAGACCATTTCTGCCCACCTTGGGGGCAGATTGGCCGATTTTAGGTCAATCTGCCTCCAAGGGGCAGAGACCACTAGGCACCGGGGATTTTTTTGGGGCGCCAATTTCATGCAGGGGGAGCGACCCCGTAGGCAAGGGTCGCTCCCGGGCAGGAGTTGAGGGAGTGGGGGGGGCAAATTTATTTTAGGCCATTTCTGCCCCCCCGGGAGCAGATCGGCCTATTATTATTAGGCCGATCTGCCCCCAGGGGGGGCAGAAACCTCTAGGCGCCAGGGCAAAAATTTTTTGGTGTTTTTTTTTTTGTTTGTTTGTTTTTTTAGAGATGGGGAGCGACCCATTAGGCAAGGGTCGCTCCCCTGGGGGGCAAATTGTATGGGGCAGATTGGCCGATTTTAGTTCAATCTGCCCCCAAGGGGGCAGAAACCACTAGGCACCGGGGATTTTTTTTTTGGCGCCAATGTCACGCAGGGGGAGTGACCCCATAGGCAAGGGTAGCTCCCAGGGGGCGGTTAGGGGGGGGACAAATTTATTTTAGGCCATTTCTGCACCCCCTGGGGCCGGTTGAGCTAGAGGCCAAAATCCACAGGTAGGCACTGTTTTCTATGAAAAAATGTGATGTTTCCATGTTGTGTTTTGGGCCATTTCCTGTCGCTGGCCCTAGGCCTACCCACACAAGTGAGGTATCATTTTTATCGGGAGACTTGGGGGGACGCTGGGTTGAAGGAAATTTGTGGCTCCTCTCAGATTCCAGAACTTTCTGTCACCGAAATGTGAGGAAAACTTGTTTTTTTAGCCAAATTTTGAGGTTTGCAAAGGATTCTGGGTAAAAGAACCTGGTCAGAGCCCCACAAGTCACCCCATCTTGGATTCCCCTGGGTTTATAGTTTTCAAAAATGCACTGGTTTGCTAGGTTTCCCCCAGGTGCCGGCTGAACTAGGGCCAAAATCCACAGGTAGGCACTGTTTTCTATGAAAAAATTTGATGTGTCCACGTTGTGTTTTGGGCCATTTCCTGTCGCAGGCGCTAGGCCTACCCACACAAGTGAGGCATCATTTTTATCGGGAGACTTGGGGGAACGCTGGGTGGAAGGAAATTTGTGGCTCCTCTCAGATTCCAGAACTTTCTGTCACCGAAAGGTGAGGAAAACTTGTTTTTTTAGCCAAATTTTGAGGTTTGCAAAGGATTCTGGGTAACAGATGCTGGTCAGAGCCCCACAAGTCACCCCATATTGGGTTCCCCTTGGTTTCTAGTTTTCAAAAATGCACTGGTTTGCTAGGTTTCCCTAGGTGCCGGCTGAGCTAGAGGCCAAAATCCACAGGTAGGCACTGTTTTCTATGAAAAAATGTGATGTCTCCACGTTGGGTTTTGGGCCATTCCCTGTCGCGGGCGCTAGGCCTACCGACAAAAGTGAGGTATCATTTTGATCGGGAGACTTGGGGGAACGCTGAGTGGAAGGAAATTTGTGGCTCCTCTCAGATTCCAGGAACTTTCTGTCACCGAAATGTGAGGAAAATTTGTTTTTTTAGCCAAATTTCGAGGTTTGCAAAGGATTCTGGGTAACAGAACCTGGTCAGAGCCCCACAAGTCACCCCATCTAGGATTCCCCTGGGTTTATATTTTTCAAAAATGCACTGGTTTGCTAGATTTCCCCAGGTGCCGGCTGAGCTAGAGGCCAAAATCCACAGGTAGGCACTGTTTTCTATGAAAAAATGTGATGTGTCCACGTTGTGTTTTGGGCCATTTCCTGTCGCGGGCCCTAGGCCTAACCACACAAGTGAGGTATCATTTTTATCGGGAGACTTGGGGAAACGCTGGGTGGAAGGAAATTTGTGGCTCCTCTCAGATTCCAGAACTTTCTGTCACCGAAATATGCGGAAAATGTGTTTTTGTAGCCAAATTTTGAGGTTTGCAAAGGATTCTGGGTAACAGAACCGGGTCAGAGCCCCACAAGTCACCCTATCTTGGATTCCCCTAGGTCTCTAGTTTTAAAAAATGCATAGGTTTGGTAGGTTTCCCTAGGTGCCTGCTGAGCTAGAGGCCAAAATCTACAGGTAGGCACTTTGCAAAAAACACCTCTGTTTTTTTTCAAAAAATGTGATGTGTCCACGTTGTGTTTTGGGGCATTTGCTGTCACGGGTGCTAGGCCTACCCACACAAGTGAGGTATCATTTCTATCGGGAGACTTGGGGGAACGCTGGGTGGAAGGAAATTTTTGTCTCCTCTCAGATTCCAGAACTTTCTGTCACCGAAATGTGAGGAAAACGTGTTTTTTTAGCCAAATTTCGAGGTTTGCAAAGGATTCTGGGTAACAGAACCTGGTCAGAGCCCCACAAGTCACCCCATCTAGGATTCCCCTGGGTTTATATTTTTCAAAAATGCACTGGTTTGCTAGATTTCCCCAGGTGCCGGCTGAGCTAGAGGCCAAAATCCACAGGAAGGCACTGTTTTCTATGAAAAAATGTGATGTGTCCACGTTGTGTTTTGGGCCATTTCCTGTCGCGGGCCCTAGGCCTAACCACACAAGTGAGGTATCATTTTTATCGGGAGACTTGGGGAAACGCTGGGTGGAAGGAAATTTGTGGCTCCTCTCAGATTCCAGAACTTTCTGTCACCGAAATATGCGGAAAATGTGTTTTTGTAGCCAAATTTTGAGGTTTGCAAAGGATTCTGGGTAACAGAACCGGGTCAGAGCCCCACAAGTCACCCTATCTTGGATTCCCCTAGGTCTCTAGTTTTAAAAAATGCATAGGTTTGGTAGGTTTCCCTAGGTGCCTGCTGAGCTAGAGGCCAAAATCTACAGGTAGGCACTTTGCAAAAAACACCTCTGTTTTTTTTCAAAAAATGTGATGTGTCCACGTTGTGTTTTGGGGCATTTGCTGTCACGGGTGCTAGGCCTACCCACACAAGTGAGGTATCATTTCTATCGGGAGACTTGGGGGAACGCTGGGTGGAAGGAAATTTTTGTCTCCTCTCAGATTCCAGAACTTTCTGTCACCGAAATGTGAGGAAAACGTGTTTTTTTAGCCAAATTTTGAGGTTTGCAAAGGATTCTGGGTAACAGAACCTGGTCAGAGCCCCACAAGTCACCCCATCTTGGATTCCCCCAGGTCTCTAGTTTTCAAAAATGCACAGGTTTGGTAGGTTTCCCTAGGTGCCGGCTGAGCTAGAGGCCAAAATCTACAGGTAGGCACTTTGCAAAAAACACCTCTGTTTTCTATAAAAAAATGTGATGTGTCCACATTGTGTTTTGGGGCGTTTCCTGTCACGGGCGCTAGGCCTACCCACACAACTGAGGTATCATTTTTATCGGGAGACATGGGGGAACGCTGGGGGGAAGGAAATGTGTCGCTCCTCTCAGATTCCAGAACTTTCTGTCACCGAAATGTGAGGAAAACTTGTTTTTTTAGCCAAATTTTGAGGTTTGCAAAGGATTCTGGGTAACAGAACCTGGTCAGCCAGCGCCCCAGAAGTCACCCCATCTTGGATTCCCCTTGGTTTCTAGTTTTAAAAAATGCACTGGTTTGCTAGGTTTCCCCAGGTGCCGGCTGAGCTAGAGGCCAAAATCTACAGGTAGGCACTTTGCAAAAAACACCTCTGTTTTCTTTAAAAAAATGTGATGTGTCCACGTTGTGTTTTGGGGCGTTTCCTGTCACGGGCGCTAGGCCTACCCACACAAGTGAGGTATCATTTTTATCGGGAGACATGGGGGAACGCTGGGGGGAAGGAAATTTGTGGCTCCTCTCAGATTCCAGAACTTTCTGTCACCGAAATGTGAGGAAAACATGTTTTTTTAGCCAAATTTTGAGGTTTGCAAAGGATTCTGGGTAACAGAACCTGGTCAGCGACCCAGAAGTCACCCCATCTTGGATTCCCCTTGGTTTCTAGTTTTAAAAAATGCACTGGTTTGCTAGGTTTCCCCAGGTGCCGGCTGAGCTAGAGGCCGAAATCCACAGGTAGGCACTTTGCAAAAAACACCTCTGTTTTCTTTCAAAAAATGTGATGTGTCCACATTGTGTTTTGGGGCATTTCCTGTCACGGGCGCTAGGCCTACCCACACAAGTGAGGTATCATTTTTATTGGGAGACTTGGGGGAACGCTGGGAGAAAGGAAATTTGTGGCTCCTCTCAGATTCCAGAACTTTCTGTCACCGAAATGTGAGGAAAACGTGTTTTTTTAGCCAAATTTTGAGGTTTGATAAGGATTCTGGGTAACAGAACCTGGTCAGAGCCCCACAAGTCACCCCATCTTGGATTCCCCTAGGTCTCTAGTTTAAAAAAATGCACAGGTTTGGTAGGTTTCCCTGGGTGCCGGCTGAGCTAGAGGCCAAAATCTACAGGTAGGCACTTTGCAAAAAACACCCCTGTTTTCTTTAAAAAAATGTGATGTGTCCACGTTGTGTTTTGGGGCGTTTCCTGTCACGGGCGCTAGGCCTACCCACACAAGTGAGGTATCATTTTTATCGGGAGACGGGGGAAAGCTGGGTGGAAGGAAATTTGTGTCTCCTCTCAGATTCCAGAACTTTCTGTCACCGAAATGTGAGGAAAATGTGTTTTTGTAGCCAAATTTTGAGGTTTGCAAAGGATTCTGGGTAACAGAACCTGGTCAGAGCCCCACAAGTCACCCTATCTTGGATTTCCCTAGGTCTCTAGTTTTCAAAAATGCACAGGTTTGGTAGGTTTCCCTAGGTGCCGGCTGAGCTAGAGGCTAAAATATACAGGTAGGCACTTTGCAAAAAACACCTCTGTTTTCTTTCAAAAAATGTGATGTGTCCACGTTGCGTTTTGGGGCGTTTCCTGTCGTGGGCGCTAGGCCTACCCACACAAGTGAGGTATAATTTTTATCGGGAGACTTGGGGGAACATAGATTAGCAAAACAAGTGTTATTGCCCCTTGTCTTTCACTACTTTTTTTCCTTCCAAATATAAGAGAGTGTGTAAAAAAGACATCTATTTGAGAAATGCCCTGTAATTCACATGCTAGTATGGTCACCCCGGAATTCAGAGATGTGCAAATAACCACTGCTCCTCAACACCTTATCGTGTGCCCTTTTTGGAAATACAAAGGTTTTCTTGATAGCTATTTTTCACTCTTTATATTTCAGCAAATGAATTGCTGAATATCCGGTATAGAATGAAAACGCACTGCAGGGTGCAGCTCATTTATTGGCTCTGGGTACCTTGATGAACCTACAGGCCCTATACATCCCCGCAACCAGAAGAGTCCAGCAGACGTAACGGTATATTGCTTTCAAAAATCTGACATTGCAGGAAAAAGTTACAGAGTAAAACGTAGAGAAAAATTGCAGATTTTTTCACCTCAATTTCAATATTTTGTTTTTCAGTTGTTATTTTCTGTAGGAAACCCTTGTAGGATCTACACAAAGTACCCCTTGCTGAATTCAGAATTTTGTCTGCGGTTTCTGGGATCTAGCATTGGTTTCATGCCCATTTTTGACACTGACTGGAAGGAGGCTGAAAGCACAAAAAATCGTAAAAATGGGGTATGTCCCAGTAAAATGCCAAAATTGTGTTGAAAAATTGGGTTTTCTGATTTAAGTCTGCCTGTTCCTGAAAGCTAGGAAGCTGGTGATTTTAGCACCGCAAACCCTTTGTTGATGCCATTTTCAGGGGAAAAACTACAAGCCTTCTTCTGCAGCCCCTTTTTCCCATTTTTTTTTAAAAAACGAAATTTTCACTGTATTTTGGCTAATTTCTTGGCCTCCTTCTGGGGAACCCACAAAGTCTGGTTACCTCTAGAATCCCTAGGATGTTGGAAAAAAAGGACGCAAATTTGGCATGGGTAGCTTTTGTGAACAAAATGTTATGAGGGCCTAAGCACGAACTGCCCCAAATAGCCAAAAAAAGGCTTGGCACCTGAGGGGGAAAAGGCCTGGCAGCGAAGGGGTTAAAGGGCTACCATGTCTTGTAATTGCTCTTGAAAATAGCAGGCCGGTATTGATATATAGCACATTACTTCTATTATTTGGGAAAAAGACTGCATTTTTACATTTTCTTGCATGAGTCACCCATTTACGACAGATACTGTTTTATTCCTCCTGCATGCTGTACTAAAATCTAGCTCTGATAAATTTTGACTCTACATCAGCTCAGTGCATCTTGTATGAAAATAATGATATCAGAGATTGATTTCATACCATATGAGCTTGTCACCAATATAGATAAATATTGGACAGACATCTATTGGTATGATGAAAGAGTATTTAGAGTTCGGATAGAACCAAGCCCATTTATAAATCTGATAGGAAGCACCTACGAGGTAGAAGGGTTACAAATATCTAATTACCAATTAGTCTTTATATTAACGAAAACACCTAGATCACTAATTACAAAAAGCTGTAAATAATTGAATCCAGCAGCCTTTCCACAGCGGTTGATACAAATTGCAAGAATTCATCAATATGATTATCTGTATGCCTTTTGGAATGGCAAAACTAAAGATTTTAATACAAAGTGTGATTAGTTTGATTTCAAGTAACTGTTTGAGTTTTGCAGATCCACGGCCAGAATTGTAATTGGTATGGTATCTTTAAGCTTTTACATACTTAAAAGATGCTGAATCATATTAGAATATATTTATGCTATTTCACTATCCTTGAATTCCATATCTGGGTATTTGTGCATTTGTATATGCCGGAAATCCAATAAAAACAAAAAATTAATAATCGATTTTAGTGGATATAAGCTGCTGATTCCATCATCCATGATGGCCGCTACAACTCTGATGATGGTATTCAGTCACACTTGTGTTACTGACCTTTGTTCTCCAAACTCAGTGTTTTCCTAATGCTAAAAATGCTGAATTATATGTTAACCTTCCAGAAACGGGGACATATACAAACAGTCACGTTGACTGGCACTTGCCCGTGAAGTAGCACCAAAAGAAATCTTAAACAAGCATTGATGAATTCATTTCTTTTTGCCTGGCACAATCAATATTCATAACTCAGTATATCACCAGCCTGTGCCTTCTATTGTAGAAAAGTCAGGAAAGACAGTTAGAGGTTGACTAGGCAGATGTTTAGTGGAATAATGCAAAGTATTAAAACAAAACATGCAAATAGTGCATGAAATTGTAGTTTTAATGGTTGGATATTCCTAACCATAAATAAATCACCCTTCAGAACTACACTTGTCACTGCAATAGCGAAAATCAAACAATGATCTGAAGATTTTCACCACTGCACTAGGTAAAATCAGATCATCTCCAGCTTCTCTTATCCTGGCCTTTTCCTTTTACTCTTCTTTTTATGTATATAGTTCTCTAGCTAGAATGTAACCAGTGGCTCTGGTATGTAACAGAAACAGGCGGGAGTGGGGGACAGAGAGATTATGAGAACAACATAGAAAGATATACATAACAGATGGTGGAGAAAGGTGAGGTAAAGTAAAATGTACATAGAAAACAGAAAGATAAGAATTATAGACACAAAGATATAGAAAGAGGAAGAGGTATGTTGTGAAAGGGAGGTAAAGAAATGGGTACGGTTTTAGAGTTAGGTGGAGATGTAGAGCGAGCAAACAGCAAAGAAAGCAACCAACGCTTTACAAAATAAAAGACAAAAAACACTAAAATGTGCAATAAACTGTTTCAGAAAAAGCCAACACTGCAAGAAACCAAAACTCGGCCAGATTGTTAAAACAGAACAAAAGAAAATGACACCTTAAAAAAAAAAAAAAATCTTGTTTCCAAGTAAGTAGAATTAAATACGTTAATAAATTAAAAAGCAAAAAGAGTCTTCATGTAGTTTTAAACACTACGCTAACGCTTTTAGCGTGAAAATGTTCCTTGGGTGCGTCAAAAATAAGCCTGCACGAGATAGTGTGCGTCAAAAAGGGCTTGCGATGCGTCCATATCACTCACGAGCGAGACCTTGCCGTCTTTCTCCTTCAGTCAGGTCGGTGTGCGTTGTTTCTTCTCTCCACAGGAGAGCGATGCGTCGATCCGATCAGCACTCTCAGGTCAGGGCAGGCCTTGTGTCGTTTTTACATGCCCCACGGTGTTTGCATCAGAAATTCAGCCGCACGATGATCCGAAAACAATGCAGCGCGGGTTGCGATCTCACCAGTCTCCGTCAGTGATGCTGCACGTCGTTTACCAGCCGTGGGCGTCGATCTTCCGGTCGCGTTGCAGGCGAGCGTCGATTTTCAGCCGCAGATCAGAGTTGCGTTGATCTTTTCCCCACACGGCGGTTTGTGTGTGGATTTCTGGGCTGCCAGCTTCTCTTCTCAGGGTCCCAGGAACTGGATGAGCACCACTTGGCAGAGTAGGAGTCTCTCCAGGGGCTCCAGGTGCTGGCAGATAGAAGCCTTTGCTGTCTCTGAGACTTCAAACAACAGGAGGCAAGCTCTAAATCAAGCCCTTGGAGAGTTCTTCACAAGAAGGAAGGCAACACAAAGTCCAGTCTTTGTCCTCTAGCACAGGCAGAAGCAGCAAATACAGGATAGCTCCACAAAGCATAGTCACAGGCAGGGCAGCTCGTCTTCCTCAGCTCTTCTCCAGGCAGAGATTCCTCTTGGTTTCCAGAAGTGTTCTGAAGTTTGTGGTTTTGGGTGCCCTTCTTATACCCATTTTGCCCTTTGAAGTAGGCCTACTTCAAAAAAAAGTCTCTCTTGATTGTGAAATCCTGCCTTGCCCAGGCAGGCTCCAGACACACACCAGGGGGAGACTGCATTGTGTGAGGGCAGGCACAGCCCTTTCAGGTGTGAGTGACCACTCTTACCTCCCTCCTAGCACAGATGGCTCATCAGGGAATGCAGACTACACCCCAGCTCCCACTGTGTCACTGTCTAGTGAGAGGTGCAACCAGCCCAACTGTCAAACTGACCCAGACAGGGAATCCCAAAACAGGCAGAGTCACAGAAATGCTTTAAGCAAGAAAATGCTCACTTTCTAAAAGTGGCATTTTCAAACACACAATCTCAAAATCAACTTTACTAAAAGATGTATTTTTAAATTGTGAGCTCAGAGACCCCAAACTCCACATGTCTATCCGCTCCCAAAGGGAATCTACACTTTAATCATATTTAAAGGTAGCCCCCATGTTAACCTATGAGAGGGACAGGCCTTGCCACAGTGAAAAACAAATTTAGTAGTATTTCACTGTCAAGACATATCAAACACATTACTATATGTCCTACCTTAATGATACACTGCACCCTGCCCTTGTGGCTACCTAGGGCCTACCTTAGGGGTGCCTTACATGTAAGAAAAGGGAAGGTTTAGGCCTGGCAAGTGGGTACACTTGCCAAGTCGAATTTACAGTTTAAAACTGTACACACAGACACTGTAGTGGCAGGTCTGAACCATGTTTACAGAGCTACTAATGTGGGTGGCACAACCAGCTCTGCAGGCCCACTAGTAGCATTTGATTTACAGGCCCTGGGCACCTCTAGTGCACTGTACTATGGACTTACTAGTAAATAAAATATGGCAATCACGGATGAACCAATTACATACACATTTTGTATACGAGCCCTTGCACTTTAGCACTGGATAGCAGTGGTAAAGTGCCCAGAGTAACAGAAACAGCAAAAACCGAGTCCAGCACACATCAACAACCTGGGAAACAGAGGTAAAAAGTTAAGGGAGACCACGCCAAGGATGAAAAGTCTAACACGTCCCCCCCAGCTGAAAGTGGGGAGCAACTACCCAAATTCATGTGAGTTCTCATCACTAAGGCGGAAGAACCTGGACAGACCATCAGCATTGGCTTGTTCTATACCTGTAGGGAAATGGACCACCTCAAGAGTTTTGGATTCTCACACCTCATCTGCATTAACCATCTGAGGGGCCTGTGGTCGGTCTGAATCCAGAAGGGAGTCCAAAACAAGTAGGGTCTTAGCTTCTTCAGCGCCCAGACCACAGCAAATGCTTTACGTTCTATGGCACTCCACCTACGTTCCCTGGGAAGTAACCTTCTGCTAATGAAGGCTATGGGTTGATCTAGGCCCTCTTCATTAAGCTGTGAGAGTACTGCTCCAATACCATGCTCTGAGGCATCTGTTTGCACAACAAACTCCTTGGAGTAGTCAGGTTCCCTTTAGCACAGGTGCTGTGCACATAGCAGCCTTCAGGGCATCAAAAGCGTTCTGGCAATCCTCTGTCCAGATCACCTTCCTGGGTTGCTTCTTAGAAGTCAACTCAGTCAAGGGGGTAACAATTGTACCATATCCCTTGACAAACCTCCTGTAGTATCCTGTGAGACCTAAAAAGGCTCTCACTTCAGTCTGGGTCTTGGGAGGCTTCCAAGCCAGAATGGTATCAGTCTTTGGCTGTAGGGGGGCCACCTGGCTACTCCCCACCTGGTGTCCCAAGTACACCACAGAACCCTGCCCTATTTGGCACTTGCTTGCCTTAATAGTGAGGTCTGCAGGGCCTCTAACACTCTCCAGAGGTGTTGCAGGTGTACCTCCCATGTGGAACTAAACACAGCAATGTCGTCCAGGTAGGCGGCACTGAATTCATTCAGCCGAGCCAACACCTGGTTGACCAACCTCTGAAAGGTGGTAGGGGCATTCTTCATCCCAAATGGCATCACATTAAATTGAAAGTGTCCATCTGGGGTAGAAAATGCTGACCTCTCCTTGGCCCCCTCAGTTAAGACAATCTGCCAATACCCAGATGTTAAGTCAAACATACTGAGGTATTTGGCAGCTCCCAACCAGTCAATGAGCTCATCAGCTCGGGGGATAGGGTGTGCATCAGTCTTGCTGACTGCATTGAGCCCCCGGTAGTCCACATAGAACCTGAGTTCTAGAGTGGCACCAGGTGCAGCAGCCTTTGGGACCAATACCACTGGGCTGGCCCAAGGACTTCTGGAATGCTCAATATCCCATAGGGTTAACATTTTGGATACTTCATCCTTAATGCAAGCCCTGACCCTGTCAGTCACCCTGTAAACCTTTTGTTTAATGGGTGTACTCTCCCCAGTGTCCACATCATGTGTGCACAAGTGTGTGACTCCTGGGATCAGGGAAAACAGTGAGGCAAACTGTCCCAAGACGTGGCGACAGTCACTCTGCTGCTCCTAAGTCAGGGAGGGGGAGAGGATCACTCCCTCCACAGACCCATCTTTTTCTCCTGCAAACAGGAGGTCAGGAAAAGGCTAACTCTCCTCCTCCACCCCATCATCTGTCGCAAGGAGCATGGACTGTTCAGTCTGCTCAAAGTGTGGCTTGAGGCGGGTGACATGCAGGACCCTTAAAGGATTCCTTGGAGAATGCAAGCCCACCAGGTAGGTGACTTCACTCCTGCGCTCCACCACCTTAAATGGTCCAGTCCACTTGTCCTGGAGCGCCCTAGGCTCCACTGATACCATCACCCACACTTTGGCCCTCATTCTGACCCTGGCGGTTCTCTACCGCCAGGGCCAACGGGGGCGGGAGCACCGCCGACAGGCCGGCGGTGCTCCCTTGGTCATTCTGACCGCGGCTCTTTGGCCGCGGTCAGAACGGGAAAACCGGCGGTCTCCCGCCGGTTTTCCACTGCCCCTTAGAATCCTCCAAGGCGGCGCAGCTCGCTGCGCCGCCGAGGGGATTCTGACCCCCCCTACCGCCATCCTGTTCATGGCGGGAAAGCCGCCATGAACAGGATGGCGGTAGGGGGGGTCGCGGGGCCCCTGGGGGCCCCTGCCGTGCCCATGCCCATGGCATGGGCACGGCAGGGGGCCCCTAACAGGGCCCAACTAGGCTTTTCAGTGTCTGCGATGCAGACACTGAAAAGCGCGACGGGTGCTGCTGCATCCGTCGCACGCCTTCCACTCCGCCGGCTCGATTCCGAGCCGGCTTCCTTGTGGAAGGCGCTTTCCCGCTGGGCCGGCGGGCGATCTGAATCAGATCGCCCGCCGGCCCAGCGGGAAAGTCAGAATACCCCTCGCGGTCTATTGACCGCGGGGCGGTATTCAGGCGGCTTCCGACGGGCGGGCGGCAACCGCCGCCCGCCTAGGTCGGAATGACCACCTTTGTGTCCAGGTTGAAACTCGACCAGAGTGGCATTCTGGTCATACCAGTGTTTCATGTCCACCTGGCTTGCTTCCAGGTTCTCCTGTGCGAGACTGCTGAAGCGGGCAGTATGGTTTCTCAGAGCCACCATGTAACTGAACACATCCTGGGGGGTTTACTAGGAGCTTTTTCCAAAGCCTCCTTGACCAGACTTAAAGGTCCCTTCACAGGGTGGCCATAAATCAGCTCAAAGGGACTAAACCCAAGTCCCTTTTGTGGCACCTCCCTGTAAGCGAACAGAAGGCATGACAAGAGGACGTCCCACTTCCGCCTCAAGGGCTCTGACAGGCCCATGATCATGCCTTTCAAGGTGCGGCTGAATCTCTCAACCAGACCATTACTTTGGGAGCGGTAAGGGGTGGTGAACTTGTAGGTTACCCCACACTCCTTCTACAGAGACTTCATATACGTGGATATGAAGTTGGTACCCCTATCAGACATCACTTCCTTGGGGAACTCCATACGGGTAAAACCCCCCATCAAAGCATGACCCACCACAGGGGAAGTGTTTAATCTCAACGGAATGGCTTCTGGGTACCGAGTGGCATGGTCCACCATGACCAGGATAAACCTGTTACCCATGGCTGTCTTGGGACCCAGAGGCCCCACAATGTCAATACCTGCCCTCTCAAAGGGAGTACTGATGACAGGTAAAGGTTGGAGTGGAGCCTTACGTTTCCCCCCACTTTTGCCACTTGACTGACAAGTCTGGCAAGACCTGCAAAGTGCATCAGAGTGCCTGTGTGTTAGGGGCCAGTAGAAGTGGGTGACAAGCCTCTCAAATGTCTTGCCCTGCCCCAAATGTCCAGCTAAAGGCACATCATGAGCCAACCCCAATAGGAAGGCACTGAAGCACTGGGGTACCACCAGGACACGGGCTGACCCAGGCTCAGGAACCTTAGGCTCACTATACAGGAGGTCATCCTCCCAATAGATCAGGTGCCATCCTGGCTCCTTGCCAGCTGCTTGGTCTGCATACTGCTGCCGCAAACCCTCTAGAGTAGGGCATGTCCTCTGTGCTGCACAGAATGCCCACTGCAACAGCTCAGGGACCTCACCCAGTTCAGCCACCTGTTCCCCTGTAGGCTCTGGGGCATCACCCTCAGGCTCCGCCTCCTCCCGGACCATGGGTACTTCTGGGCCCGGTTTCCCGTGCCTCCTGCCCTTCTTCTTGGCGGTCCCCTGGGCCACTGTTTCAGGCTCCAGGGGCTCTTGACCACCCGGATGGGCTGCCATTCACCGGGTGGATATGCATACCCACCCAGGCAGACCCAACATCTCCAAGTGAGACCTGTGTTCCACCTCCTTCCAAGGGTAATCTTCCAGGTCATTGCCTACCAAACAATCAACAGACATGGTTGGACTAACAGCTACCTTCAAGGAACCTGGACCCCCCCCATTCAAAGGGAACCTGCACAACTCTGCACAGGTGCTCTGAGTTGTCCACTGCAACTACTTGGTGAAGTACCCGGGGATCAATCTGCTCTTCAGACACCAGCTGACTCCTCACTGTAGTCACACTGGTTCCTGTGTCTCTCAGAGCCTCCACCCTCTGTCCATTGATGGTCACCCACTGCCTGCATTTCTTAGTGTTCTCAGACACAAGGGTTCTCTGGACCATCTCACTGTCCCCTAGTGAGACAAGGGTCATCTCAGCTGGCTCCTACCCACCTGGAACCAACTTCTCCCCAAGCGCTACACTAGCCAAACCCTGGGATGGCGCGCCAGTGGGTGCTGGTGTACTTTTGGGGCATTATGGGGTCCCCCCTCACATGACCCACCTGGTCACATGCATAGCACGTACGTGGGGGACCACCTGCCACTAGCTTCCCTTTGGAGAACCATGGCTTCTTCTCACTGGGGGGTTGGGAATCTTTACACCGGGAATCAATTTGGGGCTCTTTAGAGAACTCCCCCTGTTTACCCTTACCCCCCTTTTCTTCTGAGAGGGACCCTGCCCACCCTTGACATGGTCTCCCCCATACCTCTTTTGGACCCTGGTGCTCTCCCAGTGGTCTGCTTCCTGTGCAAGCTTCCTGGGATCAGTCAGCTTGCTGTCAATCAGGTGCTGGGCAGCTCTGGAAAACATAAACTGTACAAGTGCTCCCAAGCAATCAGATTGTAAAGCCCCTCATACGTAGTTACCTTACTGCCCTTAACCCAACCATCCAGTGACCTGAAAAAAGAATCAACACATTCCAACCATGTTTGGGATTCCTCCTTCTTATAGGACCTAAACGTATCCTTACACTGCGCAGGGGTGAGACCATATCCTGTGAGTAGGGCATCTTTCATAATAGTGTAGATGAGATTCTGAGCATCCCCCAAGGCTGTCAGTGTATCCCTCCCCTCTACCTCAAAGTACTTCCACAGACCCGTCTCCTAATGAGCTTCAGGGACCAGATTAATGTGAAGAGCACACTCATAGCCCTTGAACCACAGGTATATGTCATCCTCCCTCTTGCAATCCTTCACAAGATCTTTAGGAATGTGCACCCTCCTCTCAGGATGCACTGTGATGTGGCTGCCACCATCCCTACTAGATTGGCTCCTCTGATCTATTTCCCTTAAGCTACGCTCATGAGCCAACAAAATCTTTTTTTCCTCCAGGGCCATCCTCATTTTCTCCAACTCCCTCTGGTGCTCCCTCTCCACCTGTCTGTCCTGCAATTCTTCAGGGGTCAGACCCTTAGATGAGGCACTGCTACCTGCCCTGGAGACCCTCTCCCTGGACATAACAGGCCCACCCACAATACCATTGTGTATGGAATGTTCTTCCTCCTCCTCATCCTCTGTGTGCCCTTCAGTGCTCTTGGCTGTCACCCAGGCCCTCAGCGTTTTTTGCAGCTCCTCGTTCTTGGATGAGCTCTTAATGGGACAGTCAAAACGTTTACAGAACTGCTTCAACTGAGCCTTTGCATAGCTCTCTAATTTCTCTAGGTCAAAAGCAGCTACAACTGATGCATCTCCAGATTGGGACATGATGAAAAGTCAACAAAAGTGCAAAGTTCCAAAAGACAGAAAACAAGTTCCCATGAAGTTCAGAAGGCAATCAAAGATTACCACAAAAATGGATGTAGGGAAAAATCCAAGCAAAAGAGAAAAAGCAAGAATCACAAGACTAGTAGTATGTGGTCACATAGTGAAATGCACTAAAAACAGTTGTGTAGACTTAATTACTGTATGTCAAGTACAAATACAAGTTCAATCCCATCGCTGCTGCCAATGTTAGAAATGGGGTCTTTGGTTGGCAGTCAGGTTATCCCCGGTCCAAGCAAGGACCCTCCCTCTAGTCAGGGTAAAAGAGAATCACCCTCAGCTAACCCCTGCTTAGCCCCTTGGTAGCTCGGCATGAGCAGTAGGCTTAACTTCAGAGTGCTAGGTGGAAAGTATTTGTACCAACACACACTGTAACTCAGTGAAAACACTACAAAATGACACAACACAGGTTTAGAAAAATAGAACATATTTATCTAAAAATAAAACAAGACCTAAACGACAAAAATCCACAATACAAGCTGTAAACTCTAACAAAATTATTAATATAACATATGTTTTCAGATTTCACACATTCAGATGACAAAAAATAAAGGTGAGATGATTTCTTAAAGCCAAGCTCAACACCTACAACATGAGTTAAGCAGTACAAGATAATAAATTAGTAATACCCAAGATGTAATTTAAAAGTAAAACCAAATAAACAAATGGCAAAATATTAAACTTATTACACATGTAGCACTAATATTACGATTATTTTCAACAGTAAACAACAAACATCTGTGCAAACAAATGTTTAGCATTAACCCCTTAACGGCAAAGGCTTTTTCACCCCAGTACTTTGCGCTTAGGCCTCCATAACATTTGTTCCACATAAGAAATCCATGTCAAATCTGTGATTGTTTCCCCAACAGCATGGGGAGTCTACAGGTACCCAGGGTTCGTGGGTTCTCCTGCAGGGGAGCGAGAAAATAGGCAAAATATAGTGAAACCTGGGGGTTTGGGGAAAAACAGGAAAAACTGCTTTGCAAAATAGTGTGTTTATTCGTCTAAAGATAGAATCAGCGAAAGGTTTGCTGTGATAATGTCTATGTTCCTAGCTTTCAGGAACATGCAGAGCTGAATTAAAATAAATATTTTTTTTTTTACCACAGCTTTGACATTTTTTAAAGAGGTAGCCCATTTTTCCAAATGTTTGCACTTTCAAACTACTTTCAGTGTGTGCTGGAAACTGGTATGAAAA
The DNA here is from genome assembly GCF_031143425.1 of Pleurodeles waltl. Lineage (NCBI taxonomy): Eukaryota > Metazoa > Chordata > Amphibia > Caudata > Salamandridae > Pleurodeles > Pleurodeles waltl. The sequence goes on from NC_090443.1 coordinate 942,103,534, forward strand.
ACATGGGTAATCTCGGTATGCTATGCATTTCTAAAAAGTAGACACAATGACACAATTCTGAGTTCAGCAAGGGGTCATTTCTGTAGATCCTGCAAGGTTTTCCCAAAGAAACTAACAGTTACAATAAAACAAAAATTGAAAATGACTAGGAGAAAATGGCTAATTGTGACAACATTTTCATCAGTAACTTCTTGTCACGATGGCCAATTTACAAGCATAATACCATTATGTCTGCTAGACTCTATTGGTTGGGTTAATATATAGGGTCTGTAGTTTGTCCAAGAACCTGAGGTACTCAGAGTCAACAACTGAGCTGTGCCTTACAATGGGTTTTCAATGTGTACTTAGTATAAAGCAATTCATGCTGTAAAATATAAAGAGTAAAAAATGGGTATGAAGGAAGCCTATATATTACCAAAATGCACACCAGATACTGAGTTTAGGAGCAGTAATTATTTGTACATTAGGAGCAGTGATTATTTGTACATATCTGTATTTGTGGGTACCTGTACTAGCATGTTGTTCAGAGGGCACATTTCAAAATGTCTTCTTTCTTATACACTGGCTCACATTTGGAAGGCACAAATACAGAGAAGTCCAATTGGTAAGAAGGAACGGTTTCTTATCTGTAACTCCAGTTCTCTTGTAGGGGAATTTCAGTGATAAGTCTTAAGCACTGAACAGTCCTGCCCTCGTGCGGGGACCCCTGAGCACTTCTTCAAAAATATCTTCTTAAGTGGAAGTTTCCACCTTTCTTCAGGAAGGCCTATAAAGTCACTTAAGAAAAGGACAAATAATGCAGCCGATGTACCTAGGCTACGCTGGCTGAGATCTTTATCTTAAATCAAAGAAAGGGTCAGCACAATATAATTTGAGAGTATTTTGTTCACAGAATCAATCTCCCTCACAAACCCCTTTTGCATGACAGAGATGATGGAAAGGACAGAGTAGCCTCATAGGCTGCCATTATATGGCTAAAAAAGAGCCTGTGCCTTTAAAAACTCAGAGACCACCGGTATCCCATCATGCACAGCTGGTGGCAGTTGTTTCAGTCCTTTTTGAAGGCAACGCTAGACATATACAGTGTGTATCAATACCTCTGTCTAGTCTCCCGGGAAGGAGGAAAGGTTGCTTATGGCTTATCATGGAAATTCCCCTACGAGAGAACTGGCGTTACAGGTAAGAAACTGTTTCTTCTCATTTAGGGGATTTCCATGTATAGTCATATACACTGAATAGAATAGCAACCCCATCCCTAAGGAGAGCAGGGGAAGGGAGAGAGGATGAACTGGACAACATTTAAGCAAATAGGTTCCTGAGGAAAGCCTGCCCCACTTGAGGCTCTGCTCTAACTTCTGAGTCTAGGCAGTTGTGTTTAGTGAATGTGTGAACTGATTTCCAGGTTTCTGACTTGTAAATCTCTGGGATACGAATATTGCACAGCAAAGCAGCAGTAGCTGCTTTCCCTCTAGTAGAGTGTGCTTTGGTCTAGTAGGGAATGTTTTGTTAGCTTTTTGATAGCAGTATAGAATACATGAGACTATCCATCGCAAGATGGATTGCTTTGAGGTGGCGAAACCTGTGCGCATAGGACCGTAATTGATAAACAATTGGTCAGATTTGCGGATGGTTTGTGTCTAGATAGAACTTGAGAACTCATTTTACATCCAGGGAATGGAGTGATCTTTCCCCTGGAGTAGAGGGATTCTAAAAAAAATTTAGGCAAGTAGATGGTTTGGTTAACGTGGAACTCTGAAAACCACCCTTGGGAGGAATTTAGGGGCCTCATGACTACTTTGTTGGACTGAAACACTGTGTATGGTTTATTTGAACAGTATGCCTGGATTTCACTGACTCTGTGGGCAGATGTAATGGTCACTAGGAAAGCGGTTTTCCAAGATAAGTGTTGGAGAGAGGCCTTATGAATGGGCTTAAAAGGGTTCTGCATAAGGAATGAAAGAACTATATTTAGCTCCCAAGGAGGAGAAGGGCACCTAATAGGAAGAAAGGCTTTCTTCAAACCCTTTAAAAAATCTTTGATGACAGGGATTCTGAGAAAAAAAACGGTTTGTGAAGGCCATTTTCTGTTTGCAGTAAGAGCTACCAGATGGACTTTTATGGAAGAAAACTGCAAGCCAGACTGTGCCAAATTGAGTAAGTATGGAAGTATGACATCTTCCTGGCAGGTGGTAGGGTCTTTGTTTTTCGATGAACACCATATGCAAAATCTCTTCCATTTGAAGGTATATGCAGCTTGTGTGGAAGGCCGCTTTGCTTCTTGAAGAGTGTCCATGCAGTTTTGGGGAAGATTCAGGTGACCATATTGTACTAGCTCAGTAGCCATGCTGCCAAACTCAGAGAGGAGAGATTGGGATGCACCATCTGACCTCCGAATTTCGTTAATAGATCTGGCCTGCATGTCAGCCTGAGATGTGGATGGTTGGACTAGTAAAGGAGGTCCGTGAACCACCATTGACGTGGACACTCCGGAGATATGAGTATCATCTTGCCTCTCGATTGGTATAGCTTGATGAGGACTGCTGGAATTAGGAGAATTGGTGGAAAAGCATAGAGAAATGTGCCGGACCAATTGAGCTATACGGCAGTCCCCAGGGCCCCTGGATGGAAGTACCTTTATGTGATGTTTTGGCATTTGGTGTTTTCTGCAATTACGAACAAATCGATGGCCGGAGTTCCTTTCTGCTGAAATATGTCTTGAATGATGTCTTTAAAACCCACTCGTGGTTTTCGTGGATGAGTCTGCTGAGAGAATCATCTTGTGTATTTTGCTGTCCTGGAAGGTGAGTCACAGTTATCAACAAGCCCATGGCCAGAAGCCATCTCCAAATTGTCTGAGCTTCTTGAGACAAGGGCCTGGACCTCATCCCTCCCCGTTTGTTGAGATAATACATGGTTATTGTATTGTTTGTCCGAATAAGCAGGGAGTTGGAGGTGAACGATGGAAGGAACGCTTTCAGCCATAGATGAACTGCGCACAGCTCTAGGAGTCTGATGTTATATGTCAACTGTCTCTGTGACTACTTGCCCTGAATCTGTAGGTGGTTCTTGTGGGCTCCCCATCATAGGAGAGATGCATCCCCCCTCCTTTTCTCACTGTTTCCTTGGTTGCCCTTTCCCGCCGCTGCGTCCCCTGCGGCCCCTCCTGCCTCCCCCCTCCTTTTCTCACCGTTTCCTTTGTTGCCCTTTCCCACCGCTGCATCCCCTGCGGCCCCTCCCGCCTCCCTCTCCTTTTCTCACTGTTTCCTTCGTTGCCCTTTCCCGCCTCTGCGTCCCCTGCGGTCCCACCCACCAGCCCTCTCATTGGACAGGCCCTCCCACCTCCCAGCTGCCACTCCCACCCTCCCCTCCTCTTATGGCTGCCTCGGCGCGGCTGCGCCGCTGGCGCGCCAAAGGCAAGCCTGTCTGCGCCTGTCCGCGCCTGGACCACGCCCAGCGCCAGAACCCCTGGCCCTCCCAGACACACCTACTCCCCCCTCCACTCTCTCAACCCAGGCCCCCGCCCCACATGCACCAAATCTAACCCCACACACACTCATGGCCCCTCACCTGCTACACCTGCCACTTCTCCTGCTCATCATCCCTCACACCACACACCAACCATAGCGACCCCACCTTCAACAAAAAAAAACCCCAACACAAAACTCACCCACCTTGCCCCCACCAACCAACCCCACAGCACATCAGCCCACAACCAGAACACACACCGCAACAACACCCTCACGCACCACACCAACGCCACCCACCACAACCACCTGAACTGCCTGTTCCTCAACATCCGCTCCCTTCACAAACATGCCATAGAACTCTGGGACCTCATCACTTCACACTCACCTGACATCGCCTTACTCACGGAAACCTGGACCAACCCCTCCTCAGAACCCGACATAGCCATAGCCACCCCCAAGGGATACAAACTCCAATGCAAAGACCGCCTCAACAAGCCAGGCGGGGGCATCGCCATCCTACACAGAGACACCATCAAAGTCACCACAAGCTCCCAAGACACTATCGGCAACACTGAACACACGCACTTCCTCATCCACATCAACAACAATTCCACCCTCAGAGGTACACTAATCTACAGACCACGCCCCGCCTTCTGCGTCACCATCGCCGACAGCATCAGCCCGTACGCCCTCACCTCCACAGACTACATCATCCTTGGTGATTTCAACTTTCACTTAGAAAACCCACAAGACCACAACACTACCTCCCTCATAGACAACCTCAAAAACCTCGGACTCAAACAACTGGTCACCGCACCCACCCACTCAGCAGGACACACACTGGACGCAATCTTCACCTCAAGCCAACACCCACACCACCGAACTTCTCTGGACAGACCACCGCTGCGTCCAATTCTCCTTCACCAAACCCCCCACACACTACCATCAACACACCACACCCTACCGCATGTGGGACAAGATCCCCACAGAACGACTAAACTCCCAACTGGCCCATAACCCCCCCACACCAACGACCCCAACGCAGGAGCACACAACCTCTCCAAATGGATCACTACCTGCGCAGACACACTAGCACCCCTCAGAAACCACATCACCACCCGCAACATCAAGAACGCCCCATGGTTTACCCCTGAACTCCAAGACTACAAGCGCAAATGCCGCCAAGCTGAGAAAATATGGAGACTAGAACCCTCCTCAACCAACTTCTCCACCCTCAAAACCAACATTCGCACCCATTACCAACTCATACGCACCGCCAAAAGAGATCACTACAAGACACGCCTTGACAACAACTCCCAAAACAGCAAAGAACTCTTCACCATCATCAATGAACTTGCCAAACCCAAAGCCAGCAACATAGACCCCGCACACACACACAGCCCCTATGTGACGCCCTTTCCAACCACTTCCTCCACAAAATCCTGGACATCCACAACAGCTTCATATCACACACACCCACCCACATACCCCTCTCTCACCCAACTCAACCCCCAGTCAAGACCCCCCACCACACTATCCACATGGACCCCACCACGCACGAAGAAACCGAAAAAACCATGAACTCCATCCACTCCGGTTCCCCCTCCGACCCCTGTCCACACCGCATCTACAACAAAGCTAGCCCTACCATCCCCCCCATACTCCACAACATAATCAACTCCTCTTTCGACTCCGCCTCCTACCCAGACCCCTGGAAGCACGCGAAAATTACCGCTCTCCTAAAAAAAACCAAGCCGACTCGGAGATCCTCTCCAACTACCGCCCCATCTCCCTCCTCCCTTTCCCCGCCAAGGTTGCAGAGAAAACACCCTTGACCCCTCACAAGCTGGGTTCCGCAAGAACCACAGCACAGAAACCGCCCTCATCGCATGCACTGACGACATCAGGACCAAAGTCGACAAAGGCGAGACCGTCCCACTCATCCTCCTAGACCTCTCCGCAGCTTTTGACACCGCCTGCCACCACACACTCCGCACACACCTCCACAACATAGGAATCCGCCACAAAACCTTAGACTGGCTCACCTCCTTCCTCACCGACCGAACCCAGAGAGTCCGCCTTCCACCCTTCCACTCCAACACTACCAAGATCACCTGCGGAGTCCCCCAAGAGTCCTCCCTCAGCCCCTCACTCTTCAACATCTACATGATCCCCCTAGCCAACATTCCCCGAGCACACGGAATCACCATCCGCTCATATGCAGATGACACCCAACTCATCCTCTCCCTCACCCGCACCCCGCCAAAACCAACCTACACGCCGCTCTCCTAGACACCGCCAACTGGATGACAACTAACCACCTCACGCTCAACTCAAACAAAACCGAAGTCATCATCTTCGGCCCCATCAAAACCACATGGGATGACTCCTAGTGGCCCACAGCCCTAGGCCACACACCCACCCCCGCAACCCACGCACACAACCTCGGCATCATCCTCGACCCCTCTCTCTCCATGACACAGCAAATCAATGCTCTAACCTCCTCCTGCTTCCGCACACTCTGCACCCTAAAAATATCCTTCAAATGGATCCCCCCAGAAACCAGAAAGACAGTCACCCACGCACTCATCAGCAGCAGACTGGACTACGGCAACGCCCTCTACGCCGGCACCAAACTCAAACGCAAACTCCAAAGAATCCAGAACACAGCTGCACGCTTCGTCCTTGGCCTCCCCCGCCACGAACAAATCTCACCACACCTCAAATCCCTATACTGGTTTCCCATAGACAAGAGAATCACATTCAAGATCCTCATCCACGCACACAAATCCCTCCACAACACTGGCCCAACCTACCTTAATGAAAGAGTAAACTTCCACACTCCCACACGCAACCTCCGATCAGCCGACCTCGCCCTAGCCACGGTCCCCCGCATCCAGCACACCACCACAGGAGGCAGGTCTTTCTCCTACCTCGCCCCCAAAACCTGGAAGTCCCTCCCCACCGACCTTCGCAAAACCAAAGATCTACTGGTCTTCAGAAAGAACCTCAAGACTTGGCTGTTCGACCAGTGACCCCCCCTGCCCCCCCCATTCCCCCCCAGCACCTTGAGACCCTCTCGGGTGAGTAGCACGCTCTACAAATTTCTTTGATTGATTGGTTGATTGATCCATGACTATTGTTTGAAGAGGAATGTCCTGATGGAATGGTGTTCCTCGCAGGATATTGGTTCGAGAATGCAACTATTTCAATGACTGTTTTGTGTGATTGGAAAGCTGAATCGTGTTGTTCCAATTGCCTTTCTGCTGGTCTCACTGGTCCTTGAGATATTCCTGTAATGATCTCATGTCATGACAGTCATTCCGGTGTGAGAAATATGCAGGGGACCATCGAGCCGAGGAGAGAGGATACTGTTCTGATGGTTGGATGAGAGTTTCTCATGAGAGCTTGAGATTTCCGAAGACTTGATAAGCACCTGTCCTCCGAAGGACACACACTTGCTTTTAGGGTATTGATGGAAGTCCCCAAGTATTGTGTCATTTGTACTGAGACAGAGGTTGATTTTGCATAGTGTGGCTGAAGGTCCAGCCATCCCAGGAGATCATAAGTCCAATTGTAGTGTAATTTCGCTTTTTGAAACATAGACGCCTTGATTAGCCAATATTCTAGATATGGGTAGATGATACTTTGTGTTTTCAGAGGTGGGCAGCAACTACTGCCATACTTTTGTAGAAGGGTATGGGGTGCTGACCAAATGGAATCACTTGATACTGATAATGGTTGTGCCCCACTACGAACCTCAAGAATTTCCAATGCTACCTAGCTATTGGTAAATGAAAGTATGCATCTTGAAGGTCGATGGATCAGAGCTAATCCCCTTGATGTAACTGGGAGTAGATTTGGTGTAATGACAGCATCCAGGATTTTACTTGCCGAATCCACTTGTTGGCCAGTCTGAATTTGTTCCCGTCTTTCTCCTTGACAAGAAACTACCTGGAGTAAATCCCGGTTCCTCATTGATGAGGAGGAACATGCTCCATTTCTGTAACAGGATGTCTACCTCCACTTGTAATTGTGGGATGTTGATCTGGGAGGCTTTGGAGGAATGGGGGACTGGCGAATCTGAGACAATATCCATTGCGAACAATATTCAGAACCCAGGTGTCTTGCATAATGTTTTGCCCCTCTTCCAGAGGGGGTAACGAAAGAGGGGGACGAGATGATTTAGGGTTTGGATTCCGTGGGTTGCTTGCTTCCCTGAGCAGGTCACTGGTTTGGACTTCCTCTAGCTTGACTCCTCTCGTAGGGCTGGTAGGATTGTTGGTACTGCTGGGATTGCATCTGGCCGAAAGTTTTCCTAGAGTCTTTTGGTTTCTCTAAGCTGACATCTTTTAATGCCTTTTGCTCTGCTTTCATCCTCACCATTTCATCATCTGTGTGAGACCCAAAGAGAGTAGTACCTGAGAATGGCAAATTGAGCATCCATTGTTAAGATTGTGGTTTCAGAGAGGTGCGCCCGAGGCAGAAATGTCTCCAGAGAGAGACCCCATTGCAATATTCATGTGCCACAAGGAGAGAGAAGTCTGCAGCTGCAGTAATGATTTGGTTGGATACTATTAGGCCTTCAGCGAGAATCTCATTAAATTCCCCTCTTTTATCTCTGCGGATATTGTCAACAAACTGTTGTAGCTATTCCCAGAGGGTTCTTTCATATCTGACTAATAAGGCAGTGGCACTTGCTGCCTTCATTGTGGTTGCTGCAGTATTGCAGACTTTTTGCTCAACAGAGACTAGCTTTTGCCTCTCTTTGTCTGGTGGAACTGTAGATGTAGGGATTGTAGCATGTTGTTTTCTTGTGCCACTACCACAACAGAGTCTGGAGTTGGGTCTGTGTGTAGGAAGGCAGGATCCTGATTTGAAAGATGATACTTTTTCTGGAGCCCTGATGGTGCAGGCTTGATTGATGGTGAGTTTAGGAAGAGGTCCATTGCTGGTTCTAAGAGACCTGGAACCAAAGGCAGCAAAGGAGGGGAGGCTGACTGCTGCTGCAATGCCTCAAAAATGACCAATGTTATCGGAGCAGGCGTAGACAATGGAATGTCCAACTCATTTGCACCTCATACTAATACTTCCTGGAAAACTGAAATGTCATCCATCGGTGAGACATGTTGAGCTGGAGAATCTGTGAGAGTTGGTGAATATCCCCCCATACTTGAGGAGGAAGTATCAGGGGCGTGCCTAGATTGGGAACTTCTGTGATGATATCTATGGTGTCTTGACGTTGAAGGGGAACACCTTGAACTCTGGTGACCGTGCCAGGAGAGGCGCCTTGAATTATGTCTTGAAGGAGACCGTGATCAGAGGCTTGTGGGGGCTGTTGGTGGTTAAGGTGGTATAGGAGAAGGCGTTCTAGGTCCTGGTGCTGTAGGAGGTGGAAGAATCAGTTGAGGAGGAGGAAGTGTCTATGGCACTGGAGAAAGCTCAGCTGACACCTCCCTTGACGGAGAATAGGTGCATGAATAATCCAAGTCTGGTGAACTGTCGATTATTTTATGCTTTTGGTGCTTTCTGTATTCATGAAGAATCATAAATGGTGATCAACCTTTCTCGTTCCCTCGACGCTGACCTTCTTTCTGAAGGTGATCAACGTTGATGCCTCGATGTCAAAACCTGTCCTGACTGTGATTGGGCACGCTGCGGCATCCTGGATCTTGCAGTTGAATGGCCATGATGTGTTGACGTCTATAAGGAACTTGCCGTCAATAAGCTCCTCGACATTGATGCTCTTCAGTGCAATGACAGTGTCTCTTCAATGT